>NW_021940460.1:6594808-6711880 GCF_001715985.3 Manacus vitellinus
GCCGAGGAGAGCGTGAATGGGACACGGCTATATTTAGCCACTTACTCACACTACCGCCACAAAGGAGCGGCTGCATCTTAAGGGGGCAGCCGTTCCGTGGGCTCAGAAGGGACAGGAGAGCGGCTATTTTGGGAAGACATGTCATAATTGGCTGCCCCGGTTAAGCTGCTTCTGTAATGCTGAGCAAAACAATAGCAGCATCCAGAGGAAGAGCCTGTTATGTTTCAGGTGGGATGTTTTCAACCGGTCAGGAAACTCGACCGCTCCCAGAGCACAGCGGCGGCACAAAGGACAGGGGACGCTGAACAGCATGGACCAAGGGCCTGGCCAAGCAGCAGGGGTGGCTGGGAGAGCAGGGCACGACCTGGCGCGGGCTGAGGACAGCCCTGACTGAGAACGCTGCCTGCCCCAGCAGCGTTGCTGCCACCTTCTCTTGTGTACCTGCCTGCTCGGACTCTTCTCCTTCCAGATAACTGGGCAGCACCCAGGAATTTGGCTGGTCTTTCACCTTGTCCCAATGAATCTCTGCTGCTACCAGCTGTCACCAACTCTGTCCCAGTCCAGGCATGTTGTGAGGGCAGAGACAGGCTGGCAGTGGAGCAAGGGAGCAGCAGCCAACCCATCACCCAGGGCCAGGCAGCAAAGGGCTGCCCAGGGACACAAGAGACCTTACCCTGCTCTGGCCTGCCTTTCCCACTCAGAGTAATGGTTTTGCGGACCAAGGTCATGTAGGGGAACAGAGCTGAGCTCTCCTGTTCTCTCTACAGCTGGTGCTGGCCAAGGGTCACCCTGTTTGTCATGTACCCTGCCTGGACCTGTGCTCCCCAGCAGCCTGAGCCACAGTCCTGCACACACCCAGAACGGACAGGGACTAAAGGAGCTCAGTGAAGTCCAAATTCCCCTTGAGGTGTGAATGTGACCCCAGCATGGAGGCTGCAATGAGAAGCCATAGGGCTGTCCTGCAGCAGCAGTGAACCTGGAACAGTGTCAGGTGTGTGATCTCCACCAGCAGCACAGCTGGGCTGCCAGAGGCGGGGAGCAGGGCAAAGGCAGGGACAGTGCAGGAAAACCTGCTGGGGAGAAGGCAGTGACTTTACCCATGAGAAGCACAACTATGCAGGTCCCAGTTGAGACCCTGACACCACGCTACCCTTGGGCACAGAAAGAAACCAGATGGCCAAGAGATGAAAGCTTTGCCCTGCACCCTGGGTCCCTGCACACACCATCACAGATTCTACAGAGGGCAGCCACAGCACTTGGATCTGAGCCCCCACTGCTATGCAGGCACAGTCACACAGCCCTGCGTGGGGAGCTGAGGCTCTCAAGTGTGCTGATACAGGAGCCACATCTGCTGGACTCAGATGTATCTATGCTTGTCCCCAGGATAATGAAAGTGGGACTCGGAGAGCACCTGATGCTCCCTAGGTGGGCAGTGAATGAGAGGCTGTAACAGGGAAGGCAGAAGGTCCTCAAGTCTCATGAAACATAAAATCTCCTGGGAAGAGCAGAAAGGTCAAGGATCACAGGCTAAGAGGGAAAGTGGAGGGGGTGGATGCTGAGCTGGCTCCAACCTGGCCTCTGCTGGCAGCATTTTCCACCCGAGCTCCTCCACTCCTCGAGCTGCGTGGTCAGTACCAGGGCAGGGAGAGGACTGGGGCAAGCACACATGTTCTGCTCTAGGCCATTCCCAGCCAGTTATGGACTGGATGACTTTACTGAAGCCCTAAGGACTTCTCCTCCGCCCCGCGCCGTCAGACTCCAACTGCACCTCAGCTCTCAGCTGTGCAGCCCCTGAAGCTGCCCACACCCTCATTTTGACCTCTCTCTGCCTGCGAGCATTGGCCCCAGCACGGCCAGGGAGGAAGGGAGGAGCACGCCGGGGGGAGAAAGCCCCTGACAACATCAGGCAGCCCCCACTCTCCCCGCAGAATGGGCAGCGGCCATCCCGGGGGGCCCTGCTGCAGCTGCGCTGGTCGCCGGGGCCGGGATCTGCTGCATGCTGCCCTCCCTGAACATGTGCAGTTCCTGTTTGCTGTGTCTGTACAAGGCAGTGGGAAGTGGGGAATTTACTTACACCTCCCGCTTAACAACCCTGGGAGGCTGGAAGGCTTCAGGCCGCTTTAATTTACAGCCCATCTCTCCAATCTCTCACTCGTTCGCTGCTGCTTTCTTCCTCCTTGTATTAACGTGACTCAGGTACCTGCCAACAATAATGGACTCGCTTGCGGGGGCGGGCTCCTCCCTCCCGGCACAACTTCTACCTTCGCCTTGATATGAATTGCTCCAAATTCAAATGAAAAAAAAAAAAAAAGAAAAAAGGCAAAATCTGAAAAGGTTGGGGTGGGTTTGGAAAAGCGAAGCGCAGTGGTTCTGGGCCCGGCGCCAGTAGCCGGAGGGTACACATGTGCAGGCTCTCCCAGTAGGGCCTTCAGCAGCCCTGTTTTACAACCACCTCGGCACACACTGCAGAGTTCACGCATATGGCCAGACAGATGTGTCTGGCTTACGTTCAAGGCTGGAAAATGAAGAATTATGGAAGTGAAGGGCCCTGGGCATTAGAGAGGGCGGAGGTGAGGGGGAGGGGAGCCAGGGAGAATTTTTCCTCTGCTGAGAAATCTTCATCTGGGCTGCGAGGCTGGAGGAAGAGGGGTTGTGAGCAAGGAGGCAGCCAACAGCCATGCATGTGAGATTGCTCTTAAAGCAACAGGGTGCATTGCCAGGGGTCTGCTCCCAGTCCAACCAGTTTACTTCACCAGCTCCCACTGGGAAACATGCTCAGATCAGGCCAGGGCCAGGCCAGGATCACCTGTATCCCTTCTGTTTGTCCCCATAACGATGGCAACGTTCTGGCTGCAGCAGCCGTTCGCAGACTATTTTTCCGCCGCTGGCTCCTGCATGAACTCTGCCGTTCTCGTCCCACCCTCTCCCTGTCTGCCTGTGCCCCGCTACACAGGAAAGCTGATTTCTCACTGAACCGTGGAGCCTCTGCCCTGGGTGGGGGGACAGCTCACTGCCTGGCACACACAGCACTACAGCTCTGCCAGAGCTCCTGGGTGTGTTGACAGCTCTGTAGGGAAGCTATGTCTGCCTTCAAGAGGGTCCCAGGAGTCCCCAGAACATTCACCTCAGGGGTTGAGACAGCAGATCTTACCCAGGGTGGGGACAGCAACCCCGATGGCCCTTCCAGAGGGCCAAAGCTGATCTTGCTGCTGGGTTTCACAGAGACTGCACAGGGCACCTACACTCAGGGAGGTCAAGGTGCTATGGGACATCCCAAGAGGCTGCTGAAGCATGGCAGGATAACAGCTGTGCACCATCAGCACAGCGAGGTGGGATCAGCCCATCATACCTGAATCTTGTCTTGACGGCGCTGCTGCTCAGCAACTTTCCTGGCCAGGGCTTGCTTTTTGGCTCTGAGCTCCTTGATGTCCATCTCTCCTCCACTGCCTTCAGTCTCCGAATCATCTTCAAATGCCTCAATCCTCACATCATCCTCCTTCTTCCAGGAAATGCAGAAAGAGAGCAAAACAGGAGAGAAGTCATTGTAAGGGATGCTGGTGACACGGATCATTCTCGTTTTGCTCTCATTCTTCCAGCAGACAAATCCCTGTCAGGCATGGTCCATCATCCCTTGCTGATGAGTGACTGACTATTTCTAAACATCCAAAAGAAGCCAATTAATAGTAAACATCCAGGAAATGACAAGGTGAGACAGGAGGTAACGGGGCAGGAAAGGCAGCGACTAGGCAGGGCAGGGGCAGCCCGGTTTTAACACTCTGTTCTAAAAATCACACCCTCTTCCTCACCTTGGAAAACTCTTCCCACAGCCTTGGGTGAGTCACTGATGTTTTACAGCCTTCAATGCTGTGAAACCATGGTATTTCCCTGTCTCTCTGCTTTGCCTGGCTGTTTAGATGACACATCCCTTGGAGCAAATGCTGCTCTACGAGGCTGTACGAGGCTGCTCTAACCCTGCTGCCTCATCCCAGGCTGGGAACACAGGGTGGTCATCTTGACAGGAAACTCAAATACATGAACCCAGGAGAGAAAAGAGCCTCTTGCCCTTCTCTGTTTTCATTTCGGTACAAGTCAGAGAGATGACTGCACCCACCACAAAACTTCTATCTGACTTGGAACAGATGTTTCAGAAGGAGACACTGAATCTTGACTTTAAGTTCGATATGAACTCAAGGTTCTCCAACCTCCTGCCCACATAAGCACTTCTAGACCATGTTGCATCTTCTCCCTCTCCTAGAGACCCTTCCCTGGGGTTTTCCACCAGGAGTTCTGCAGGCCTTTCCCAGGACACCTACACTGTCTAAACTGAAGACCCCAGAAAGAGTCACGCTGTTCCCTCTCCAGGTGAAGGACACACTGGCCTTTCCTCATGTACCCAAATCTCTGGGACACAGGAAGGTGGGAGGTGGTGGCCAGTGTCTAACTGGGGATCAGTCACAACCAAGTTCGGCTGCAGCTTTGTTGCTCTCCCCAGTGACTTCAGGTCTGAAGGGGAGCCCACAAGTCCCTGTTCCTCAACACATGTCCCACACGTGCTGCCCAGGAGCCCAACTCTGCCACTCCTGCTGACAACCACCCCTCGCCCAGGCCCCCTTGCTGCCCGCTGCAGTGACCACAGTCCTTCCCAAGCCCTGCCACTGCCCATCTCCTCTTCCCTGCACAAAATCCAAGGGTTGTGATGGGGCTGGGAAGAGTTCCCAAGTAGCACCTGGGCAGAAAGACCTGCTCTGAGTCCTGAGAGGGCTGCAGGGAGGGGACAGACCCTGCACAGAGGGATGAGCATGGCTACACTCCTTGCCCTGTGCAGGCTGCCATGACATGTGGCAGCAGGAGGGACCCATGGTCTTAATTTAGAACAACCCCAGCACTGCACAGTTGCACACTCAATCATTTTACCAGGACTGCACACCCGCCTGGCCACAGAACCACCTACTCTTCTCTCCCTGTGACTTTTTAGGCATGGGAAGGAGGAAGACGGAGCCCTCAGGCTCACTTCCCTCTGCTGGGACAGCCTGGACGACAGGGGATGGGGGGATGCTGCCAGAGGGAGAGCGTCGGGGAAGGGCCTCGGGGAAAAGTGTCTGCCAGATCTGCTGCGGTGGGTCGGGACCCGCTTGCCCAGTGTGGTGGTGGTCACGCTGGAGAGCTGGAAGCTCCCTTGAGATCAGAGCCAAAGGAGGAAGCTCCAGGGTTGCACAATGAGCTCAGGAAGAGGTTCCCACAGCTGAGAAGAGTCTGTGGGGACAGGGCAGGAGTGAGCTACCCTCATGCTGTGCTTGTTCACAGCAGGAATTGGAGGGACTGACCCGAGAACAGGACCATCCCTGTCATGACACTGGGTAGAACCTGAAGATCCTCCCATATCCCATAAGTCAGCTTGAAAACCTCCAGCACCTTCTCCAGAAGAGAACAAAGGTCCAGGTCTCTCACCTTTACAGAGACATCTCTTGCTGTCTGGGGATTTGCTCTGACCCTCAGTGCAAAAACAAATCACCTAAAATCTGCCCCTGCTCAGTTGGAGCTGGATGCTGGGACAAAGAGGGTGCTGAGCACAATCTTGCTCTGGGCTCCTCCAGCTGTCAGCTCCCTGGGGCACACAGAGCCATGGGACACAGACAAGGTACTGTCCCCATAGGGGGTGATACCCCTCTGGTTCTGAGTGCCTGGCCTCGGCACAGGGAGGGGAGCCAGAGGGAGCCTGGGCAGTGTGGGCCACCCAGCTTCCCGTTCCCAATGCCTCTGCCTCTCTCTCCTGTTTCCCTGGCCTTTTCAACTGCAAGATTAAACAGAAGAAAAGAGTCAACCTGCAGAGCGGCTGGCAGGGCCCTTAAACACACACACGGAGCCTGGAGTGAAGCAAGGCCTACAGGAACAAGCAAGGGCAGAAAAACAAGAGCTGAATTCCTTAATCACATCAGGATGTGAGAGGCAGGGGAGGGACGGGGCGCCAATGTCAGCTCTTCCTGTACGTGTGCTGGAGGCTGGAGCTCAGGCCTCCGCTGCAACGAGCTCCACGGCTATAAACTTGATCCTGAAGCTGAACCCTGACACCCCCTCGCCCACCTCCTCTCCCGGGGCCTCGGTGCTGCACGTTATTAAAGCTCCCCCCCGCTCTGGGTATGAAAAAGCAGCATCTGGAACTCATAGCAGAGTGCTAGATAGAGGCAGGCGGGCTGGACTGGCAGGAAAGGGCACGAGTGAAGCACACTCGGGAGACAAGGGCTGTGCACCATTTGCCCCCCCGCCTCCCCCCATAAAATGCACACACAGCTACGCCAGCTATAAATAGCGGGAGCTGCAGGGCAGGCACAGGCTGGGCCCCACAGGGGTGATTCTTCCTTCACCGAGGCGCGCTCTTCCCGCACGGTACCTGATCTTCCAGTTGTTTTCCCTCTTGGCTTCCCATTTCCTTTCCCATGGCGTCTGGGACGGGTGCCACTGACACATATTTTCCACCCTTGAATGCCAGCAAAGGCTCTTCTTGTCCACAAAGGGCTTCCAGGAAATACTTCAGAACTGTGACCCTCTTGCAGTCGGCTGCAATAACCTACGGGGTGAGGACGAGGGGGTTGGGGAGAGGGAAAGGAAAACAAAGTCAGTGCAAAGGGGAGTGGATGAGTAACGACCAGGGGGAAATGTTCAGGGATAGAAAGCCCAGTGGGATGGAGGCAGCACCGCAGGGATGTGCGGGGTGCCCCTCTTCTAAACAGGGATGGAAGGGGTTTGCTTTGCCTTGCAGTCCCCAGGGAAAGGGAGGCAGGCAAAGTGAGGACACCCAGCACCAGTCCGTATTCTGTCCTGCCTCCTCTGTGCACCCCAGGGCTGCAGGACTGCCAGGGGACAGCCAGTCCCCTGTTCAGCTCCAAATGGGGAAAGAACTGCTGAACCATGAGAGATCAATGATGTGGCTGGTCCCTACTTTTCGTTTTGGCTCCATCGCCAGATTCCCCCCCAAAAGCTGGGGAGGGATGCAGGTGTGAGAACGGGTGGGTGAGGGCATTTAAGAAAAGCTTCTTGCCTCCAGCCCGACCCCATCCCATGGGCCCATCTCACAGACCCACTGGGGAGCCCCGTCAGGGAGGCTGGGACGGATCTGGCCAGAAGGAAACTCAATAGCTTGGGTAATTATCCAATTTATGAGGCTCTCAAATGGAGTTTCCAGAGCATGGGAGCCCGGTGCCTCCACGGCCCCATCCCGCGCGGCACAGCCTCTGCCGGCACCTCCGTCAGGGCTGGCCTCGGCTCAGCCTTTGTCCCCTTGCAGCAGGGCTCTGCACCTGCACAGCTCTCCCCTGGTGCTTCCTGCTGACCGGTGTCACCCCCAGGAGCTGCAGATTTATAGGGAGAAAGTCAGAAAACAGGACTAAAAGTGCTACACGCTACAGACACGAAGTCCACATTGACACCCAAGCTTCTCCTGCCCCGCACAAACCACCCTGGTGTTGCTCTGCTCGTACAGAGCCTCACAGACCCCTGTCCCAAAAGGGTCCCTGCAGGCTCCCACGACCGGGATTCTGAAGCTGGAGAGAGGGTCAGACCCCATACAGGTGACTCAACCAGGTGCCTCACACTCAGGGACACACACGGTACGATGCCAATGCCACACACCCCGGTGTCACCGCCACCCACCGGCTTCTCACCATTTGCGTGCCTGAGGGCTGTCCACGTGAGCAAGGGCTGCAGCCGCATTCAGCCCGCCACACCAAGCTGCTGTGAGAGGAAACTTCTGCTCTTCCACAGAGCTGCCAGTTTCCTCTCTGCGGGCTAATTTTAACCACCGTGTCGCTGTAGTGCGTGTCAAAAACCTGACCCTCCTCTGACCTCCAACCTCCCACCCCAGCTACTGCCAGAGCAAAGCACCCCCGTGGGCCTGCAGCTGGGGTTGCCTCCATTTGATCCCCCCTGGGATTCCGTGTCCCCCCTGTACCTAGACAGACAGGCAGAGGGGGAAGAGAATCCCCTTCCTCTCTGTGGAGGCAGTTGCTGCTGCAGAAAGGTAGTATGAGCAGGCTGATCACAAGTGTTAATATTTAGGGGAGCAAAGGACCCATAATCATTGATTCTGCTCCTAAAAAATGTGTCCTGTGGGACCAAGGTTAGCAAGAACAAAGTGACACAGGCCCAGCAGCCCCAGAAGCAGTTTGGGCTGCTGGGGACCATCTGTCCCAGGGCAGCTCTTTGCTGCTTGTGACATCCAGCCAGGAGCAACCCCTGCAAGTGTCACCACAGGAACATTCCCATCCTCCTGGCTCTCCTTCAGGAATGATTGTGTGCAGAGGAAAGTCAGAAGGAAAGAGAACAAGAGCAAAATGGGAATGCTTGTCATGGGAAACAACATGAGAGCTCTGGGCTGCAGCAGCCCCAAGGGAAGTGGTGGAAACCTCACCACCAGTTTCACCCTCAGTCGACGGGCTAATGCCATGGAGACCCAGCCTGACTCACATGGGGTGACTTCAGCCCAGGGATTTTCCAATCTGGGTACCTGCAGTTCCCTTGTGCCCAGGCTGCTGGGTGAGCAGAGTGCCCAGCACCAGCAGCCACATGCTGTGGGGTGCCAGGATGTGGCCAACAGCAGCAGCACTGGGGAAAGGGATGCAGGAACTGCCTGTCTAGGTGCGTAAGAGATAGGCGCCCTATTCTGCCACCTTTCCTGAGGGATTTCTCAGGACACCTTTAGAAATAAAAGCCATTGCATCCAGTGTAGGACCCATGAGGTTTTCAGGAGGGGCTGGGTGCTGACACAGCTGCAGTGCAGCCATCACTGCACAGCAAAGGCTTAAATCTGAGCCTCCTGGATTGGGAATGACCAGGCATAGTGCAGAAGAGCTCCCTTCACCCATGGTTGGGGGCTTGGGACAAGGGCAGGTGGGATCACTCCTTCCTCCCCCGAAGAAGAAACCAGTAGGAAACACCAGATTTCCTGCCAAGCCAGCACAGCACATGCTTAAATCTAGCTCATCTGCTGGGGAGAACAGAGCCCAAATGAAGGCCCATGACATAATGCCACAGCAACTCGTCTCATGAACACATTTTTCCAGCCCACATGAATGAAAAACAGGGAAGGAGCAAATGCTCTGCACATCCCTGTCACGTGCAGCCCAGCTCGAGGAGCAGCCCGGGGCTGTCGGCAGCCAGGCTGGCCCCTCGATGGGGTAGCCCAGCCTAGGCAGTGCTGGGAAAGAAGTGACCTGTGACTGGCACCCAGGTCTCTCTCGAACGGCAGAGCAGGACCTTGCGTGTTGCAGAGCAACCCACTTTTGTCAGAAACTTCCTGTTTCGGAGTGGAAACCCGAGTGCCCGTGGCAGCTCCGGGATAACTGGGGCAGTGGGGATGGCTGTGAAGGTGCTCTCCAGCTCACTTGGAGATTCCAGTGGAGCACGGTAAGGACACCAGGAGCTGTGCCCACCCTTCCCGAAGGAATGGGAGTACAAAATGACACGGTGTCAGTGCATTTGGTGATGTGGCAGCAGACACCCCGGCCCCAGCGGGGAATACAGCCCTTCCCCCTCCGACCGTGCAGTGCGACAGCAGGAACCGAAAGCCTGGCTTCAAGTCATTGCTGGGTATGAAAATAGGCCTGACACGCACACAGCCGCTCTCAAAGGAAAACCGAAACCGAGAATTGCTGAAGTGGTCTGGTGCCCCCGTCCGTGACCCGGGCTCAGTTCCCCAGAGGCATCGCAGAGCCCTTCGCCACCGCGGTGCCTCTCGGGGACACGTGGCTGGGACCAGGCGTGGGACCGAGGTGGCTTCGGCTGCAGCAGCCCCGATTGCCAGCCTGATCTCATCAGGGCTGGAGGGGAGAGGTTTCCAATCTCCTTCTCCATCAGACAGGGGGCTCACCACCAGCTCCAGCACCAGCCACCCACTGGGGGCTGGCGGCTGCTCGGCCACACTGACGAGGCTCATTAGCCAACTGCTAATTCATGGGTCACATATTAACATACTGATCATTGAGTAAGACACAGCAGGACACACATTAACACACACTAACTGCCTGTAGAGACCCACTGGGCTGCACATTAACTGTACCAGCTGCTGGGTCTTCAAAGCCACTCTGCAGTGCCAGTGTCACCTCCTGCCAGCAGTGAGTGGCGTTCCCCAGTCTAATGAGGGATCCCCAGATCTAATGAAGCTGATCCCCTCTATGGTCTTGGCTATTTCCCTCTGCAGATAAAACAGGCAGAAGGGAAAAGCTTCCCTCAGTGCTGTGGAAGGCAGAGAACTCCTGCACCTGGCCCGAAGGAGATGCAGCCCCGACATCACCACGTGTCCTCCAGGAGATTTAGGGGGAGGGAAGGGCCTCGCTCGGAGAGCTGTGAGCGCTGTGCCCGAGGGGACACCTGCACCTGGTGCTGGCAGGGTGACACCACCAGAAACCAGCCACGGTCTCGCTTTGGGTCAGAGACGTGCCTGGAGCCGGGGGGGCAGCGGCTGTGCCCCCGCCCCGGCCCCGCTGCTCCACACACGGCTCTCCCGCAGCTCAGCAAATCGCTGTCACACCCTCCGCCGCCTTCAATCAACTTTTACAACTTGTTAATTTTACGCAGCGTCCTAAAGAGCAAATAACTGGAAGGCAGGAATGCAGACTCCTTCAGCTAGTCCAAAGAGCCTGAGGCAGCCAAGCCAGCTGGCCAGGGGAGCCCTGCTCAGCCGCAGGGACCTGCCACATCCCGGGGGGAACTTGGTCTGGAGGGGGCTGCCCCACTCCCACGGCAGCCTCTGGCAACGCCACGCTGCTGCCAGCGGGTGTGTGGAGGACCCTGGCAGCTTCTCCCTGAACAAAACCTTAGACTCCTCAAGGAAACAGGAGGCAGCGGCTTCGGAGAGGGGATTGCTTGGAGGACAGGCAGCCATTGCCGGCTCTGCATTCCTATGTGCGAGGGGGAGACACCAGTACATCCTGACAGCTGGATTCAAAAGGGGAAAAGGACATGAGAAGTTTGAGTCATAGTGTGGAGAGATCCCATCCCAGATTCAGAGATGGGAACGGGATAGGACCGGGACTCAGAGCCAAGCTCCAGCACGATCCAGCGTGGGGATAACACTGTTTTTGCCACATCAGTTTAAATATGGCTTAGCTGAAGTAGTTGAATGATGCTGAAACTAAGTGAGCCCCAAACAATCTAAACCACGCAGCGACTACATGGCCCAGCTGAAACATTTGCACTGACCCTGCTAAAACATCCAGGCAAGGCAGGCCATGGCTCAAAGCCTCCCTGTGCCCTGTGCTGCCTCCTCCCATCCCTGGGGATCCAGCTTGGAGGAGGAGCACAGAGGAAAGAGCCTGGTTTGGTCTCATCCCTTCTGGGTTTTCATCTCGCAGGCTCGCACAGAAGCTGGGCTGGGTTTAACCCTGGACTCATCACAGCCCAACTTCTCTGGGCTCGTTCTCCAGCCAGGGTGTGACCTGAGGATCTCCTTGCTCTGCCCAGCCCCAAATACAGATTGAAGGGGTTTGGCCATCTGGGTAGGGAGGACAGAGGCTGGGCAGCAGCGCTCACAGCTGGATGCAACCCTGGTTTCGACAGCTGAGAGCTGCCTGCAGCCACAGGTCTCTCAGAGAAACTTCTAATTTTGACTAATCCCACAACCAGGTTCGGTGGATGCGGCTCCCACATGGCTGCAACTCTGTGTGTGACCCGAGAGAGCAACTGTGGCTGCAACAGGGCCCAAATCAAGGCACCACTGGCTCCAATGGATCTCGCTGCTGCCCTGGCTTTGCAGGACCTTGTGCTGGCATGGGCAGTGCCTGGCACCAAACAGAGAGCACAGCTGGGGAAAGGATCCACCACATCCATGCCTGAAGCTCCATCACAGCAGAGATGAGCATGAGAAAACACCCAGGGAAGACAGATAAGCCCAGAAGAATCACTCCAATTGCTCTTCCCCATGGCCTCTGCTGGAAGACCACTCTCCCTGCTTTGCAGGGGCTCCCCAAAGAGAAGGTGTGGCCATATCTTACCCAAAACCTCTCTCCCAGCATTCTGAGCCTCGCAGAGGCACAGCTCCAGCCTCTGCACTGGGGCAACATGGTCTCAGACGAGTCATCGGAGCAGATGTGCTTTTTGGCCTGGCAAACCCTCTGTCTTTCCAACCTTGGCCACATAGCTCAGCCACAACTGGCCTTTAAGGCTGGAAAGCAGCATGGAAAGGGAGAGAACTACCCACCATAATCGAGGTTTGCCAGGATAAGACCAGCCTTGTTTATCCAGTGCAGAGATGTAGAGAAGACACACGGGTGATATAAAGGTGTCAGTTCTCGTTCCCTGACTGGCACCCAGTGGCTGTGGAGCAGGAATACAGACCAAATGTTTACTCATTTAGGTCAGAAGACACTTGAAACTTTGTATGGAAACCCTACACTGTCACAGGTCCCAGCCTATGTCCCTGAAACCCTTTGTGCTGTGGCACAGCCTGGCACTGTCCAAGAGAAATCTCACAGTTGCTCTCAAGTCTTCCCTTCCTTGGTGATGGCTCATCATGGGGTTGAGGAAAGCTGTTTTTCCACCACAAAATACATCTGAAGATGTAGCAGGAACCTTTCATGACTTTTGTGGAAGAGTGTTGTGTGAAGAAGGGGCTAAAAAAATCACAGCTTTGAAAGAGGCTGTGAAAGAGGCAGATGACTCCCAGACAAACAGTGAATCACACACAGGGACTCCCTCCTCTCTCCCATCCCAGCTACCAGCACATCCCTAATCTTCTTAGGGGAAACAAAGAGAAAAAAATCAAGCCACAGAGTAAAGCCAAGACAAGTCCAGAGGAGCCCGCTCTGCTCCTCCCTTGCAGATCCTACTGGAATCCTAACCTGGGAAGACAAATCCTCAAAATCCTGCCCCAAGCCCGTGGTCCCAGGCTGGGGAAGGAGGAAGGCAAGATCTGTATCCTCAGCAAAGCCAACATGGCACCACTGACAGCTTTCGCAGGGCATGGGCTGTTCTCCCCGCTGCAGGAGTCTCCAGGCTTTTCCTTTTCAGGGACTGGGGGAATTTATTTCCTCTGCCATTTCGGAGGATGCCTGCCTTGCCAGAGATTGTTTTGCAGAGTTCAGACAGATAAGAAAGTGGTTAGCAGGCTCTTCGGTGGAGGAAGGGAGGATTGCTTAGTAAGGGAAAGGGGACTGCTCTGCTCTCAGCAACCACACGCTGCCCTTCCTCTGAGGCCACCACTCTGGGGGATGCTGGTGCTGGGGACAGGGACAGGCCATCCCAACACCTCTTCACCCCCGGGTGTTTTTCAGGTACATCTGCTCGTGGGGCCACACTGGTGACCAGAGATGCTGTTCCTGTGCCAGGACTGGGATCTGTGTCTTGTGGAATTCGGGAAATGCGGCTGATGAATGTTCAATCCGACATCTCCGTGCGCTCTTGCAACAGCGAGAGCCCTTTCTGCAGGGTACATGGAAAAAAGAAGGGCAGGAGCCAAGTCCAGGCTGCTCAAGCTTGTGGGGACAGTGCTGTGGTTATCTCACACTCTCCCCATTCCAGAATGTGCCTCCCAGAATGACTGGCAGCAGGAGGGACCTGGTGTCTCTGTGGGGCTCACAGGGAGGAAGTCTGAAGATGCACAATTCCTGCTAAAAATGTCCATCTCCA
Source organism: Manacus vitellinus (assembly GCF_001715985.3). Taxonomy (NCBI): domain Eukaryota; kingdom Metazoa; phylum Chordata; class Aves; order Passeriformes; family Pipridae; genus Manacus; species Manacus vitellinus. Next base: position 6,608,426 of record NW_021940460.1, read on the forward strand.
GCACACCAGCAGTGCTCTGTGGAGGTTCAGCTCAGCTCCTCCAGACCCTACACCCACCCTGCAGTGTAGAGCCCTCACCGACAGCTCTCACTGACAGCACAAGTTCTTTCCCAAGGACTTCCCCATGGAGACAACTAGAAACTGCCTCGTGATTTGACCCACAGAGTAACTTGGTGATTCCTGTCCCACAGGACCAGCCACCAGTGTCTGGGGTAGCAGAGTGCTAAGACGTTGGGGGCTGGAAGGAAAAGTGTGACAACACAGGAATGGGGGAGCAGGATGAGAATCTACAATAAAAAAAAGAGCAAAAAAAGGTTCAAACCAGAGCTCACCCTGACAGCCTCCACCTGCCCTGCCCACAACACCCACCTCTCACCCTTCCAGTGTCACCTCTGCTTCAGGCAGAGAGGAAACCACAGTGAGAGCCTGTAACACCCATAGCATGGTGGAATTCCACCCTTGGAGGTGTTAACAGGCTGCCCATCCCTCACAAACCTGACTCCTGACCTCAGCAGCGTGAGGGAGGAGAGGTAAGAGCTGGAATATTCTGCCTGGTGCTGGCAGAGCCTTTTGGGAAGCCATTTCTGTGAGTTTACACAGCTTATACGTTCTCCATGCAGTTCCTGGCCGCCTTCCACTGCAGATGAGAGTTTTATGTCGAATTTTAAGTTTGACCACAAATATTTAAACTTCCTTGGACCACAAATGCTGTATCTTCTTTGTGGTTTAGTTGGCACCAAATGAGTATTTACAGATCCCTATATGTCTGTCTGTCATTTAAATATCTCTCGGAGGTGCCAAAGGCTTCAGAAGTGGGGGGGCTCCTCTGGCAGACCCCTGATTCCCCCTCTCTGCCCTTCATTACTAGGCAGAGGCAAGGGAGACGTGCAGGCACTGGCCAAGCCCTTGCAGAGGGCACAGCTGCTCTGGGTTGAGCGTTTCATACTTGCACTCTATTAAGTTTGCTTTCCAGAGAATGTCATCTGAGATCCCACTGTAACTTCCACAGCTCTTTGCCCTGGTGGATACTTGAACTGGGATGAAAGTCTTTGGAATTTTCTCCTCTTCTTTTAGGAAACCAAGTCTACAGGAGATTGTTTTAATGAGAACCGCTAAAACCTCCTAAAGCAGCACAGCTCCCACCTGGCCACTGCTTGTAGCCTCCCCACAGGGATTTTCACTTCCTCAAACACCAGCAATTCTCAGTGGGTGACAATCCTGACCTGCTGAACTGGGATCCTGCTCTAGGGAAACTGGCTGGAGTGGTCAGTGGCAGTGGCAGAACGTACTGAATTGAGGGAGGGCTGTTCGGCCAGGGAAACACAAAATAAACACTGTAAAAAATCCCTCCTAAGCACCCCATGCCAAGAGAATTTGGTGTTGCTGTTACACGGAGCTGGATGAGAAGCGAAGAGCTGAGAGTCCCTGAGCTGACACCCAGCTGGGTGGGTGAGTTACGGGAAGCAGCAGCAGCCCAAAATCTGAGTTAACGTGCACACACCGGCTTGAATCAAGTTGTGTGTGTTTCATTTCCTTCAGACTTTTTACTCTAGGACACAAACTGGATGCTTGTTCCACCAATTTTAGGGGAACTTTAGAACATGGAGTGGTGTGGTAGATGCTGCTCCTGCAACACTGTTTTTACCACCCCAGGGACCCACTCCACTGGCCGGTCATGGCAGCACTCGGGGAGCTCTCCCTAAAGTCCCACCATCCCTTGGGAGACACAAAGCAACTGTGTGCCCAGGGCAAAAGCTCCAGCAACGGCTGCCCACATCAGAGGAAACAGATACCTGAGTCAGAGCCATGCGATGAGAAACCTCCACTCCACAAACCAGAAGCCAGACTGAGCAACGTCAGCGCCAAGCTGCCCCACTGCTGCTTGCATGCCTCTGGGAAGCTCAGGGCACTCCAGCTCTCCTCAGCTTTGGAAGTAGAAAGAGAAGCAGCTTTGCTTTGAACTAACAAGCAGGCAAAGCCCTCGTGAAGGGGCAGCTCGCGGGGCTGGGGCTGCCGTGTGCAGGGAGGAGCTCCTCCGACCGTTGGCTGCTCTGTTGGGGCCAGTGCTAAATTCCCTTGAAAACAGAGGGTGGGGATACAGCAGGCAATGTAATAACACCAGAAAAATGCCACCACAGCTCTGTCGGCTGCGACACCACAGCCCTAGAGATATTAGCAATACTGGCATTTCCCCCTGCCGCAAGAACCACACTGGCAGTGCGCTCCCGTCGGCTCGGGGCAGGGCGGGAAGCAGCTCACAACAGTTCCAGCAGCCACTTCAGGGAGGGACAAACACTGTATTTTGCTTTACAGTGAAATGCTGCCACTTAGGGGACTCCCGATGACGTTCTTGTGCCTGAGAGCCCATGTCCTCTTCCAGGAGGGGCTGCTCCGAGCAGGAGACACTCTGTTAGCCTACCAGAGAGGTAACTTTCTGCACTGGATGAGAGCTCCGGCCCACGCGGATCCTGCTCTGCTCAAAGGAAGCAGCGAGCACAGCTCTGCTACTTATACCCAATACTCAGCTCTTTTGGCAAATGATTAATGGCCCGAGTCTTGCAGTTGCTCGCTTCCAGCCGGGCCAAGAGCTGCAAACACACCTAGGGAAGGCAAGGGAAGGAGGAATTGGAACAGCGGTTTGTCAGGGAAAGGAAAATTATTCCCTGCGTCTTTGTTTTCGGGAGAGCTCCTCCTCCCGGGAGCGGGATGCTGAGCACAGAGCAGGGCCCCTGCCCTGAAACGGAGGAGCTGAACCAGAACAATAGGGTGGGGACTCTGGATGGGCCCCGACAAGTGGGGTGGGCTGGAGCAGGGGCACCGATCCATCCTTTTGACTTCATTCACACTTACAGCTGCATTAGAGACATTTCCTGAAAGCACAGTAGGAAGAGAGGGGTATTCGCTCACTCCACCCTCCATCTAACACCGTCCTCGCGATCCAGCCGTGCACCGAGAGCCAATTCTGGCCTCTGGCAGAGCTGCAAGCCAGACATTACAAGCGCTGGTGTGAGCAGCACAGGTCCCCACCCGATGAGCAGCACACAGACTTGGAGCACAGAGGAGGGGTGCAGCAGCCAGCAAAAAAAAAAAAAAAAAAAAAATCAATGTAGGGAAGGAAATGCAGAGCATTGAGTATGTCCAAGGTGGACAAGGAAGTGTCAAGAGTGGGATCTGAGTGTTTGGCTTCAGGACAAGGCAAGGTGCAGCCACCAGCTGATATCGCATGAAACAAGGCAGAGCTTCTCTCGCAAAGGAGAGGGGAGTAACAGCCATGCTGCTCGGGGGCTTTGAGGCAGGATTTGTGCCACAGTGCTCCCACCCCGGGGCGACTGTATCGCCCTGTCTAGAGCACGTCACCTCCCGAGGATGCCACGACCTGCGACGCGGAGCAGAGGATTGAAAACAGCGCAGCAATCCCCGCGCCTGACTCACCGCGGCCTGGGAGCCTGCGCGGCCCCGGCGCATCGTGATCCTGCATGTGGAGCCTGAAAAACAACTTTTTTCCCTTTTCTAAAAAACAAAAAAAACCAGACGCCCTCTTCCAAATCTGGAGTTACTCAGCCTGACTCACACCAAGGCTCTCCTGGCTCTGCCGGCAGCGCCTGCACGTACCTGGAGTGGGCTGTGCAGGCTGTGCTGGTGATACCCACGGTGCTGCACACCTGGAGACACAGCACTTCCCTGAGTGCTGCAACACCAGCTTGCTGCAGCCAACCCAATTATTTTCAGCTTCAAACTTCAACCATTTTTGGTGAATCCCCGAATGAAAAAAAAAAAAAAAGAAGCCAAACAAATAAATGAAGACTATAATTTTTTTTTTTTTTTAAATGGGAAAAGTATTTCTTTCATTCTCCCATAATACGAATCCAGCAAACATGAAAAACATGAACCCAAACCAAAGCTCAGACATCACATCTGGGGAGAGACCAAGCATGGAAAATTTTAATCCAAAGGTTAATGTTTGGGAAGCTCCGAGTGTGTGAAATGAGGGGTTAGATGGGTGCTGCTCCACGGTTTGAACAGTTGTTGCCGCCAAGTGGCGGCTTTCAAACAGTGCCTGCCTGCCCCAGCCCAGGCACTCGGGGTCAGGAGCTAAAATAGAAAACAACTGAAATCACTGGAAGCAAACAAACACTCAGATCAGATGCTGGAAAAGCCAAACGAGGAAGGAGCCAGCAGCACGAAACACAACTCGAGCCCTGTGACTGGAAACGGACTCCTGACTCGCCCTGGGTGAACTGCACCAAACCACATGGTGGTGGTGGCCCTCACCACCCTCTCCTGGCTCCTCCGAGCTCTCCTGTGCCGCCTCCGCAGCTCCAAGATCACTTGACAGCCCTGTGACCCTCCTGTTCCAACTGTCACCTCCATGTCCTTTGCTCACTGCTCTGCAGGGTCACACCCCAGTGGTTATCACACCTTGGGGCTTTCTCCACCCCACACCTTTCTCACCAGAACCACCATTTCCTGCCCAAAGACAGAGCACCCAACTCTTACCCTTCCCCCCAGCCCTTCCTCTTCTCCCCAGCCCATCTCCTTCCTCCCAGCCCCAGTCAATGCCTCTCCCTGCACCCACCCAGAGCAGCATCTTTGTTGCTCCCCTGCTCGCTCCAACCTTGCACCCCAAGCTGCTGGGCTCCTGCACCCCCACTCCTGCTGCAGATCTGCCCTCTGAGCATCTCATACCCCCGTTTCCACCACATCCTGCCTCCAAAATGCCTTTGTCTTCACCTTCTGCATTAGATTATGCCCTTTCCAGACTGCTCCTTCCAGGCACTAGAAATCTCTCATCCCCAAAGCTCCAACAGAATAGCATCCTAATTGCCTTTGTTAGGGATGGGGCCATGCCTGTAAAATTGCCACGGCTGCTGCGGGGCCGTGTCGGCACTAACAATAGCTTAAAAGCTCCAGGAGTTCAGCGTGGAGTCCTCCCACACTAAACTAAACACAAAGAGAAGGGACCATATGTCTGCAAAGGCGGCCGTGTCAGGTGGGTCGGAGCCTGGCTCCCCAGGCTCCCCGGGGGTGGGAAGGGAAGGCACGGCCCCGGCAGGCGTGAGAGCATCCGGCAGAGCCACGCTGCATCCAGAGGGATGCCGGACGGGATGCTTCCTGGGATCAGCCAGGGCAGAGTTGCTCCCTGAGGCAGCGCACATGGGCTTCAAGGAGCTGGAGCATCCCTGCCCGTGGGCACTTGCCAAGCTGCTTCTCTCCAGAGTGCCAAGCCAAAAAGCTCCTTCCCATGTTTCCTGGAGCCACGGGAAGGTTTGATTTTCATCACTTCACTGAGAGATGCAACAGAAAACAACTGTGACCTGCTGCAAAGGGAGGAGGAGGGTGACATCTCCCAAAGAGTTTGGATGTTGTACATTGCTCCCCTCAGAATGGTGGTGCTGACCGAGAAGTGTAAAGAGGAGAGTCTGGATGGATGATGGGGTTCAGCTCCAAAGATGCTAATTTTGACTGGGCACAGGCTGCTCAAGGTGTCAGACACAACCAGGCTGCTGGGGGCACACAGACACTGGCCAGAGAAGGGGAGAGGGGCAACTGTCATCTGTAAGCAGAGAATTTCTGCAAAAAGATGGGAAAAACATAAAATAGTGCACAAAAATGCAAATGGTCCTTTAACAAACCATTGGCTAAGCCAGCTCCAGATCATTTTGGGTGTATGGTGCCTTGCTTGGCTGAGCACGAAATCCAGGCACCTTTTGCTTCCTGACCACGTTCCTCTCTCTGCAGGTAAAAACCTAAATTTGCTGACAACTAACTGCAGAAGTGTGGGGGTAAAAATGAAAAGCAGAAACCAGAAGTGATGTTGAGGGAAACACCAGGAATCTCTGCAGACACCGAATGTTTCTCTAAGCTTAGCCCAGAAAAGGGGCTCTGAAAGCACATGCAAAGCACCTCTGTCTGGGCAGGGGAAGGGCCGACGGGAAGGGCGATGGAGGAGCTGGAGGGAAATCGTGGCAGGGCTCACCTGCAAAGGCAGGGGAAGTGTGTGATGAGAAACACGAGCAGAACAGGCTGGCAGAGACATGGCTGAGGACTGGGCTCCCTCAGGGTTTGTGCTCATGGAAGCGTGTGCTAGCACGCTCCGAGGAGTCCCAACAAAGGACAGGCAGGCGTGCTCCAGCTGCCCATGGACCATCGCTCCCGCTCTGCAGCCCTCCAGCCAAGGGGGAAAATGTAATCAGAGCAATTTCTATTAGCAAGAATATAAAGACTTGGAAGCTCTGGGCTGTCTCTTGACAACTAATTAATTACCAGGTAGCATCCCCTTGAAGCTGCCAACACAGCACACACAAGTTCCAGCACGATTTAGGGAGAGAGATGAACTTTACAATAAACTCTAGAATTTTACTTCATCTCCCGCCACCATCTGAGATCCTGGGGGAACAGGAAGGGGTGGCAAGAGGCAACTCTGAAGCCATCTGGGATCATCATTAACTCGTTCACTCATGGCCTCTGAAACAAAAATGCCGACTGTACTGTGAACAGCAGCTTCCAGCCAGATGAGCTCCTTGGATTCTCCATTTCTCAAATGCTCTTCTGCCAGTTTCTGCCATAGGTGCCCATTCCTGGAGCCCCCTCACCTGTCCCCCAAGGCTTTGGCCCTCAGGGCAGCCAGGCTTTGAAACGACGAAGAGCAGGAACTGTGTTTCAAATAGCTTTAGGTGAAATGTTCTTCACTAACAGAAATAAAAAAGAGTAAGTGAAAAAGTATGTCAAGAAAGTAGGAAAAAGATAAGAGGAGATGGAGTGACTGCTACTGACAGCTTTTATAGGAAAACACAGAATCACACCACTGTGGCAGAAGGGACCAGGAGGCCTTGGTTTGAGCTCATGGACCAGGCTGGTGTGGCCGTGCAGTGCCGTGCCCGGCTGGTCCCTCACCTCCGACCACATCCCACTCCTTGCAGTCCTCAACAGAGCGTCTCTTTCCAGCTGATTAGTTGCTAACTGTGATGGAACTGGTTTATCAGGACAGTCACAGAGCTACACAGAGTGTCCCCACACAACAACTACACCGTGCTGGAGGAAAGGAGACTCCCAGGATCGTTGCCATTCCACAAAGGGACAAAGGCTATCTGGGCTGCAGAGGTCACTGGGAACAGCAGCGGATGCTGCTAACCACTGCAATGTGCCAAGCTTTGTCAGGACATCTCACACAAAAAAGAGAAAGATAACAACAAGCTACAGTTGAAGATCAGGATGTGTGACCTGGGCTTGGGCAGCCAGGCCTGAGAGTCACAGACTGGTCTGGATTAGGAACCTTAAAGATCATCTAGTTCTAAACCCCCTGCAGTCGAACACTTCCATGATTCAGTGTAAGCCCTGAGGCAGCACTGTGAGGTCTAAACTAGGAGATAATACATGAAATACAAGGATATTTAAAGCTGGTCATCCCAACATAACATTTCTTAGGCTCTAGAGACACAGGGACATGGGAGATGCTGTTCAGCGTGGCACATGTGGACTGAACTACACAGTACACCAGGCAGCACCTCAGGGGGATGGTTTTGCCTGCACCCAGGGTAGTATCAGATCAACCAGCGGCACCTTGATCAGCATGTGGGGACAGGGCTACATTTGAGGACTGCCTTGAGGTGACATTTTACACGTGACAACCCTCCCACCTCACCACTTGAGACAACCCTGGCAGGCAGCTTATCTGGGTTGACAGCTTTTGAGACCAGAAGCCTCCATCTACCTGCTCCAGGCCACAGCTTTACTGGTGGCCATGGATTTCTTCCTTAGACACCAGGACAGCCACAGGTCATCTTGCTCAGGTGCAAATGTTCTGGGCTAAGCCAAAACATTTCTTTTCTTTTTTAAATTTACTTGATGTAAGTCCAAAAACTGAGATGACATCAAAGAGCCCATTGAGTAGATCCCCTCCAGAAACGCAGGGGGACTTTACCTCGTTAGTACAAACACGGCTCCCCTCCAGACTTCCTGGGAACAGCTGAAGCAGCATCGCACTTCAAAAACCAGCCTGCACATCACAGGGCTGGGGAGGAGCTCAGTTCTGGCTCAGGATTGTTGACAACCATTTCAAAGCCCATGCAGGATCACACGCAATAATTGTCACAGCCCTAGGGGGAACAACTTTCTCTTTGTCCCCAGGATATGGGCTGTAAAGGCAATGGCAGGGCAGGAGCTGTCACATGAAGCAGTTGGGGAGGGGATGAAGTCTGATGTGAAGGAGAGAAAGAGAAGAAGACTTAGACGGTGGAGCAATTTATCCCTCCTGGAACTGGTCAGTGATTGTTTCCCACAAGCTACCAGGAGGGATGGATGTCCCTTCAGATTCCAACCCGTGCCAAGAGAGTACATCTTCTCCTGAGGGATGGTAACTGCCAGCAGTTCTGTCCCTGCTGCAGTCCCCAGCTCGGATCTGCTGCTGGTTGGGGTCTGAGGTCACCTCCAGAGGGACAGAGGAGACCTGCAGGAGTCCAGGCTCAGCCATGGCAAGGAGTGACAATCAGCAGATATGCTGCTTCCTGGAAGAACTGGAACTGATGTGCAAATAATGACAGAAAAAATGTGGGGCAAGGGAGGGTTAGAGAGAGATTAGTCTGGGGCACACTCTGGGAGATACACAATGTTAAGTATGAGGGCAAAGGAAATGAAAACTGGAAACTCAAACATAGTCAAGAATCCAATCCCAGCCTGGGCAGGAAGTTTACACTCTGCTTCTAAATATACATGTTTTTAAATCAACAAGCTTTCTTGTTCCTCAGCTCTACTGTACAACCACACGGGAGAACTAACCGGATAGAGGCACTGCCAAGCTCTCCTGGCAAGGCGTGCTGTCCACGAGGGACAAGGGATGGGCTTCCCTGATCCTGAAGATGCTCTGGCAGAGCAGAATTCCCAGCTCCAAGCACGCTGCTCAGCACGTAGCACCCCGTCCCTTGCAGGCAGATCCTCCTGTGCTCTCCAAGTGCCATGCCCATCGACATGAGAAGAGGGAATGATGCCCTGGGAGCAGGGCTCAGCTGTGGTGCCTCTTTCCTCCCTGCTCTCTGGCCACTGCATTCATGCTCAGCAGTTGGATAGTCACATATTTTTTTTAATTTGATATAATTATCTGGTAGAAATTACTGTACACAGCCTCTTGGGATCTAAAGTAATTAAGTGAAGATAAATTTCTTTCATGGAGCAAGCTGTCAAAGGATGAAGCAATTTCATTCCCCACTTGAAGTGGAAGCTTTGGGTCATGCATGGTTTATTTGAAACAATGCCATCACCTAAAGCTGCTGATCTTATCTGTCTTTCTCTGTCTCTCCATTTCAAACTGCTGAAGATGTGCAGCGTGGCACTGCCTGAAGTGATGACATCTGGCACCAGGCCAGCTACAGAAACAAGCTGCTCCTCCCCAAGCCCGAGTGCAAGAGGCCAAGCATTCCTATTAAAAAGGGGGAAACCGAGGTGAAATCTGGGAAGAGCTGAAAAGTGGGAATCCTGCCCAAGGGAACAGAAGACCCACTAACTACAGGAGGAGCAAGGTGCCTGCAGGAAGGGGCGGCACTGCCCAAGACAGGATGGGAGCACGTAGGGCATCTCCAAGGGGTAACAGGCTAGCAGGCTTCCTCTTCCTCACCAGGCTGCCCTGAAGCCATCTAAACCAGTCTTCCAGGATTTCATCACAAGAAAGAACAGCCCATGCCCTTCAGTCTGTATGAGGAGAGACATGGCAGGACAGAAATTATAACCCATTAACACATGCATGCTAAGTCACTCAGAATTTCCAACAAATTCTCTCCTGTCCTCACACTTCACCATGCCAAGATGTTTCATCTTAGACAAAAAAACCACATAAAAATTAAAGTAACTAATTTAAATAAACCATTCTCCAAAGTGGTGGTTTTTATCCTCAGAAGGGGAGGATGTAGAGCAAAGAGTGGCCACAACAAGGGCTGTGTTACCTGCACAGGTTCATCACTGGAGATGCTCCCATGGAGACTCCTGGGAAGGAAGGCATATTTATATTTAGCAGGTACTAAATACTTCCCAAATATGAGGTGTCCCCCCCATGATGATACCTGGGCATGTCAGGGCAGTCCCTTACTCAAGTCACAGGGAAGTTGGTAAGGATTCTTGGGTCTAAAAGGAGGTTGCAGCTACAAGTGTAAAAACAGGCAACTGCTGAGCAAATTCAGCTCCCACGGCCTGGACTGATAAGAGCATTTCATCCACGAAGCTTCTGCAAAGCTCAGATCAGTGCTGATCAAATCATTGCTCATTAGGACTAAAAAAAGTTGCTGGTAGTACAGGGAGCTATTAATATAAGCTGGCAACGGGTACAAGTTTGAGAAGCATCTGGGTGACTTAAGAGTGCAAAAATGATCTTCAGAAGTGACCTCAGCACCAGAAATGTGGCACGTCACTGACAGCTGGGAGGTCACTGTATCAACTCCAAAAATGAACAGCAGAAGCCATACCCCCAATGAACCCTTGAAATGCTGCTCCAAGGCCACTTCTCCATGGGAAACATCATGTGTGGATCAGGTATCAGGTGAAGTGACACAGCACTGGAAGCCAGCTCCATCTTCTGTCTATAGACATAAATCTTCCTCCTTCCATAATAATGGCTGCTATAATAAACATCACATCGTTTATGCTTAAGATAAACACGGAACCAAAATGTAAATCTGTTCTGTTGTTCACAGACCAGGCAGGAGTAACTCCTCAGAAAACACATTTGTCTTCATACTGAGAATTTGTGTTTATATGTGCATCTACCTATTCCAAGTACAGAGGAGTTTTGGGGAAGTTTAAAGAAATAAATCAACAAAATGACTACAAATAAATACTATTGTTGTCACTATTCATAATATATAAACTTATAGACAAATATTTTTACATACAGCACAGAAAATGCTTTATGCAAAATGCTGGAATGCAAAATGTTAAAGCAAATTTTGTTAACTTAAATAAATTATGGGGTTTACCTTATATTTTAGGAAACATATGCAAATATGTTATGAGGAAAAATGTGAATAAATTATCTGGAGTAACTATCCAGCATTTTTCATGTCCCATCACAGATAGAGAGTGATGTTGCTCATGTGAGGTCTGTGTTTGGGAAGAATTTTAATGCTTCCCAGTGAACCTTCCCTTAGTACCCCCTCATCTTCCTAAGGGACCAGGGTGGCCTGGGGCTGAGGCACTGGCCTGAAATCCTGGGTATCAGGGGTTTGTTCTCATCCTGAAGCAAAGGCTTCCTGTGGGACCTGGTCAGTCCCTCAGCCCCGTGTACCTCTGTTGCCAATCTCTAACAAGGAAATTGCTTTTCCTTCTGTCCGAACGTGCTGTGGAGATACGTTCATTAATGCCTGGGAAGTGCCTTTGACTTCAATGACAGTGAGAAAAGAAAACAATAAATAAGACCATCGTAGTATCTTCTCTTTCTGATTGGGATGTGATGGCATGGGGACACTGAGGGTTACAGCTCTGGCCTGCTGTGGGAGCTGGGCTCTGCATCCTCGCCCAGACCCAGCCCAGAGCTGGCAAACGGATCTGGCATCCACAAAAACAACACAAGGCCCAGCTGGGAGCAGAAACGTGGGGAGCAAACTTCAAGCTCAACGACAGAGGTCACCTTCCGTCTCCCGTAGAGACAGAGTAGATCCCCATCTGTTATTTGGGCTGACCACTCCCTGCATTCCACCCCGTCCACTTCTCTGGCAGGCTTCCCAGGATGTGGATCTTTCTTATTCAGGGTAACAATGAGGAGTTATTAATTCGGTCTTTTTTCAGGTTTCCTGAGGTCCTTCCAATAGCTGTGCCGGTGTATACCACAGCCTTTGTCGTCTTCAGCTGGGATGTTTTAAGCATTTCAGTTGGTCGAAGACAAAATAGTGCCATGAAACAGGGTCACCCCGAAGCCGAGCCACAGGCAGAGACCAAGAGTCAGGTCAAAGACTGAGATAATGCAAGAGTGAAGAGTCTGAGCAGTATCCAGCTGGGAAAGTCAGAGGTGAAGAGGAAACCCTGAGTCCCAGGGACCCCCTGTGCAATCTGAAGCACCACATTAACACTTGAGCATCACAAAGATTGTCTGAGATGAGGCCACGCTTCATGCCCAGGGACAGCTCAGCCAGCCAGAGCAGCCTTTCAATTTCCTCAGAGTTTCTCTGGGTAGCAATAAGAGATGGCTCATTGGGAGGGGATCCAGCATAAATGGTGTTTTAATGAGGCCTTTCAATATACTTATAGACTAATCAGCAAATTCCATGAGGTCTGGGCTCTAATATGTCATTCTGAGTAGACTAAAGCCATGGTGAATACCTTTTCACAGACAGAGCTGTGCACTCTCTGGGCCTGAGTCCTGCCAAGACGCGGCAGGTTCTGTGCCATTTGGGTGCTGGTATAGCAGAAACGAGGCCATTTCCTGCTGAAAAACCCCAAGGGAAGCAAAGGGTGCACGCAGCCTGCTCCAAGGAGGTGCTGCACAGGAGGCTTCATGGTTTGACTCTCCTTTCCTAGGTCACTCCACTATTGCTGACTCCGGGAACAAATGGTCAGTGAGTTTCTTGAATAGCACATTTCCCATTTCCCAAGAGTTTGTGCTGAACCTCTGGAAGCAGCTTTTAGGACACAAGGACTAAACACAAATAGGTCTTCCATCTCATTACATAAATCTGGCCTGACCATGACAGAAGTGAGGATGTTCAACAGCGAGCGTCACCTGATCCACATGAAAAGATCCAATGCCAGGCATGGGACAAGGTTGATTTATCCTGTCAGTCTCTGCTTAGAGCTGATGATCACATCACACTTCCAGCAAACACTTTAAAACAGCCTTTAGCTGACACCAGAGCCAAACTGTGCAGGGCTGGCTGAGGACCTGACACATGCTGGTACACGTGCACAGCTCACACCCAGGCTGCCTGATTCACATGGAGCAGTGGCTCAAGTGCCCTGTCCAAGATGAGCCTGGAGGAGAGGCAGAGGTGGATCCAAGGCAGAGGAGGAAGGGATGGAAATAACATAAGCTGCTTGAGAAAATTCCCCACAGCCTCCCCATGCACCAGAGCAGCACTCCTTCCCTCCACATGCCAGGAAAGAGGCATTTCAGGGGTAGGGAAGGTTGTTTCCACCAACTGCTGGTTCTTCCCTCTCCAGTTCCCCCCGAGGAGATGGGGCTGCCTGGAAGGCAGCACCTCATACTTCCCTGCAAGCTGTGTCCAGACCACAAAGCCACTCTGGTGCTCACTGACAGGCGCGTTAAGAGAACACGTGTAACTGGATCTTAACACGTTGGCAGGTGGTTCCTCACCTCGCAGTGCGACTGCAGTTCCCACACACAGCTCTCAGCCTCAGGACCAGGCAAAGCAGCAGGACCCCAGCTCTGCAGAGGTGCTGGACTGGGGCTGCTGTTACATCTGCCATCCTGCCTGGGCAGGGCTACAAGACCTGTTAACTCTTGGCTGTGGCAAAGAGGTTGCAGAGCTTTGAACTCCTGCTGCCTCCAACACCATTTCACAGCTCGATGCCACGGCTGTGCGTCATCAGGCGCTCGGCACGGCCGGGGCGAGAGGACGTGAAAAGCTCGTATGCCCCAGAGACTGCAGTGCACAGGATATGGACTGGATTAAAATCTGGTCAACAGAGGTCTTAAAATGTCAGTGTAAACAGGAGGGCAGTGCTGGCGGGGCCGCAGGGAAGCTTGCTCGGGCTTATGCTGCTTAACAATAGGTTCAGTGACCTGGACAAAGAAAACCTTTGCTGATAAAGCCAGTAGATTAGACACCGTCTCAAACCCTCCCAAGCTTTGAAGAGAGCAACTCACTAACAGGCAAAACCCCGGAATTGCTCAGTCACCTACTCATTAACAAACCTCAGGCTATTTAACAGTTAAATGAAAAGTTGTGTCTCCAGAGCAAAGGCTGCAGGACACTGGTGGGTATGGAGGAGAGCACCTCTCCTGCCTCTCACTCCATCTATTCAGCTTACAGAAAAGGCATGGAGATCAGGAGGCACACTTGTATATCAAGGTTAGAGCAGCAACCCAGGACTTCCCAACCTACAGCAAAATTCAATTAGTGGAAACCGAAATGAAGCAAATTCAGCCTGGAAACAACGCACGTTTTTCACAGAGATTGGAACTGGCTCCTGCAACAATTTTCCTGAGGATCCTGATGGGTTCTCAGCCCTTCAGAATCAAGGATTTGTACTTTCTACAAGACCCACTGTTGGAAATTTCCCTGTGGTTTCCTGAGGAAGAAAAGACCAGTGGAGATGTCCACAGCTCCCCTAGCTTGCCAGCATCCGGGGCTCTCCCAGGTTGGATTCCCCACTTCCAGGACTGACGCACACCACTGTGGGCTCCTCTTTGAAGAGGGGGTTTCTGACCTGTACATTCTTCCCAGAAGCTCCCTGATGTTCAAAGCACCTTGCTGACAGACAGGCAGGTGTGCCTGTGACAGTGACCACCTCCCCAAACCCAGTGCGGGGGCGGCGGGGGAGCGGCCCCCCAAACACAGCCCTGGGCAAGGCACGGGGGAGTACTCCAAGCCCAGCTGTGACATTTCCTTTCACCTATACCTGTACAGCTGTTTCCTACAGGGCTGCAGCCTCAAGTGAGATGTGTGAGGCTTCTGTAGGTGCTTGGGAACAAGATGGAACAGAAACGCTTCACACCTGGCCCCAAAATTACAGCACGCTGGCAGGTGGCCAACATAAACTGGCAGAGTACCAGTTGCAATGGACATCAATTAAGCAGCCTGTCATCCTCAGACTGCAGGCTTTGCTTTTTGCGATCTGCATCGCTCCTTAAGCCTTCAGCAGCACCAGCGCTGGAGTTTTCCAGATGGGATCATTTCCCGCAGATTCCACTCGCTAGATTTATTGCAGGTTTTTTTTTTTTCTTAAAACCACCCCCCCTCCCCTTTCTAAAAGCCTGAACTATTATTCCACATTGCGGATTTCTCCAGGGCTGGATTCAGTGTCCTCATGCCGCGCTAGTGCTTGTTTGCCATCAGTTTCCTTTACCTTCAGCTGCAGAAATGCAGTTTTAAGGATATCCTCAAAATTCTCTTAGCTTAAAGAGTGATTAAAAACCAAGACCAAATGATAACTGAACAGGATTCCTCTTGGGAAGATGCCCAGCACAGCCCTGGGAGATGCAGCAGAAATCACTAGGACATAGCACCATTGCTATGGTGCTACATTTAAAACAGCATGACAGTACCAGTGTCCCCTCCTCTGCCACCCAGACCCAGGGATACAGACTCAGCTTGGCACTTCCCACTCCACTAATGGCACCTGGCAAAGGCAGAGAAAGGCTCCTGTGGTGTCCACACAGCCCCTGGCACTCGTGGTTCAAGGCAGTGCCAAGGACAGACAAGGAGTTCAAAGCAGGTGATATTCTCCACGCTACCTTCGTGGTGGCATAAAATTCAACCTCTCCTCCATCACCCCATGACATCATCTCCCAACATGGCCCATAATTTAGTTTAATTGCCTTTTACAATCCAAAGGCACCACATGAAAGGGAAGGTCGAGGCTGGGATGGAGTTCAGATACTGGTCAGAAAATGTAAACATCCCTAACTCTGCCGCCTCGGGGCTGCCAGCTCCTGCCAAGTCCCCGCTCCGAGCAGGGCTGCCTGTGGCAGGGATCTTTCACTGCTTGTTTGGAAACCGAGGCAGGCAGGAATGGAAGGAGTTTTTCAAGGATGACTCCTCTTTGGAGTCTCCTACTTGGGGCTCCGATCTCTGCTCACAGTTTCCCTTTTCCTCTCTGGAGCAAACTCCAAGCTGGAAGCTCTCACACTCATGGGCTGAGTGCATTTGCTGGCCAGCTGGAGAGAGATGCTCCAAGGCTATGGAATGGGAATATGGAAAGGATGCTGAGAAAACAGTTATATTTGCTCACTGGGGTTTTCTCTCTGCTTCCAAAGAGCTTGTGCTCTCAGAGTCCTGGTCTTGCTACCCTTCCTCTGATGTCTTGCAAGAAGTCCTCCCAAAATCACTGTAGTGTGGCCACTCCAATGGCTTAAATGTGGATTTAATCCCTGGCATTCCAGGAGCCATTAGGTCTTGGAAAGGACAAAAAATCTGGTGTTTAGAGGCATGACAGAACCCAGTCACTCCAACAGCTACTCCTCCTGAGCTTTTAAACCTGAGGCTCCCTTTCCAAGAAGCATCAGACATGACTACACACTGCCAAGAGATCTCTGAGAGTCTTAGGAAGACTGAAATACCATAAATAAGTGAAGTGAATAACAAGACAGGACTAATTTTAGCCCAAGTCTAAATAATAATTAGCTCCTAAACAGCTAATCCAAAGGCTACTGCAAATCTAGAGCATGTTGGGGCAACTAGACAAAGGGTCACATTTGGACTGTCCACTTGGGCAGGAGTGCAGAGGAAAGAGATTTGGGATTTCTGAGGAGAAACTGGGGGTTTGGGCCGCCCCGACAGGTGAGTGAAATAAGAAATGGCACAAGTGTGGGAAGCTCACTGGCCACCCCCAGAGCTGGAGGAGCCAAGCTTGTAGGTCTGGGGCAGTAAAATATTGCTAATTATTTTTCAGAGCCTTGCATTTTAGGGCTTTCATTTGCCTGGTGAGGTGAGACAGGGTTGAGACTAGCTGAGTGGTGAGTATCTGAGACAGTCCACTCCACACATGAACATGCACATGAGGGAAAAAAAAAGTGCCTTTCTGTTTGAGAGGAGGGAACCACAGTGACTGGCCCTATAAGCACATGTATTAATCATGCACCGTCTGGTTTTAATCCACACACTGCTGATCCTGCGTCTCACTGTATTGTTATCAGGGGAAGGAGTATTTCTCCTCAATCTTATTCACCAGCCAAAAGCCTGAAAATGCAAAAAACACATTTGTGAAGTGCCTTCCCAAGGACCCCGGCCCCGGACCTGGTGAGCTGGGGCTGCTGCCTTTTTATTGGCGTTTAAAAACCTTTTATTAACCTGTGTCAGGGCTGGGGGAGGAGAGACAGGCTCAGGTTTCAGGACCCCCCATGCAGAGAGGTTTATTGTGGGAAGGGACATTAACACTTTCTCCTCCATGTCTCCCCATGGCTGGGGCATGTGGCAGAGGGTGTGCTGCAGGCACCCCTTGGGCGATGGACATGTTTAGCCCATGAAGAGCTTGCAGGGATGTGGACAATCAGTGATGCCATGTGAGGGCAGAGAGAAGAATATCCCTGCTCTGCTCCATGTTAGGGATCTACAGCCCTCTTCCAGCCTTGCCAGTAGCTCCATGGGGTCACTGCAGAGCAGGATGCTCCCGAGACAACAGGATTCAGAGGGAGTTGAGGAATCCAGGCCATGCCCCAGGATCCCAGGGCTGCACCCACGCACAGCTCAGATGCACCACCACTAGGATTCGCTTTAACCTCAACACAACCCAAGTGTTTTCCATTACCAGTCCCCCACAGCGGCACCGTGAATCCGCAGTTGCTACCTTCCTTCTTCCCAAACCTTCACTCAGCCATGCTGCTGCTCCCTGCTCTTGCCTGGGGGTCCAAGGCTGGGTGAGTGAGGTCCTGGCACTGTCTCCTTGGGCTGCAAAGGCTGCAGACACAGCTGACAGCTCAGGCACCAGGCTGCATAGTTTGCTGCTGACTGGTACGTTCGATGGTGTTCCATCACACAAGCTGCAGTGGATATCTGCCCAACATACGCCCAGGAAAACAGCACCAAGTTATGCTCACCCCGGAGCCAGCTTTTGTTGGTTACAGCTTCAATGACAGTGCAAGAGATGATGGGAAGCTCTAAGTGTCCCACTGGCTCCAGCAGGAATCCGAACGCGCGGTTTCATGGCAGCGAACGGAGTCAGAACATTTTCACTCAAAATAAGAGCCAGGCCAAATGCTCAAAAACTTGCTGAGAAACTCTGGCTGAATTCTGCACTCCATCTGCTAAATGGGACGTGGAGAACAAAAAGGAGTGGGAAGCACAGTGTTTGTCCTATATAGCTCACAAAACACCCTCTTGGTAGTGCCAATAACACAACACCATTTTAAGCCAAATTCTCTCCACTTTTGCCTTTCAACAGATTCTTTTTCTCTGAAATGTTACAAATTAATTAAGAAACTAGTGGGTAAAAGCATAGGGTAAGGATTTGGAGTATTAGCAAGCAAGGTGAGATATTACCCTTGCAGTAAAAAGCCAACTGCCTCTTCCTAGCCATGCAAGTGATAGAAAAGGGACCACAGTGAGCTTCCCAGAACCCTCCTCCCATCCCACAAGACACTCACAGGGTGCCATATAAAGAGCAGTACATTTTCATTGCCTCTCCAGCAAAGAATTTGGGCTGAAAACTGGGCCAAGACTGAGAACACAAGAGAAAGAAATTGGGTGCAAAAAATAACTCCTGCTAAAAAACAATGAAAAATCAGTATGGGAAAAAACCAGTGCCAGAGAGAGCTGCTCTGCTGAGTGAGGCACAGGGATACAGATCCCATCATGCCACCATGCTCCACATGGACACTCGCCCTTCCACCGTGAACAACTCAGAGATGCATCTCATAGACTCAGAGTCACAGAATGGTTTGGGTTGGAAGGGATCTTAAAGACCATTTAGTTCCAACCCCCTGCCATGGGCAGGAGCACCTTCCACTAGACCAGGTTGCTCAAAGCCCCACCCAACCTCTCTTTGAACTGATGAACTGCTGAGGAGTTGGATTCATCTGGGCTCTGCACTCTACAAGGAGGGCAGAGAGCAGATGGTGGACTGGGACCTGGACACAAGGGTGTCTGTTTAAGTTGGGTTGGGGTTTCTTTAAAGGGAACTGCCTTTCTGTATCTTGCTCACAGTCACTCGTGAAAGGCACATGGGTTCATGCCTCAGTCACACCATCCTGGCTAAATCTGCAGTGCCTTCTGCAACACCCCACTTCTGCAGAGTCAAATAATTCCCTTCACTAATACTGCAGAAGGAGAAGATTTGTGGAGCAGGGTAGTCATTTGCTTGTAATGACGCAGATGCCATTCCAGTCCCTTTCTACAGCGCTACCAAATCACAGGAAATGGGGTGGGAATGTCCAAAGAGGACACTTTACTTCTACTCCAAGGTGTTTACTTCAACCCAAGCTGTACCTGAGAGTGCCACCCAGCCTGCTTTTAACATCTCCAAGGCTGAAGAGTTTCTGCAGAATTGCTAACGAGGCTAGTCTCAAGTGCTTAACTACCCAAAGGTATGAAGCGTTTCCTAAAGTGTCGTCTTAATCTATTTTGCTTCAGTTTATGCCCATTCCTTCCTATGCTTTTCAGCATGGAGCTGAAGGACAGTTTGTTCTCCTCTTCTCTGCATTTTCCCCGAATTTCCACTACACTAAAAAGCCCCAGCTCTCCCAAGATCTTCTTGGAAGTCAGGCTTTTGAGCTCTCTGCTTTAACTCACTGACCTCCCCTTCATCCTCTTGGGTGTCCTCTGCACAGTGAACATACACACCTGCTGTTTCACCTGTCTGACCATTAATGAAAACACTGTTCAGAAAGAAATAAAGGGGGTACAGGCACAGCCAGGCCTGGTTGCTTTCCTCTGCCTTTTTGGCAGAGCTAACACCATGCCTGATATTCCCAGATGCCTGGGTGACTGGTGCTGAGCTGCAAGGGCACCAACTCCCACCTGAGGAGCTGTGCAGTTTCTTTATAAAGCACCAGAAGCAAAGGGAGCTGGGACAGGGATAACTCAGTTCAGAAGCTCAGGTGTAGCTACAGGACAAAGACATGTCTCTTATTTCACAAAGATGAGTGCAAGTGCCTGGCAGGGCAGGTAGATGGCACTCCAAATAAACCCGTGTGTGGTTAGAAGAGGCAGAGTTCAGGGAATTCTGACCCTCTCCCACAAGTTATGGGGCACCAGGTAGAGCTGCTCAGCCGCCTCACCTGCCTGCTGGGGGCTCTGGTTTGTGGCTGCTGGGAAAAGAATCTCCATGTAGGTGAGTAGGGCACTGGGACTGTCTCCAGCAGAACCCCCATGGGGCACACACAGGGCAAACAGGCTACCTTGGGGCAGCAATGGCAACCACATGCTTCTTATTTTAAGCCCATCAAATAGAGCCTTGAAAATTCATGTTTCCACAGTGACTTCCTGGACGAAGGCGCTTCCCCAAATTGGGAGGGCTCTTGGTTTTACCCTTTTACCCTGTGCTCCTCTGCTGCAGGCAGTGCTGTGAGCACAGGTTGGGCAGACAGAGAAGTGAAACAGAAATTCGCACCTTTGGGTCCCTCTGTGAGAAAGGTCCTAAATTTCTCACCGTCATTTCAGGAAAATGTCAAGAAGAAGTGGCACATGGGAAGGCACACTGCCCCCGTCACACACAGGCTCTCCACAGAAACCTGCCCTCTGCATCCCCACTTCTCCTCCCGTAGCACCAACCGCTCAGGGAGGAGGCGCCGGGACTTCCCAGATGAGCCGTGTTTTCTGGAGCTGCAATTCTGCCTCCAAGCAGGAAACTGTTGAGAGCCACTCTTATCCTGCCGTGCCTCCAAGGGCGTGCAAAACAAATGCCATTGTGCCTCATCCATCCCCCATCAGGCTCCAACACGTTCTCCAAGTGCAGCCCCCAGATCCCTCCTGGCCAGGTGGTGGCAGAGAGCAGACCCAAAACCCCACATCAACAAGGGAACTGATTTCATTATTCTAAAAACAAACAGCCAAAGGAAAGTTCAGGCTAGAATGGGCTCCTAGAGCAAAGAAAGGAAAATAGAGAGCGGGCAGTGGGGAATGCTTCATATTCCTAAAAGCCTTTTGTACGTTAACACATGGTGTCTGCTTCTCTCTAGTCACCTATTTATCACTCTCCTCTTTAGAGAAGGAAAAAAGTCCTGGCTGCCTTCCTAAGGCAGAGTTTTGTGGCCGGGGGGAGGGGGAGGGTGCTTTAAGCATGATGCAAACCATTTGGAGTGCACCGAGAGCTCTGCCAACACAAGCTGCACTATTTAAACAAGTGAGGAAATGATCGTATATACAACATGCCAGCGAGCACACACACACCAGAGGAAGTCGAGAGGGGTTTTCATGACACAGAGCTGGATGTCAGCGGCTGAAAGGTCGATATTTTCCCTTAACACCCTTCTCAATGACTTAATCGTGTTCCGTTTGCACAGAAAACTTCCCAAGAATAAAAGTCTGGAGGAATTGAGGGGGGATGTTTGGCCTACTGCTGACCTTGTCCGAGGTCCTCTCCACGTAGCAGGGCTCCTGGGGGGCGACCAGCAGGGGAACGAAGCCCGAGAGCAGCCGATCCTCTTCCAGGCTAAGCAGGGCAAGGTCGTCATCTGGGTCCTTGTACAAGGGCACCTCCGACTGATTCACTGTGGTCAGTATGTTACAGAAGTCAGCCAGCGTCGCCCACACATCTACTGAGACCCTGGGAGAACGAGGAGAGACGTGAGCAATTCAGGGCTGGAATGCGTTGGGAGTTGCCTGCAATGCTGCAGCGAATACCAGAGAGGTGAGGCGAGGCGAGGCACGGCACCACTGCTGCCCTGCCCCACGGGAGGGCTCCGGCACAGCTGCGCTGGCACCGAACCCAGGAGGGATTGTAACCCTCACCCACCAGCGCTGACACCGCCACCCGTCCCCCTGGACGGGGCCGGTTCCCGGGAACTAGCCCTTCCCACTGCTCTGCCCACCTCTGCCTGCTCTGGAGCCGGCACATCCGCAGGGAGCAGCTTCCCCGTGCAGTGCCGGCAGGAACCAAGCTCATTCCAGATGGGAGAAGTGATGTTTGTTACTCAATTTTAAAGCCTACTGGGAGGACAGACCGGACACCCGCACTGCTGTCAGGGCAGAAGGGGCTCCTGGAGGGCTCCAGTCCAGGCTGGGGGGCTCCAGCCCAGCCTGGGGCACTCTCTCCTTCGCACAGCTGTTACCTGCTGCAACCACGTGCTGCAGCCACGCTCTACAGCACAGAGATTTTCTCAGTTAAACCCCACCCACTCGGGGGTTAAAGTCGTGTTTTGCTTCTGGCCAAGGGTTTCAACACTCACGAGTGACCTGCAAAGCTGCCTCTGCCGTGTCTCACCTTCCCAGAGTGGAAGTGATGTGCAGGGAGCCGGGTGCAAACACGAGGCCACCAGCAGCCCTGGACTGCTCTCCACACATCCCCATCACACATCCCCATGGCTGAGCACCCTGGGGAGGGCTCAGCACCCCAGAGAGCACCAGCATGGGGAAAAGCAGGGAAGCAGGCAACAGGAACAGGGGTACTACAGCTGACCAGGCTGTCTTGCACTGCATTTCCTCCTCCTGTTTCTAAAAACACTCAGATTGGGTTTTTTTAAGTGCATAAACTGGGATGAAAGCAGGGAATAGAAGAAACTGGGGCTGATCTGCTTCTGGTGGCAGTAAGGAGAGCTGCTCCTCCACCCCACACCTCTGCAGCACTGAAAAGCACAGGGAAGCCAGCATCACCAGGGGTGCAGCAGTGACCGGTGCGGGCCGAGGCAGCCCAGGGCTGGAGGGAGGCCCCCTGCTCTTTGAACTGCTCCAGGTGGACAGAGTCTGCACTCGGTTATTTACGGGAATCAATGTACCAGGAAAGCACACTGAAATGAAACATCTTGTTTTCAAGAGCGTCCTGGGAGCCAGGCAGAATGAGGAGCCATTAATCAAAGCCCAGCACGTAATCAGCACACATGTAACGCAGAGTCGCCCACGTCCCTGAGCCAGCCCTAGCCCACGTTTTGCAGAGGAGAAGAGGTCCTTCAAAACCCTCTGGTCACAGACACCAGGAGCTGGGTTCATTCACAAAGCTCCATCGCTTGGCTCAGCCAGGTCTGGCTGTCAGAAATGTTTAAATATGGAAAAAAATAAACAGTTGCAACACGTTTTTTCGGAGGGATCTGTCCGAGGCCCTTTGTGATGTAATGGGAAACGCTGCGTTTGTGCTACCAGCTGGAAAATAAACAGAGCTGCGAGGGTTAAAAGGAACTGAACTTTCCACGACCCCTATCTGTAAAAGAAGAAAATAATAAGAGGAATGATCCACTGCCCCACAGCCCTGATAGTTTATCCTCCGGCCCAGGCTGCAGAGACAAGCACCGGATGTGATAGGGCTGCTCTGGGCCACCTCCAAGGCGAGCTCTGCCCATGGGAGATGCACAGGGCTTGAGAGGCTCAGCCTCCCCCAGTGCCCTCTTGGCAACTGGGCTCGGCTGCCTGCGGCCAGTCACATAGCACTGGTGGGGCCCCATGGCTGGGCTGCCACGAGGGCTTGGCTGGGATGAAGGAGGTGCAGAGGCATCAGCAGGGATGAGGGAGAGGAACGGGAAGAGCGCCCGCAACCACGAGGGAATGAGCGCACAGCGGTGTTGGGGACAGGTACGGATGCAGAGGACACTCCCAGGGGGCTGGAACAGCCAGGTGCATGAGGCCAGGGAAGAGGAGAAGGGAAAGAAACACATCGCCTGTATTCCCAAAAAACAGAGCTGCAGGCAGGGGATGGAGATGAGCAGTGAGTGTGGGAGGGAGGCAGAGGGCAGCAGCAGGATGCTGGGCTGGACTGGGATCTGAAGCAGGGCAGGGGGTGAAGGAGCAGCACAGATGAAGTATAGCAAGCATCTCTTTCCACGGGGCTTGGCATCCAAAGTCAGAAAAATGCCACGTGAACAGTCACCGAGCTGACACTGCTAATGCCTTTGCAGGCACCCAGCCCACTGGTCCCCTCTTCTCTCTCCCCTTGCATCACTGCCAAGCAGGGCACTCCTCACCACCCCTGAGTGTGAGAGCAGTCCCTGTCACTTCATCCTTCATCTACAGCTTCACAGTGCCTTGCCACATCTGCCATTTGCCCTGAACGTGGCAGGTTCCCACCCTGGGCTTGCTTCAAACCTCAGACTGTGCTGGCTACCCGGGCAGCCAGATCTCCCTGCAACGCAATTCCCGCAGCCCCCTCGCACACACAGCAGCCTGCAGAGCCTTCAAAAAGCCAACAAAGAAGAGGGTGCTGACATTTCTGCTCTGGTTGTCTCCTGTGATGACAGAGACAACACTGCAGAGATCAGGTCTGACCATTTTCTGCCATCCCCTCGGGTGCAGCTCCTCCTCTGCAGCACATCTCCCAGCACTGCCACCACCAATACCATTCACCAGCTGCTGCCTGCTGGAAAAGCCAGTGAGGGCAAACAGCTCCTCATGTTGACATGTAGGACTCTGTGGATCTCCTGATAGGATGTGCACTCACACTGGAAGGTTGCACGACATTCAGGAGTCCTGTCAGGTGCCTTTTCCCCGCTGCCTCAGCCCAGGACCACCTCCTGGCCACCCCCAGACATTTCTGGCTTATGTCACCCCACGGTGCAGCAATGCTGGAGCCTCTACAGAGCCCAGGTAGGCCCAGATGCTTGGAAGCTCTGTGCATGCACAGTGCCACAGCTTCATTGTCCCTCTGCGGAGGGAGGCCCCGAATTACTGACACTGAGCCCAGGCACACAGCTCCCAGGTACAGGGACGAGGCTCCCAGAGCTTTTAACCGAGGAAGCGAGAAGGGGGTTAGCGCGAGGTCTTTCCTCAGAACGGGGGTTCATTCACTTCCCCACAGACACATTTACATTTGCTTATTCCACCAGGACGGGAAAAAAAAATAAGAGTTAATTTCTTTTTTATTGCCTCAGGATTCCAGGTTTAATGTAGCTGTCAGTGTGAGCGCAGCCCAGCTGCACGCCGACAGGACACGGCCCGGCCAGGCGATGGTGAGAGCCGCACAAGTGCGCAGAGAGCTGGACCCCAGCCCCGGGGCCGAGTGTGGCCCCAGCGAGGCTGGGGATGGCTCCTGGCAAGGATGATGCCCCTATGGGCATCACCACAAGGCAAAAGGCACACACCAAAGTGTGGGGAGAGCAGAGGGTACCAGAGTGAGCCTGATGCCCACCGAATCCCCGCGGCCACGGTGCTGCGCAGCGCTCCGGCGTAAGCCACCATCTTCACCGGGGGCGCGGGCTGCCTGGTGATTAATATCAAGCACAATGACCCCATGTTACAAGCCTGCGGGGGCCTGTGGAGGTGGCCATTTCCTGTGTAATACCAGCTTGTTTAAACACTAACATCCAAACTCCACAGCTGCAGAACAAACCCGGAAAGCGCGGCGCAGAAGAAGCCCTGCATTGTGTTCCCAGCCGGCCCGAGCCGCGCTGCCGTGCAGATGGCAAACGCCTCGGGGCTGTGAGCTCCCGGGGCCAGGCACCGCGCACCCGCCGGCTCCCAGTGCCCACCGGATGAGGTGATCCGCATCCTCCCCCTGGGTTTCCTCCCTCCTGAACCAGGGAAGGCTGAATTAAAAGCAGCTCCTCTGTAAGGAGCAAAAAGGGTTGGCCATGGGAGCTCATCCCAAAAGGTGTTCACCAACCTTGTCCTGGGCTCAGACAGAGCAGGGTGAGGTGGTCACAGCTCCTTTGCACCAATGGTTTCCCCCACCCCGCTTTGCACACAGTCCCTTTGGTCAGCCTGGCATCCATAAACCCATTCCTCTCCCAGGAACCTGCATTGGGAACAAGGGACAACTCCCTCCCCAGGAGAGGTGCAGTGTCCTCTCAGCCAGCCTCTGCTTCGCCACAGCCCCCTTCTCCACAGAGACTTTTGGCTTCTGCTTTGGTCAACTTTACCTTCATTCTCAGCCAGGTTTACACTACAGAGACACCTCTGAATACTCACTTTGATGTCTCGATAGGGAAACTCTGGTGGCCAGCATTACTGGGGCTGAGATCTGCAAAAGGGATTTTCCATTTAGTCTTCAGCAGACTCCAGCAATGTTTTGGCACCCGTGTCCAAGACTCTGTCCATCTCTCCCAGTGGGAGCTGCCATCTCAGTGACACTTCTCCGCAAGAGCGATGTGATGAGAGCGATCTGGCAGATCTCTCTGGGAAGGTAAGCTCTAGAATGTGCTCACAGCTTTTGGATTTAATTTAATACTTGGTTTAAATTAACCATTTTTAAATGCTTGCAGACAGTCTCCACAAACTGAGAGGCCCTTCGCTCAGCGCGGAAGGAGCATGGATTCGCCAGGGTCAGCCCTGCAGCAGTGTGTCTGTCCAGCCAGTGGCTTCCCCATCAGTTCTAGTGCTTCATTTAGCAATGGATTAATTGTGGCAGCAAAGCAGAGCAAGGAGCAGCTTTGCTCTCCCCTCTGCAGCCCTCTTCATAGCCCAAAAGGAGACGGATTCACCTGGACAGCTCCTATTCTGGAAACACATGTGGAAAGAGCCACAGAAAGCTTGCTGAGTCCCTCTTCCAAAATAGGAAGGACACCCTTCACCTCTCAAATACACACAGTGGCCCCAAGGGAGCGATTTACATAGTCCATCACCTGAAAAAACCTGTTCCAGGACATTCCCTGAGCCATGGTGACCATGCAGTGTGGCCAAGAGCTGGATGAGTACACTAGACCAAGGAGGGTGGTTTGGGGAAAGACAGAGCTTCTTGTTCGCGTTGAATTTGGGACTACTGAGCCCCCAGAGGATGCCTGCCAGGAACCAGGGTTCATTCCCAAGCTCCCACCAAGCAAAGGACTCTGAAGACGCAGCCTACTTGAGCCTCCCATCCTGCTCCACAGAGCCCACTCCTGATGGCTCACATCCACATGCTGGGCTTCAGCAGCACTCACCCCTCACACCTTTCCCTCCACCTCTGTCCAAGGGGGAAAGCAGCGAGCTGAGGAATTTGGTGTGGGGTTGGCTTTTTTTTTTTTTATTGTATGGACTCAAATCCAGCAGTGTGATAAATGCATCCGAGCTACAATTAGGAAGATATATAGCATCAGAATGCGAAGGTCTGGGCAGCGTGGTGAAACGCGGGCTCTCCAGAGCCCCAGCTATGTTTCCCATTATGTAACCCTGGTCATGGGCAGACAGCCAGACTCCAAATGAAAAAGAGACTCTGGCTTGGCACCGTTTCTATTTTCCTATCCTCATTCGGGGTCAGCGCAGTGTCATACAGCTGCAGAGAAAGCTCCGGGGATTAAACCTGGGAAAGACTCCAAGACCAGGACCCGGGTTCAAGTACCAGCTGAAAGCAATAAACCAACTGCCACAGCTGGGCTGAGTTTAGACGTTCTCAAAGTCCCCCAGCTCTCTCCCATACGAAGAACGAGCGATTGTGAACATGGCGAACGCAGCGTGAGCGGAGGCCTTGGGACACACAGCCCCGGCAGCCCGGGCCCGAGGCTCTGGTGGAGTCTTGACAAGCTGCCCTGCTGGCCCCGAGCCCAGGCCGGCTTTCTGGCAGCAGCGCTGGCCCCGGATGAGCTGCACTTTGATGCGAGCTCTGGGCTCCTAGTGGGCTGCCAGGTGGGTATGAGGCCTGGTTTTTCCAGAAGCTTTAGCACATTCATGGCATCCCTGCAGGGTGCTTCTGCGCTTCAGGGGATTTTTACTGTCCCTTTTCTGTGCCCACGCCATCACGAGGGGCAACAAAAGTGGTTTAAGCATGTCCAACCCGCTCTTCCATTGGCAGTGGTGGGACCTCGTGGCACAGCCCACCAGAGAGAGGCACGGAGCTTGAGTGACACGGCACAGGCCCCTTACTCAGCTCTTCAACTTGGCATCTGTGGTTGCTCCTCACATGCCTCCCTGCTCCTGAGCTCACCCTGCCCATAAACCTTGGCTTACTCCACCTCGCCTGCTGCTCTGACCCATGTTTTACTTCTAAACTTCTTTGAAGCTGCTCCTATCTAAACCCCTGGACTCGGTGGTTCTACTTGGTTAGTGAAGAGCCCCAGGGCAGCCAGCAGGCTTGTGTCAATAGAGAGCTGAAACACTAACCCAGTGCTCTCCTTTTCCTTTCCTATCCCTGGGGAAAATGTTGCAAATCCCAGGTCATGCCCAATAGCGGAGCTGGCTCCCTGCTACTCATCCCTATCTGCATCTCCAGGAAAGCTCAGCTGCTGCTGACCCAAAGTCCTGGACCACCAACACCACTCCATGCAAGAGCTCTGGTCTAAAAGAGCAGCCAGTCTCCTCATTGTGGGTATGACAGATTCTCTGGGTAAGCCAAAGAGTAGAGGAGCTAGGAGCCAACATGGGGCAGGCTGTCTGTGCTCCAGGGCGTGGTGGGACAAGAGGGGCTGCTCAGCCACCCTCCATGGAGAGGGCACAGCGGGGAAGCAGCTGGGCCTCTGCTGCAAGATGAAGACCCTTATTCCTCCACGGAGCAGACTGGTGAAGTAGAGCCCCTCAATCTACACCCATTACATCTGAAAGAGCCATGTGCCACAGGGGAGGCTGCCACCACTACCACCTTCTCCCACCCCACCGGGCAAGCAGAAGCCCACACCTGCTCCATGATCCCGGGAGGACACAGCCCTCTGCCCCGCAGGAGGGGGAGCAGCTCATCCCAGGGAAGGCGCCGAGTCCTGGCTGCATGAACCCAATCAGAAATTCCATCTCGAGGCTGCCCGTGGCCAAGGGCTCAGCGGCTCCCTGCGCAGGCAGCGCGAGGGGAAGGGGGGATTGGTGCAGGCGGGTTCACGTGACGGATCCCAGTTTGAGTTCCTGCCCAAAGATGGGCAGCAGTTCACATGAGCAGGCAGCGGTCCCACACCGAGCAGCCGACAAACAGAAAACAGACTCCATCTCCACAAAATGAGGCCCAGAACTTCCTGTGTGAGATTTCCATTTCCTCAGCCAAATGAAAAAGAACTGGAGTAAGAGGCAATAAACTAGGAGAGCAGGACTGGACCTGACGCACGGAGCGGGGACCCATTAATGGTTAAGCCACTTTGCTGGATTACTCTTAATGCGCCTTCCCATCACCCTGGGTTCTGGCTCCTTTGGATTAACAATAAGACGTGATTTCAGGCTCTGGATCCGGAGTACCGGAGGCAGATGGAAAATCCTGCGGGAAAGCAGCTACGGAGCATGCTCAGACACTGCTTCGCATACTCCATACTTGGCCCCTTCACTTGATTTTCTGTCCAAAAATATGCAAATTGCCTAGTCCGCATTATGGACTAATGGGCTGAAATAGGCCAGTTTAGAAAATTAACCCTTTTCTGCATTGCAGGGTAGAGAAAAGCGGTTTCTGAAGCAGAGGGGAGGTGACTTTTGGAGCTCCAGAACAGGCGAGCTGCTCCAGGCCAGCCCAGCCCAACCAAGGTTGGCCCGACTCAGTCAAAAAAAGGCAACAAAACGCTTATGCTGGAAATGGAGTTCCCTCTGGTAGAGAGGAAGGTCCTGCCTGTCCAGCTGGCTGGGCCAGTGGAACACCTAAAACAGGGGTATCCCAACCAAACCAGACACAAATCCAAAGCAGAAGGTAAAAATCCACCTCATGATCCATCTTCAAACACATGAAAGCAACAGGCACCCGCCAGGCCCCCTCAGAGGCCCTCCAGCCCCACTCACACATCAATGAAGAAGTCACTGTGTCACCAAGGGTTGCCAGTGACCCCCAAATATTCCCTGGGAAGCAAACCTCGCCTGGGTGCTCAGGTCAGAGTAGCACAGCCAGCAGTAAGCATGAGCAAGAGGGAAAGGTGGCATAAGGAGCCCAAGGAACAGACACCAGAAGACAAAACAGAGGATGCACGTACTGTTTGGGGAGCTCGAGAGAGGTCGGAGGAGGATTCCAGGTGTCCGGGTGGCCAAGCATCCAGTCCGACCAGACTTTCACGCTGGGAAGCAGCTCCTTCAGGTCCTGGGGCAAGGCAGAGACCTTGATGTCGTCCTCCTCATCCTCCTGCTCCATCTCTTGTGCCTGAACTGCAAATACAAGATGAGAGAGCTGAGCCAGCTCACCACAGTCAGGGACCAGGCTCAGGCAGGGACTGGGGATGCATGACACAGATCCCAGCATCCCAGCCTTGGACACACAAGGGAACAGCCACAACCCACAGCAAGCACAAAGACAGATCTGTTCTCCCTATACAGACTGGCCTGAGGGTCTGTGATCCCTTTCACTGAGGGCAGTGGGGTGTCACTGCAACAGACATAAAGGTAGGATTCCGAGGTCCTAGTTTTGGGAAGTTTCCCAATAGCTGGCAGAAAGTACACCCTGAGTCTATCCCTTTCCTCCAAACATTTCTGCCTGCACACATCAGGGGCTTTCCTGCAGATGATCCAGCCATAACCCGGGCAGAGTTTGTGATACTTGGAGAGAATCCATGGGCCCCAGCAGAGGGGAACGGGTGTACAAAACAGCAGGGAATGAGGGCCTGAACCCCACCAGGCTGCCTCATGGGCCCCTGCATGGATCCTGCTGGTAACCCCTTACCTGGCACACATTCCCTTAGTAGGTTGGTGCACCTCCTCACCAGGAGTGCAAACATGGAGAGCCCCAGGGCCGTGGCCTGTTCCTGGATGACAGAGCGACAGTCTTCAGAGATGCATTCTAGGAGACAGAGAGGGTTTGAGTCAGATGTTCCATCCTGCTTTGCCTTCACAGCCTCCCTTTCCACATCACACATGGGGCAGGGGTGAGCAATTCTCCAGCTCACACCTGTCCTGGACCCAATTGCTCCATGTAGGGGGAAAAAAGGTGGTGAGTAGCCAAATTGGAGTGGGAAGAAGCTGCAGCCACACTGCCCACACTATGCCCAACTCCACTGTGTGTGCTTAGCCAAACAACACCAAGCTGGCACTCAGGACTCCCAGCACAGAAGCTGCTGCCTGGAGCTGATGCCTTTCCCTGAAGGAAGGGGGTATGTTTAAGTGTTAAAAGGGTAATTAGCTGCATGTTTGATCTCTGTCCCTGCTGGAGTTTTAACCTCAGCAGCTGAGGAGGGGGCTCCTCCCATTAGTTCAGCAGTCACACAACAGCTTGTCAAGAGAGCTTAATTGGAACTGTTACTCAAGTAGATGCCACACGACCACAGCTCTTCCAAACAGAGCCGGCTCGGAGTGAGAGCAAATCCCCCCGGCACATCTACACCCAGCCAGAAACCACTTCTGAGGCTGCTGAGAGCAGCGGGGAGCTGGCTCGAGGGAACTGCCTGGAGCCGGGCGTGGGTTACGCAGAGCGAGGCCAAGAGTTTCGTGGGGAATGCCAGGCTGCCTGCGAGCGCTCAGGCACTACCAGCTGCTCCCAGAAGGGTTTTAAGCCTCATGGGCAGCCTCTGGCCCCCAGTCCCCTCTGCCCTCCATTCACATCCTCTCCTGAGATGTGGGGGAGTGGCTGGCTGGGAAGAACCAGCGGGACTGGATGCACCCGCACCACTTAGGGGGTTCCCACCCGCCTGTGCCGGTTGCTCTGCACAGGATGCTTCTCACTGGCTTATGCATCACCTGCTGCAGGACCAGGGCTGAGGATTTGCACAGTGACCACAAACATGCAGGTACTGACTCTGAACGGGTGTCCATGAGTGAAGCCTCAGAGCTGGGATGGGGAGGGAGAGCCCCCACAGACCCTGGCTCCCAGGCACATCAGCACCAGCTGTATGTCAGCATGGAGAAGGTGTTGGAAGCTGAACTACGCTGATGTGGCAGAGCAGGGATTTTGAGCAAAGGCCAAGAGGATTAGAGCAAGACACTGAGACCCCGTTTCAGCCAGGGGCTAGCAAAACACCTGTGGTGCAGAGAACAAACAGTGGGGTCTTAAGTGCAAATTATTTCAGAGCGGTGGGGTGGGAGATTAAAAACAACCAGAAAAAGACTAAAACACACCAAGAAAATACAGAAAAAAAAAGGGAGGAAGATCTGCAGGCTCCATTTGGCCAGTTCCTCAGCTGTCAATAAGTTTAGCACTGAGTGGAGAAATCACTGAGGGTAACCCAGGGTGGCACCAAAAGGGCCTGGAAGCCAAACGAGGGTGTTCTTGCTCCCAGAGTCAGGGCTGAGCTGGTGCCGCAGAGCAATGGTAGGAAGTGCCGTACTGCAGGGGCTGTCAGCTTTTGGAGGAAACATAAAACTAAAGATGTGACCACTCTGGGACAGTAAATCTCTTTCATGAAGCCTTTCCCACAATTAAGAGTGTTAGTCCCAGTGCTCTGGCCGCAGTCCAGCCCAAGAAATTACAGTCGTCTTCCCCGCGCTCCCTCCTCCTGCACTCTGGTGGGATGCTGGACTGTCTTCACTTCTTGTCTTAAATGGACACACAACAAGACCACAGTGGTCCAGCTGCCACACCTGAGTCTGGCAAGTCCCCAGGAGGTGAAAATCTCCAGGTATTTCTGCAAGAACCCCCACACTTTGAGTGGGCAGCACCCCCAGGACTCCAGGCACTGCACTCAAACAAGACTCGTGATGACTTCCAAACTGGGCTGGTGCAAAAGCTACATCCCCTCCATCCAAAACAGACAAAGCTTAAAGGTGTTTGTGATGCTGAGAGCAACAAGCACCTGTATTTCAGGGTGTATTTCAGAGACTGGCTCCAAGTGCTGGAGCAATGTTCTGTGGTGGCTGTAGCCAGGCTCGGTTGCAGGGCCTCAGCCCTTCCCACTGCTCTTGTTGCAGGCTACAAGTTCCCCACACAACATTTAACAACCAAAATACAGTAAAAAGTTTCTTGCACGTGAGCTGTGGCAGGTACAGCCGTCTGCAACCTGCTCACTCAAGCTGAGCACTATGGCCACAGCTCCATCAGACATCTTGTGTTGCTGCAGACGTGAACCATGTGCCCACCAGCTCATAAAGCCACAGTGCTCCAACGTACTGCAACCATGCTCAGCCTCGATACAGCCTGCAAAGCTGCCCACTGTGCAAATAAATGGAACGGGACACCCACATTTGAGGGCTGTTTCCTCACAGTTCCAGCTCAGCTACTCTGGGTGTTGTTAGCTCATCATTAAATCACACTAAACTCCCTCAGTCCTGTTAGTTCACTCCCCGGTCAAGCTCATCAGCCTCATTCCCAGGAGGCTCCCCCAGCAGGGAAGGACAAGCATCCAGGTGGGTGCTTTTTCAAGACCCCTGAACATACACCAGCACTCCAGCTCCCAGTCCTGCCAGCAAAGGCTCTTAAGAGCTTAATTGTAGGACAAAAGAGGAAAGCACCATAAATCAGGAGAAACTTTCTCTTTGTGCCTTTTCATCACTTTCCTCGGGAGGCTGGGAGCTTCGGCTTTCCCTGAGCTGGGAGCTGGGAGCCAGTGGAGATGACTGTGTGAGGCTGTGAGGTAGCAAACCCCAGGCTACCCTGCCACAGGAGACAGTCAAGGTGAGGGTACAATCAAAAGGCAAAGCACTTGGGGTGTTTACACAGAAACTTGTGGAATGTTTTGAGTGATGGGCAGTAAGGAAACCAATTCTCTGCACCCACAGCGAGGTCTCTCACATACACCACGCATTGTCTGAGCTTACCCTGGCACTAAGAGAAAAACACTTTGTTGAAGATATGCTGAAATGAAAGTTGGAGCAACAAAACTGCTCTGGAGCCCACAGGGCGTCATTACCTCTGCGCTGAACAATGGTCTGAGCTGCTGGTAATGCATGTTAAGTCATAAACTTCTTGGAAAGAGATGTTCCTGGAGGGTGGAGTGACACTTAGGTCATTCTTGTCCTTGCAGTTGCACAGCACTAGTAAAACCTGGGGACAGCAGCTGCCACAGACCAACAAGAGCAGGCAGAGAGATCCTGACTGTCCAGGTCAGGGCAAACCCTGTAATTTTCAGATCTGTTTCCCCAGATCCACAGTGGGTGCAAGAGAAGCAGAATGACAGCATCAGGTCCACAGGCAACCCTGCATCCTATTCCTGCAGGCAGTCACCAAAAGCTTGGTGACAGAGACTTCAGGTGGCATCGATGGCACTCCATCAGCTAAAGCTGCCATAAATCCAATCCACTTCCTCCCCTGAAACCCCAAATCAGGCTGTAATCAGATAACCCTCCCACTTCACACCCAGCCACGCTGTGCAGCTGGGGCACAGTGTGGAGGTGTCAGGCAAACTATGGAGAGAAATCACATGCAAAAGAAGCTGGCAGGAGGTCACAAGTCCTGAGGTGGTTGGAGCTGTGGCTCCAATGTGCCACCAGCAGCCACAGCAGTGACGCTCCGCGGGAAATCATCCAGCACCAACAACCACAACACGCTCCCCCTCTACCTTCTCCCCTTGCAACCCGGCAAATGTCCCTGTTAATGCCAGCACTGGATGAACAGCTCCTGTCACCACGTCACCTCTCAGCTCTCGCCTGTGCAGCCACCCTGTGAACCCGATGGCGCAGCTCAGCGGGGTTAGAAATGTCACCTTTCAGCTGTGCCACTGCCATCAAAGCTGCTGCGGGGGTGGAGAGGCAGGTGAGCAAAGCTGGCACCACTACCTCAATAACTGCTTGTTAAACCACAACCTAAGGTCAGGGCTTCAGGACTCGCAGCCAAGACTGACTCAAGGTAAATCCATACCCCTGTCGCACGCTGTACTGACACACAGCCCATGGAGACACACTGAAGTCACAGAAGGGAGCTGAGCCGGCCTCAAATCCCTCCTTCTGGGCGCTCCCTTAGGCTGGAGCTGTTTCTTGGCCACTTGTAGCCCCACATCAACTACATCAACAAAACTCAGGCATGTGCAATGCTGCACAGGGCTAGAAAGGAGCAAGCAGAGTGTTTTAAAGTAGGAATGTGTCATCAAACGCTTTGCAGCCTGAAATGATGGTAATTTGCATTGCCCCACGCTTCACAGGCTGAATTTGCCTGGAAGATCTGTCTTTCTGCACCAGAAAAAGCAAAAGCCCTGCAGTCCCCTGTAAGCCCCTGTGGAGGTCAGGGCTCCAGAGGCTGGAGCAGCAGCAGGACGTGAGCTCTGACAGTTGTGAGCACCATGTTACTAAGCCTGCCTGACACCAGCCACTCAAGGGACCCTTTTTCCAGCTGGCTCGGACTTTAACTATTGGAGCTGAAGTTTCCATACTGGGTGCCTGTCTTAGCTCGAATTCTTCCGGAAATCTTTAGCCAAAACAGCTCGGCCACTTGTGAGAATAAGGCTAAGAAACAAGACAGTGGTTTACCCCTGTTTGAAAAAAAACACTTACAACCTTTTCCTTGAGCTAATCTAGCAACTGCAAATCCTGGAACAGGGATCTGAGATTTTGCTGCAGAATAACCTTTTTAACAGAGAGTTTTCCTGTCCTACTAGAAATCTGTCCACACTTGGCCAAGCTATAAACATCTGAAAGACAGCAGTTTTTCCATATTCAATAGGAATTCATTTCAGGAGTTAAAACCTTCTAAGATTTCACCTCCCTGAGCATGCTCCATCTTCCTACCTCTCTTCATCTAACCTGTGTTACAGGCAGCAGAGCAACTGCACTGCTCCCATCCAGCCTGTGGGGACCTCTGAGAAAATGTCCTTTTGCTAGTCACTGCTGCTTGCTGCAAGCTGGAGATTGGACCCAGATCCCTCCAACTGGCGCCCAGGCTATCTGCTCTGAAGCAGAGCCCAAAAGCGAGAGAAGGAGAGGGGAGGGGATGGAATGGAAAAAAGGGGAGCTGACAAACATCAGACTGCAATTACACAGAGAAAGCAACTGGGAGCCAGGGACAGGTGGCTTTTCTGAAGATCACAAAAACCCTCTGAGCTGCAGAAGAGTCCTTCCTCTTCGCGTGTAGGACAGAGGGTTTTTTCTCCAGCTGGGTACTGGGGCTGCACAGAGAGCACTGTTTTCCTACCAGGAGGCAGTTTCCTCTGCAGGGATTGTTTTGGGAGCAGGGCGGATCAGCCGCCACAGCGCCCTCTGCAAGCACCTACCTGGGCTCTCCCTGCATCCACACCAGGGCTGTGAGCTCTGCTCCCACCCAGCCGGCAGCAGAGCCCAACCCAGGATTTCTGCAGCCATAAATCTACCTGTTTCACAGGGGAAAGGGTGTGTGGGGAGGGGGGAGAAAGAGACAGAGAGAAAGGGGACTTTTGT
This sequence comes from Manacus vitellinus, assembly GCF_001715985.3. Lineage (NCBI taxonomy): Eukaryota > Metazoa > Chordata > Aves > Passeriformes > Pipridae > Manacus > Manacus vitellinus. The sequence continues at coordinate 6,644,191 of NW_021940460.1, forward strand.
AACGGGGAGAAATTTGTGTTTCTCTAAGAACGTTATATTCATGGAAAACATAAACCAACTGTCGTCAAAGTCGTCTGAGCTCAGGAAATGGAGCGGCCGGGAGAAGGCTGCCATGTGGCCGGATGTTATGTATTTCTAATTAGTGCTATACATCTTTCAGCAGCGAGTGTCCTTTTGCTGGGAAACACAACGCGCTGCCCTTGTTATTGTAACTGTCAGAGAGTGCTTAAACAGATAATCTCCAGGAAAAGTGATAAACACATCCCCTCTCCCACTAGGGTGTGCAAAACAGCAATGCCAAACCTTTATAGGGCAACCAACCAGCTACAGGAAATGGGAATGGGAAAAGAGCAGGCGATGCAAGGGACAGCCGCTTCCAAGGAGAGGGATTTGCTGGAGGAAGCTTCTTTTGGCCACTTGAGTGCCATGTGCCGAAGGAAATCCTGCGAGGGACAATTGGGGCAGAGCAAGCTCAGGACACGTAGCCTCGGGCAGGGGGGTGCTTGCAGGGATGGGTCAGGGGGCTGGGAGTGAGGGCTCCCAGCTGCTCTGCTCTGAGAGTGCCCTTGGCTGCAGTGGAAGGGAGACCACGGCAACCCCCAGGCTTGCAAGTAAGCAGAGGACATGCTCCTCCATCTATCCTCCATCCAGCTAAACACAACACAAGGAATGCTGAGCTTTCCACAGTTAAAACACCAGCCAACAAGCCTTAGAGTCTCAAAGGAGACCAGGCTCCTTTGATTCAAGCAACCAGACTGCTCCATCCAAGGGTCGAGAGGGCTCCAGTGAGACAGTTTCCATGCTGGCCTCTCTGTCCTCACCTGAGCTGTGGCTGTGGAAGCCCAGAGCAGTGCTGGCAGCAGGTGATCCCAGCAGGGATGTGCTTTGCTCCCAGGGAGCAACAGCTGAACCCACCTTCCCCAGTGACCGTACGGGAAGGCAGTCAAAGGAACAAATAGGTCTATGGACACAATCCCAAGGATGACATAACGGGCTGGCCAGGGGATGCGGGAGCTGCAGGAGCTCGGTGAGTGCAGGGCTGGGGGCGAGCAGACCCTGAGGCACCCGGCTGATGTGTCAGCAGCTCGGAGGCACAGACAACTGATTCACCAGCCGGCTGCTACCCTGTGGGGAAGAAGGCAGAGGCTGGTCACCTCCGAGCTGACACCACCTGAAGGCAATTCACTTGCCCTCTTAGCACTCAGACACAGTGTTTTCCCCGTGAGTCACTCTCGGCCAGACGCAGCGTTGGCAGGGCTACAGGGCAGCCCACCGGGATGGGGCTGTCTGCAGGAAGCGGGGAAGGAGAGCTGTGCTGCCGGCCCAGGCAGCTGGTCCCGCTGGTGGAGACCTCACACAACCGACGGGAATATAAAGCAGCAAAGGGAGGGGGATGCTCACAGCTGTGGGGCATTTCCCCGACACCCCCTCGCAGGGGACCTGTGAGTCACTGGCACTCCCAGCTCTTCGCTGGGAACTGGCGAGTCACGCACACACACACACACACACACACTCATCTGCCCCCTGAAAGAGCCTGGGAACATGGAGGCACTCACTCAGCCCTGGCTAATACCCAGCAAAGAGCCTGGGAAGAGATGGGTAGCTCTCCTGGCAGGATGCTCCCCGACTCTGAATTTGCAGACAGCAGACACAATGGTAGCCCCAACCCCCCCAGCGCTGTGGCTGAGCCAAACATCACCACCTGCAGCACACAGGGTTGAACCCCTCCCAAAGTTACCTTCAGACTGCAGTAATAACCTGGATGCCCCCAATCCACCTCTCCATATCATGGAGAGGCAGGAAGGTCCCGAGAGGGTCTCAGTCACAGGGCCCAGACACGCAGCAGCACTGGGAAACTTGCTGCACGTGTTCCCAGAGCAGCTGGGGCCGCCCAGGAGCCCTCGGCTCCCTCTGCTCCACGCTGAAACCCTGACTTGTCCGAGGGAGGGAAGGAGGGAGGCCTAGGAGGTGAGGAATGCTGGGGGCCTGGGGAGGATGGAGCAGCTCTCCCTGTGGAAGCCATTAGATATTCAACACTTCATTTGTTTCCAGCCGTCCTGGACTGCAGCGCTGGGCTCTAGGACGGGAGGCTCTTCTCTGACGTAACCAGGAAGCAGCTGCAAAATTAAGGAATCCCTCATGACATCATAAAAAGGGTCGATGGTTTACAGGGGAAGGTATAAAAATTAATGACATATTCCCACCCGAAGCAGCCAGCCTGCCCAAGAGCCACAGGGGAAGCTATGCTCTGCCCGACACGAAGGGGCTGCCTGCCCAGGACAGCTCTGTGCTGCCAGCTCCCTCTGGCTCATCTTGGCTCTGACTGTCCCTAAGCACAGGCAGGGCTGGATCCTTGCACCTGGGGTGCGATAACCAGCTCAGTATATCCTTCCTGACCCTAATGAACAAAGCTTTAGGGAATGACTTTAGGGACAGCTTTCTTGTGTACTCAGGACTGGCCAGGAATCAACGACAAAGAACATCATTGTGAAGTGACTTGGGGAGAGATGGTTATTATTTTCCATGGGAAAAGTAGATGCGTGCAGAGAGTGCCCCCAACACCCCAATTTATGCAGCTCAGGGAGACCAACAGGACCTGCAAGAGGAGGCAATGGCATGCAACCCAGGTGAGGGTAGAAAGAATGACATTACCCTTGAGGACAAGCACAAAGCCATTTCCACTTGAAAAGGGAAAAGGATAGTGGTTTAAAATTAACTGCAGCCTTTTCCAGGAAATATCAGTGGAAAGAAGCAGCCATTTTTAGAAATGTTATTCTCAGAAATTTCCTGAAAAGACCCATCAGTCAAAACACAGATTGAAGCCATTTCCACTCGCACTAAGCAGCACTTCGGAGCTCTCCCTCCACACTTGGGGTGCTTGACCCAGCTGGCAAGGCCAGGATCCTGCTCTGCACCCCTGACCCCAGCGAGGCTGTGGGAGTCAGTTTTGGATGTGAAACAGCCCATGCAATGTCACAAACACTCCTCCTGCCCGGGGAGGCACGTACATCCCAGTTTTCACCAGTCACACTCGCACTGAGACACGCAGGTCCTCAACCATCACAGCTGGGGCAAAGGCACCTCTAGTCTCACCCACACTGGCAAATCTGGAGAGCTGCCAGAGAAACCCATTTCTCAGCACTGCCTTCACAGGAGCCACTCTGAGCATGTGAGCTGACACTGGCACTTACAACACAGGCACAGCAAAGTCCTCACTGCCTTGAGGCTCCACATGATCCCCAGATCCCCATATTAGCCACAGGTTATGCTGCTAACAACTGAACAGCAACACAAATTTGACCCATCTGGCAGCTAAAAGGTTGGTAAATCCAAATGTACGTAACTCCTGGCTGGCTCATAAGTGAGCGTGTCCCTTCAAGCTGGCACGTCGGCTCATCAGTGTATCTATAGCTCCAGACCAGCCTGGCACCAGCTCTCTTCCAGCAGAGGGAATATTTACCATCAGATGCACAAGCAGGATTGGACTGAAGTGACTGCAAAGGCAACAGGGCCCAAAGGCGAGCAGAGCATCTGGATGAAACAGAGAACACTGCATGAAAGAAGAAAAATCATGGATGATAGAAATGAAAAAAGGTTTTAGGGGCACTGCAGTGATGCAGAATGATAAAAGAGACCCCCTGACGGCTTATCTGTCTGCACAGATCTGTGAGCCCTTCTTGAAGACTCCAGCTGCACAGCCAGAGCTCTGAACCTCACCTCAAAAGGGCTGGTAAGGAGCTCTTCAGCTGCCAGGGAGCCTGGCTATCTGTACACAGCAGCATGGTAACTACTACCAGCATCCCACCCAGGAGCTCCATGTGCCCAGCCACAGTTGTGTTAGATGCTATTTTCAGCGGGGAGGAGGTGTGAACAGGGCTTCCCAAGAGATTTTCTCCAGCCCCGAGTGAAGTTTTACCAGGACAATCGCAGCAAATAACAGGCAGCATTTGCACCCCCCAGCCCGTGCTGGAGGTGGGCATGTCCTTGGCAGCAAATGTGAGCAGACAGCCTGGAACTTACCTCCTTGGGGGTGAACCTTGGTGAGCACTTTGAGCCTGGACTTAAAGTTAATGAGAGCAAGTGCCTGCAGACAAGAGCATTCAGAGAAAGGAGCCTTTGATGGGGCAGGAACAGCAAAGTGTGGAGCTTCCGTTTCAACACATTCACTCCTTTGCTGCTCTTCTTTTTACAGCTTCCTGAGGGACCAGTGTGTCAGCTTGCAAAGCAAATGCCAAAACATAAAAGTGAAATCCATGCCCCTCTCCCAGTAAATCCCAGGGTCTTCACTGAATGCCTGCAGGCCTGAACTGCTGCCTCACCTCCTGCTCCAGCACCCACTTGGTCCCTCCAGCCTCCCTGACCAATGGCAGTGGCACCCTGAGTCCCCCAGCACCAGGACACCCTGCCAAGAGGGGCACAGCCCAGCCACTCTGCCTACAGTGATGCTTACCTAACACTTTCCATTGTAAGACCCTGGTTTCAGTTCCTAAGAACTTTGCCAAACTTTAACCATTTAGGCTGCAATCCTTCATGCCAAAAGCTTTCTTCGAGCTGAATTTATTGGGAAAATTTCAACTACAAAGGTTCAGCCATTTGCCAGAATGAGGTTAGGGAAAATACATTGTTCTTCTGAAGTTAAAAATTCTTTGACCATTTCAGCAAAATCCCTAGCACCTTCACACTTCGGAGCAGGAACCAGAAGTTTGGCAGGGGATGGCGGCAGTGTCGGGGTGTGCCTTCTGCCACCTCCATCCTGCTTTGCCAAGGTGGGGGCCTATGGAAATCTAGGTGCTCATTATCAGACACCTCTCACGTGCCACTCCAACTGAAGCAGCAGCTGGTTTATCTGCTTGGATAGACAAGGGAAGAAAGAACCAAGCCAGGTGAGACACTGGAGAGGGAAAGGGAGGTACGAAAGGGGGCTGAAGTAGCACAAGGGAGGTGACAGCATAGCAGCCCTTCTCCACCCCCCTCACTGCTCTCCTGGCACCATCAGTGGCTGCTCTCCCCAGGAGGGTAACAGCTCCACACATCCAGCATTCCTGCCATGGCAGAGGCTTGTGTGGTGTAACTAGATTTACGTGCCAGTCGAGGATCCCAGATGCAGTCAGTCTGCTTCCATGGGGGAGCTCGCTTTTCTGAAATATATGGAAATTACACATCCAAAAAATGCTCAGAACACCAGACTTGGAGGCATCTATGCAGCTTCAAGTCAACTTCATCACACTTACTCATCATAAAGTTGTCGTAACAACACATCACTTTTTCTCCCCTCAAGGTACCACTTTCAGTGAACACAGAAAATTAACAGGCAGCAGAGACCCTCCTGCAGGGTGTTCTGATGTGCTGAAATGTGTATGTGTTCACTGCTGCAGGACAGAGCCATGGTTTGAGGATTAAGATGGAGAACTTGATGCCTTCTTTGCCTTGGTCCTGAACTTCCAGGGGGATCCAGAAGCCCCCTTAAGCCCTCCCTTCCAATGCACAGTCAGTATTTGTGTGTTACTCACTTGTTGACTGGCCATAGTGATACAGAGAGGATGGATTTTGCAGACACTGGGCAACTCTGCTTTGAGTAGGATCAAAGGCAGTTCCTTAAGGATTATATTTTCAGGAGAACTCCACCTCCTGCGTCTCAAGCTGAGCAGTCAAGGAGCTAGAAAACCTGGTATTTTCCTCAAGCTCAGTTTCCCATCGGTACCTGTTACAGGTACCAAGAAAAAAGACACCCAAATCCGAGATGTTTTAAGCACAAAACAGTGAGTTTACACTATCCAATTATTTGGACCTCAATCTTCTAGCTCTTCCTACGCTCCATGTGGCACTGAGCATGATGATAACACTTAATCAGCGACTTCTCTGTAAAACTCCCATGTGAGAGGAAAGGAATTTTACAAGCAAAAGGACTGTAACAAGAAAATTGAGCCTGGGATCTCTTTGCCATGTCATCGTCTTGTCTATCACAGGAGGCGTTATCTGTGTTACACCACCCCTCAAGTGCTGCTGAGCGCAGGCTTTGAGGCTGACTCTGTTTGGAAACAACCCCTCGCAACGCTCCTCACAAGGATACAGCCAGATTCACCCCCCAGACCTCTCGTAGTGACTGGGGGCTGTGGTCTTCTGTGGAAATTTGGAAAAAATTCTGCTCCGAGCGGTGCCATGCAAAGGGAGGTTCTCAGGCGTCAAGTGAGCAATTCCCTGTGGGAAGGGCTGCGACCACAGGCACAAACCCACAGCACGCAAAGAAACCATTCCAGGAAGTTTAACATCCGAGCCCCCCTATTAGAAAACATGATCTCAGTGCTCCAACAACTTACACGGAGCCGGAGCCTCAGGTCCCAAACCCCCGTGCAGACTGCGGCACGCGCGCGCTCACACCGGCTGTTGAGCCCCCGCCACGGCACTCAGGAACCAGAGAGCCTTAACCTTCTACATTCATTAACAAGCATAAGACATCACGGGTTTATGCCAAATTCCTCTTTCCCCCTGTGATTTGAGATAGGATTGGCATGACCACGACGTTCTCTGCAGCTACTGTTGCTGCAGCATTCCCAGCACGGCCATTTGGAGGGAAAGGCTGCGCTGGAGGGTGGTGGGCTCACCCTGGGGTGCCCCAGCACCCCTTTTGTTTGCTGCTGTGTCTCGTGCCAGGAGGACGTGAGGGAGCTGTGGGCTCCCATACAGCCAGCGCCGCTGTGTTTCCTGCAGAGATTTGAAAACCTGCTGCAGTTCCAAAGCGAGCTTCGATTTCACTGTGACCAGCAGCTCAGAGACTCATAGTTACTATACAGCCGAATAAAATATTTTTTCATAAATTTAACGCCAGCATGTCTGTGTTTGGAAACTTTGAAAATCCATGTTGTATGGTTTACTGCACTGGAAAAGGTGCCAACAGAGTTTCAAAGGAAGGGAAGTGTATAACTGTTTCCTTTCAAATGCATTTTCCAATGGGATCCATTGAGGGAAAAGGCTGGAACTAACTAAAACATTATTAAAAACTGTTATGAAAAGAGACAGAGAGATGGAAAAAGATAGACAAAAACTCCAATACACAGCCGAAAGGGAGGGAGGGAGACAGGCGGCAAGAAAGGGGATATGGGCAGAAAGACACTTTGGGTGGGGAAAATGGGGCGAGACGGGGAGTTTTAACTGGCAGTCGCCCTTCGTGGTTTCATATTGTTGCAGATCAATTGATCAGGATTTCAAGTGCTGCTGGCCCGGTGGCACAAGGCGAACCACAGAGTTGGCTGCAAGTGCAGCCCTTGCGAACTGCTGACCTTCAGTTTTCAAACCAAAAATATTCTTTGGGAAACGGTTACAATCAGGTTCCAGCCCGGGCTGCCAAGCAAAAAACAAGCACTACTAACCTGAAGTAACGCCCCGAGTAACTTACACCAAAGTAACAATCAAGACTAGTAACCTGAAGTAACTCCCTGGTGTGATTCAACCAGCAGCAACCGCGCGTGACATGTGTGCAGGGGCTTGGCTCTTCCGTCCTCCCCGAGTGGAGCGGGGAGTTCTCCAATCACTGACACCCTCCGTCGAGATGAGCATCGGCCCTCAGACCGCTCCTGCTCCGTGTTGGCCACGCTCAAGCTACTCTAACCAAGTCTATAAATACCAAACCAATTGGGTCCATATAGCGCGGTCACAGCCCGCTTCCAAAACCACCGCTCCAGCTCCAGGCACAGCCCTGGGTTTGCTGCCCTGCGAGCAAAGGGGGAACCAAAAGGGGTTCAAAACATACGTTTTGTCACAGGCTTCAGTGCCCCGGCCATCAGGAGGCTGCCAGGGTCGGGGTTGGATCTCTGTTGCTCTGCCAGGCTTCAAAGAGCCAGGCTGGGGGTGGGCAAAGCTCGGCGCGCGCGTGCCTGCAGAGCTCCAGGCCTGTGGTTCCACGGGGTGTAGTAACCCTGGGCTGTAGCACACATGTCGAGGGATGAGGGGAAAAAAATAAACAGACAGACAAAAGAATGAGGATGCTCTGCCAATTCCAATTGTGCAGCTTTTATTTTAAATGCTTATCAAGCTGAGAAAGAGCAGAGTTCTTGGAAAACAAGGTTTCCTTTCTTCCCATGCCAGTGTCAAACACCCTCAAGGACGGGTACAGCACAGGCGCTCGCTGCTGGCCGCCCTCTCTGCAGCCACCACCCGCCACCCGCATCAGAAAGGGCTTGCATAACTAATACCTCCTGGTGTTTCTGGTAAAATAGATCTCTGTGATTTTTTATATATATATATATATATAATATATATATATGTATATATATAATATTTTTTTATTAATCTCCAATCTGGCTGGGTTCAAATTATGGCCAATTACCCACCAACACTTCTCGCTAATAAAATAAATTTTTACGGGCCCTAATTACTGCTTTCGCTGAACCGCTCTACAGGAAGCCGGGAGGCTGCGGCTCTCCAGACGGCAGCAAGAACAGTAAAAGCTACAAGCGAAGGCACCCGCGAGTAAACGGCGAGTGACTCAGAGGAGACGGAGCCGGAGGGGCGGGCGGAGGGAGCGCTCGCGCGCCGGTCTTGGAAGCGTGAGACACGGCGGTCCGCGGAGCGCTGCGTGTGCCGTGAGCACGGCCGGCCGTCCAAGGTCCCCGTCATTCGCATGCACCCACTAACCTTGACGCAAGGCTTGTTCCTGGAGGACAGGAAGTGACCCAGGCCGCAGGGCGCTGCGCCGGGGAATGGTCTGCGGACGCGAGCCGGCGAGAAAATTATATCTGGAAAACGGCTTCTGCATCGAAAATCACACGGTGACAAGAGAAGAGTGTCGAGAGTCCGCCTCTCCATCTGCGGCTTGGGGGAGCAGCCTCGGAGAGGGGTCCGTCCCCCCCCGCGCTGGCAGAGGGGAGGCGGCTTCTCAGCCCAGCTCCCACCTTTGGTTCTCTGCGTTCCAAACACAGCTAAGGGAAGGAGACGGAAATAGCAGAAAAGTAGAAAATTCCTCTGAAAACGCAAAGTATCCAGCCTGCTCCCAACTGTGCACACACGTGCTCCTGCCTGCCAGCACAGCGCAGCCCCAAAGGGCTCCCCGAGCATGAAAAATGAGCAGGAACCCACTGGGTGACTGCAGCCCACAGCCCAGCTCACCCCTAACCCCACTGCTCTGCACGGAGCAGGGAGAGCAGAGCTGCTGCTCTCCATCAGGGAACACCCTCCGTGGCAGGAACCCACCAGCTCATGTGAGCTGGGGCTGCTGGAGCCCTTCAGAGCGGGGCTGCCACGCAGGTATCCCAGCTCAGCTGGGGAAACGCGGCTCTGCAAGATTGATTAATTTTTTTTTTTCCTTTCTTAAGCAGGATTACACTAATTTCCAAGGCCTAATGGAGTCCAGCTGTGATGGGGAGGCAACGACTCAGTAGTACAAAGACCTTTACACATTGGTGCAAACTTGTACAACGTTCAGCACACACACACACAAACACACACACAAAGCCCTATAAAAAGGATGCACTGCAGCAGGGTATTTTTAGTCTTGACAATACAGCCCTAAAAATACAACTTTGCTAATACATCACTACAGAAATATTCCCAGTGTCCATTCAGGAACGGTTTAAAACATTTATTTTTGTTTCCTTTTGCAATGGTCAGAGAGGAGGGAGAAAATAGAAACTCATTGATAAGAGGAAACGAGAGAGACATGAAAAATTGAAAACTACCTAAAAGCTCATGGAGAGGTTTATTTTATTAGTTCTTAATAAATATCTTGCAGATTTCCTCAGGAAATACACCAGATCACATGTAAAATAGTTTGGTACTGATGTCAACTGTGTCAGCATATGAAATCTATTAGGGTGAAGCCACAGCAGGGTGATCAGCGTGCTGAAAAACTGCACGGCACTGAGGCGAGGGGGGGCGGGGGGAATCTCACGGCCCTTCCAAATTCTTCGAGAGGTAAAAAAGTCAGCCAAGACGCAGAGAGAGAGAAAAAAAGATCCCACATCCTGCTTTGCGCTGCCAGCAATGTGAAGTGCCCAGAGATTAATTCTATGTCTGGCCTGGAAATGTGACTTTAAAGCATTGGAGGGAGCGGGGAGGAGGAGGAGGAGGAGGAGGAGGAGGAGGAGAGAGGAACGAGAAGGCCAGGCGAACCGGGACTGGCACCATGCCACCGACCCCCCTCCCATCCTTCCCAAGCCGTGTTTCAATGTAGACAGCAGTAAACCCCAACAGACGGCAGCTCCCGGGGCTGCCAGGGCCTCGCACCAGCTGGGGCGCGTCTCCCGCTCCCCGTGCAGATGGGCCCTGGAGCATCACTTCCGCTGCGCCTGCTTTTTAAAGCCACACGAGCCCATGTGGCCGCGTTTCCCCGCTCCCCGCCACGGCCCCGCGCACGGTTGGGGCCCCCTGGGCGGGACGAGCCCTGATCCCAGCACCAGGCATGAGGGTTGTCAGCCCTTGGCTCCTCGGGCCCCGTGCTGAAGGGTTTATGCTGTTCCCAAACCCTCCTTTGGCAGCCGCCGCCTCCTTCTCCATCCCTGTGCCATTACCCGGAGAGCAGGCTCTGCTTACGCAAGACGCCCCTGCTCCACTCCTGGGGCCGACAGAGAAGCACTGGGAGTTCACCCAGGCAGGGTCAGGGGACACACACATGCTCCTGGGAGGGAGGGGAGAAGGGGGAATGGAGAAACTCCACAGCCAAAGCCATCCCCACAGCGCATCTCCCATCCCATGATGATATGCTCCTGTCTGCCTCTCATCCCATCCCGCAGGCTGGAGGACCTGAGACCCTCAGGGACAGACAAATCACTCGTGCCCTCTGACTGTGACCTATGAGCCACCCCTACAGCCACGTTAAACCACAGCTATCACAAGCCACATCAACCAGCATTAAAAGTGACCCTTCCATTAGAGAAGGACCATGTACCTTCAGGGCTGTCCACCCAGCCAGGGTTAAACTGTCCTGGTCTATGAAGCTGGACTGAGCATCACATAGCCAGGGTGACTCCTGAAGGTCACACCAACCAAGTCCTCACCTTCCTCCTGACCATCACTGAGCACAGGCAGAGCCAGTGCTGTGCTGCCAAGAACCTGCTGCACAGCACACGCAGCCTGGGGCAGAAACCTCAATCAGGGAAAATAAAAGATCTCCACACATAAAGGTGTGTGGGGTCACCTCCTCACTGCAGATGCACTCGAAAGTAGAAACACAATCTTGGCTATGCTGCCATTCCTGATCTCAGCATTAAGGCAAGAGATCCCAACAAGATGCCAAGGGTACTTGCTCTCAGCTGAAGCCCCCCCAGCACCAGGCACATGATTCACTGAGGGGCTACAGCCTGAGAGAAGATGGAGGCAGGATGGAGCTGGCAGAGGACGAGCCCACTGGGCAGGCCTCAGGAGAAAGCTCCCTCACCGAGCTGGCAGGCTGCACTCAAACCTGCACAGGGCACGGGGCGGGCAGCCCTCCCTGCCTACACCTGGCAGGTTATAAAACAGCCCCGCAAGCTCAATCAGGAGTTTTACAACTTCACAAAGCACCATAATTAGCCTAATTATACAGTGTTCTCTCAGAGAATTAAACAGAAATACAGTAATTGACTCAGTGCTGCTCAGAAGCACAAGGAAATCAAAGGTGCAAGGCACATTAAAGAATCAGAAACATCTCTTCAAAAGCAAGAGGATTTCCTGTCATGCTGCAAACATCTAAAGCTTCACCAAAGCTGCTGCACCTGGTGTACCCCACTCTGACTCCCTAGCACCCCTCTTTCTCCACCACCAGAGCAGGGGTGATGCAGAACCCTGGGACAGCTGCCTCAGGCACCTCCTTTCTCATTTTACAGCAGGACAGATGGACACAGAGTGCCAATGCTCCATTTCCTGCCTTTCATTCTACACAGCAATGCTGCTTCTTCATTGAAATAGTGGGTTGGGTTTAGCATTCAAGAGCTGGCCATGCCTTAGTGGCACCACAGCAAAGTCCCTCCAGCCTGACCTTGCCTGTCACCGGCTCTGTCCTGACTTGCTGCTTGGGCTGCCGAAGCTTGGCTCCAAAGCAGACTCAAGCTTTGTGATTACAAATCATTTCCCCTCTATTTGTTGCCCTGAAATGAGATCTCGGTATCACCCTGCATTTGGTGGAACAGCTTCACAGGCAGATGTAAGGATGTGCTTGTGTGACCGGCAGACTGGGCAGAAGCCCCCAGCCAGCTCATCCTGCACTTGGGCTGGAGGGCAGGACTGGAGACTATGACACACTAGCAACACTCGGTTTTGCTGGAAACCTTTCCCTTCCCTGCCACAAAGCCCTGCTCAATCTTTTGCCTCCCAAGCCAACGTCTAGATTTCAGAAACCTGAACTGCCAGTGGAAATTCCCTGCAGCGCGCTGATTATTACATCTCCTGCTGGCACTTGTGGCAAGGGGAAAAAAAGTCACATGGCTTTCTGGACACACGTTTCACGAAGGAGTCTTGCATCAGAGGGCAGAAGCCAGCAGCCAGGAAAATAACTCCAATTACGGTAAATAAATCCCCAAATATGTGACAATCTGCCTTTTAAACAGGAAACAGAGGGGAATAAGCAAAGGAAGACTTTGGTCTAAACATTGCTGCCACCAGCCTCAAGAGCCCAAGAGGGAGACTCTGAAGACACGTCTGGGCCAGAATTATTTTACCTGAACTTTGCTGATGTGTCTCAAGTCCGAGACAGCTTCCTTCCCTGAAGGGAAAGGCGCCGACAGTTCCCAGCAACTGTGCCAACCTCCAACATTCCCAATGCCTCAAAGGAGAAACCCTGGAGGGTCAGCTGCCACCTCCGGACACGTACATGTCCCTCAGGAGGCTCAGCACAGGAAGTTGTGTGGCTCCTGAGATAAGCAATGCAGGTATCGCTCCCCACACCACATCAACCCTTCCTGCTGCTCACACATCCAAGGTCTGGGCTGTGTCTGGACACAGCTGGTAGCAGACATCACTTGACAACAGGTTAAGTGAAAAAGCCCTTTGCCCAGGCAGTGACATCGCAGAACCTGATAGCTCTAGAGAATCTCTGCAACACAGGCAGCACAGAGAAGGATGGACACCACCACCAGCCAGCTCTGCTCTGGGTTTCCTCTCCTGATTACAACTCAAACACAAAGCAAATATAAGCAGCAATGTGAAGGGAGAGGAAGGATGAATTAAACATCCAGTTCCTCAAAACTTAAGGCCTTAGGAAGTGTTATGGCTTAACACCACCTCGCTGACAGTACCGCCCAGTCTCACAGGGAAAGTCACACAGTGACTGCCAAGTGCAGCTGGAGACCTGAGTACAGACACCTCAGCCCACACTTGTATGATGACTGAAGCCCCAGCACCCAGAGAAAGCCAGTTACCAAACTGCTCAACTGCAGCGAGTGGGCTGTGTTTGCACTGCAAACCAAGTCCCCCGGGCAGCTGGAGGGACCTCAGGTTCTGCTCTCAACAGAGCACAGGGTTGCAGATGCTCAGCATCCCCACAACACAGCCCTGCAATGCGACATCTTCACTGATCTCCCCGTTGTGCCCAAAGCTGCCACAGCCCACAGCACTGCCTGCTCCAAGGTGCCAGCTGGACTTTGCTGAAGCACATATTTACCATGCAAAAAGGGGAATTAAGAGAAAAGGACTTGGTTCTGCTCCCCATACCAAGAAAGATCAAGGTGCTGCTGCTATGTACAGCCTGAGGTTTAAGAAGCTTTCCTTTGTGCCTAATTTTAAAGCTCCACCAAACCAAGGTAGCTACCCACAGCACTGCTTTATTTTTAAACTCAGGCAGATGCACTGGACTCTCTTGAGTTCGACTCCTGACACCTTTTGTCAGCTCCAACATGCAAGATGTGGTTACAGTTTCATGAAAAGACACCAAGAAGAAGCTGCTGCAGGTGATCAGTTGATGCTTCCTCTGAGCCCTTTCTGATGCTGCAGTGAACTCTTTGAGCAAAGCAGAGTCCAAGCAGCAGACACAAGACTGTGGCAACGGTCAGAGCTGAGGTTCTGCAGAGGGCAGAGACCATCAGCCCCTGCACCATCTCCAGGGATATTTTAAGGGTTCATGCTGTAGCTCTCAAGCCTGAGCAGCTGTAGTCAGCAAAGCAAAACCTGCTCTGTCCAGCACAGGGCTGTGAGCAGCAGCAGGATGGCAGTGGAGAAGGCTGCTGGTTACCACAGCACAGCCTGATCTCAGGGGGTCCTCAGGATCCTCCAGCCAGGCTGGGCGCTGAGCCTACATGGAAAAGGGGAAGTCCTGTACCTGCTTAGACACTGCAGATCCTTCGTTATGTCTATCAAGACTTGGGCAAGATCAGCACCTCGAGCTGGTGTAGACGTTCAAGGAGCAAGCAGGGCCACATGTATTAGGAAACCCTTGCAAAGGCTGCAGTCAGCATACACTTGCTGTGTGACACCAGCTCTCTGAGCCAGGCAAAGTACCTCCAACCTGGCAGCCTAGTATTGACCTACTGGACACTGCCCTGAGGACACCAGTGTGGCAGTGCAGAGGGGACAGGCACTGCCGTGAATCTGCTGCAGGGAGTGGGATGTGAAATCTCCTTTTCTGCATGAGCCTTTATGGTTTCCCAGCCAACACTACCTTGCACAGAGAACCCGACCATGTTCCACTCGAGAAGACACACCCAGAGGGCTGCGAAGCAAAGCCCAGCCTGCCCCTGCCACACTGGCTGCCCCCTGGTGCCCTCACATCCCACATGAGCACAGTCCCATTTCTAGAGTGCAAGCAGTGGGTTTTCCTCCTCATCCACTGGGCTCGGCAGAGCAGATGCCCTATACACTGGTCACCCTGCCCAAACCATCACTTTCCTCTGCTTGAAACACAAGACACTTTCCCAATCCTCAGCTAAAGCCGCGCACTTGGCCAGACCCTCTCTGTGCCTCTCTCTGTGCCCTGACTCTGCTCGGCCCCAGGGGGATGCAACTTCATTCCCTACATGTGCTGAGGATGCACATATGGCAGCCCCCTCCCCTCTCCACTTCCACCTAAGCCCGACCTCCTAACAACCTCCACACGGCACAACGCGACCGGCCTGAGAGTGCCAGAAGGCATCCAGGTGCTGCAGCCTGATGCTTCACACCCGCAGCCAGGCAAATTTGCTGGGATTTCCGGGAAGTGTCTCTAGGGTGCCCCGTGCTGCTGCACCCCCACTTTGGTGCGCGCTTGTTTGGAATGCGGGGCCGTCGGGAGGGGGGGTGGTGGAGAGGGGAAGTTATTCTGGTGGTGGCCTATGAATAACATCCAGTGATTTATAGGAAGTATAATCCAATAATACAGTAAAATAAAACAGTGTGTCTGAGATGGGTTTGATTCCAGGAATTATAAAACAAATTATTAAAGAGAGAGAGAAAGAAAAAAGCCTCAGAGAGGCCAGATCGAAGTAAATTGGGCACAGATGGGCTGGGAGGGGGTTTCTCTCCCTCCACTCACCGAGATGCCCCTGCCGCAAGCACGGCTTCAATTAGTCTTTTCAGAAACCAGAGTTTTATTTCCCTAAATTACAGAATTAAAAAAAAATTAAAATTCTTGGAGTGCTTGTGGTTGGGATAAAGGGATCCAAGCTTCCCTGTGAGTTGGTTGTGCAGATGGCTACCAAACTGTTAAACGGGCCACCCCACAATGCTCCCGCCCCAGCCACAGCCTGAGATAGCCCAAGACATTGGTGGTTACCTAGGTCCTGGTGTGGAAAGCTCCAGCAACTGCAAGTCTCAGCCATGTAGAGTGGCTGTCTCTCTCTGCCTCCCTCCCCTGGGTGGGCACTCCTTGCCTCGTGGGTTTGAGGTCTACAAGAAGCCTTTTCACACCTTGAGCACTCCTGACAGGAGACAGAAGGGTCAGTGGGACCCTCACTGGCTGCACAGTGTGTTCCTGCCCCGCTGGACAATGCAGGAACACTCCGTTTGATGCCGAACAGCAGGGGAAGCACTTCATGTGGGAATTCTTTGGCTTCCTCTCTCAGAGAAAACAACAGATCCAATTCATCTCCCAGGGTCTTCCCAGTGCTGCCCGGCTGCACAGGCAGCTGAGACCAGCTCCAGCGTGCCTGGTGCTGTCCCTGGGGATAAGCTGAGCTGCCTGCACCAGCCCAGGCCACAGGGCTCTGCCTGTGCTCACCTGAGCCCTGGCTGGGCAACCACTTCAGGGTTCAGGTAGCCACAGCAGTGACCTGCGTGGGAGGAGGATGTGAAATGCCACCACGTGCTGCTCACAGCTGGCTGGCTCTGAAACCAGTTCAAACACCTCAGTGCACCTCAAAAAAAGTCATCCTGTCAGAAGAGCACATGGTGACCTTGCACAGGTTGATTTATGAAAGAGTGTCAGTGGCTGGAAGCAGAGGTACAAAGAACATGCCACAACTGCCATACGGGGGTCGCACACCAGGATAGGGGCACCCCTGAGGGACCACAGCCAACCCACACCACAGTAAAAGAAAATAAGTAAAAAGCAAAGAGCAGCAGATACAAACCATCACACACAAGTCCCAACCTCCTGTGCTGCCTGTTGCCTCACTAAAGGAATTGAGGCAGACCTGGCACAATCCACACAAAAATGAGAGAAACTGAGGCTGAGATGGGTCAGGATTATGTTTTGTGTAAGTTTGAGGAAGAGGGAGGACAGGTGCTTATTAAAGCATTTCATTGCTCAGGTTTCCTTTTCCTTAATACCTGCATCTGTGCTTCAAAGTTTGTATTCAGGGGCTTAAAATTTTGCAGAAATCCCCCACATTGCAACTGTTTTGCCTGTGACACAAATGCCAGCACCACTGGATCCCAGCACCAGGGTTTCATTAGACACCAGACACAGGGAAACAAGCACATTTACAAGTTTCTCAGGAGTAACTGGGGCTCCAGAGACCTGAAAATACATGACAGGGGAGGGAGGGAGCAGCTATCCCTGAAGAGAACACCCCCTGACAGCAGGGAAGGGAGGTTCTTGGACCTCCCTCCCAGCCCCAGAGGGAACCCACGGATCTCTTCCTGCTACCGCGAGCTCGCAGCTGAAGGTCAGGCCTGTGCGATGGGAAGGACACAGACACGCTCTGATCCCAGATTTGCAGGAGGATTTCAGTAGGAGGAGATCTCTGGAGGCTGTTTGGTCCAACAGCAAAGTTAGATCCAGCGCTACAGAGCAGACACAGCCAAGCTCTGACTACGGCCGGCTCCCCAGTAACACTTCCTGGCAATCTGGGATGCAGGCAGGGTGGGACTGCTCCCTGTGCCCTGCCAGCCTCCCACAGGCTCACAGGGGCGGCTCAGCCCCCTCGCTCCTGCTGCTCTCCATGCTGCTGCAGCGCAGGGAGGTGACTCATGTGCTGGGAAATGGAAACCCGCACCTTCCCGACAGCGGTCCTGCCACATGCTCCAGCCAGGCCTCTGCCCACAGCAGCCCACATGCCGGGGAAGGAGCCAGCACCCCTGCTCCGTGCTGGGCATTCACCAATCTTCCAGCAAACATTCCTGCTTGCCTTCTAAACTCCCGACCCTTTGCTGTTTTGCTTTTTATTTCCATCTGCACCCAGCTCTTCCCAGTAATGCAGCACGGGCACTAAGCTCAACCTGTGCTGTCCCAGCACTTGGTATACGAGCACTCAGAGACCACCAGGGCATTTGCGCTGACAACAGGGTTTGCTTTGCCAACAATATTCCCAGCAATATTTCAGGGGCAACAGAGCAAGGAGTCCTCAGGGAAACCCCTGAGGGCACTTGGCCTCAGATGGCAGCCTCGGTGCCATCCGACCTGCAGGCATTCCACAAACACTGCCACCTGCTCTGCACACAGCCTGCAGTCCCCAGCAGGAACAGGTTTGCTTTCTCCAGAGATCCAAAAGCTGGGAGCAGCTGGCAGCTACCCACACAGGAGGCAGAAAACTCAGGGAACACCTATTTTTTGTGAGAAAAAAAGTGCTCCCTTTTTCACTCACACACATCCACAACTTGGGTATGGATGAAAGAGCACAGTCCAGTGCTCTGAGAGTTGGGATCACTTCCAGCTCTGCCACAGGGGTTTGCCATCCAGCCCAGACAAATCAATCTCTTCCTCTCCTCACCACCCACTCCTGTGTGCAGCACAGACACCACTGTTAATTCACCTACCAGGGGTATTATTAATATTACTAATATAATAATTACCGTCATGCAGAGGCATTTGCTTATAATCATAAAGCACTTTGCAGTTCAAAGATAAACACGCCGTCGCTGGCTGGCATCTGGCAGGCGGGAGGGCACGGTTGCCTCACCAGCAGGACTGACAGCTCCCCTGGAGCTTCCCCCAGGAGAGGAGGGTGCCTGCAAGGCAGGCACGGCACACGGGAGCCGCTTCCCAGCCCTCCGGCTGGTGCTGGTTCACTCCATCAGCTGACCCTGGCCACTAACCACCAGTCTGACAAGTGGCCAACTGGTTCACGAGGGAGAAATCTTCCAGCAGCAACTCTCTGGGGCTCAGCCTGATCACCCACACGGTGGCTTTAGCTGAAACCCATCAGCTGGAGGCCTTCATCTTTGGGATTTAAATCCCAAGCCATCGGCATGTGAAATGGTGCTTCCTCCCACCCAGGGAGCACAGCCCCATCCCTGCTCCCAAACAGCTCAGGTAGACCTGGGTATGCTGCTGTGTGGCATTGGGGACACAGGGAAAAACACATTCCCTGGAAGCATCATTTTAAACTCAGTGGAAGAGGCTTGGGTTTGGTGGCATCTCTGCTGACCAACAGATTAAACCTGTCAATGGTAGAGTCCACGTACAGGCTTCTAGGTGGATGGAGGAGGTGAGAGGAGGAGGATGAGTAACACTAGATCTTGCTTTGTTCTCAAGCTGCCTTAACATAGGGCACAAGCTCCAGCCTGGCCTTTCAGAGAGCGGCATCACATCCCCCAGCACTTGCACGGACACAAGCAGTCACAGGCAATACCATTCTCCCAACAGTCAAGGCCTTTGAGACCCTCCCAGCCCTTCTGGTGCCAGCAGAGACACTGAGCAGGGCCCACGTTAAATGCTGGGAGTAAAGCAGTGTCTTCCTTCTGTCCTGATGACTCAGGCTCCAGGGAGATGTGATGCCTCCTCACTCCTCAGACACCTCAGCCAGCTCTACAGAAGCACAGCCAAGGTCCCTTTGTGTTGACACCCGCAGGCATCCAACCACCGCTCCGCCTTCCCATCTGTCCCCAGCTGGTGTGCCCCCCCACCCTTCTCCACATGAGCAGCTCAGCCACAGAGAGTGGATGATCCCCACCCCAGTTCCCCTAAAGCAGCACGTGGTACCTTTGGGCTGGGAGTTGTACACTGCAAACATGTTGATTGCCACAAGCTGGAGCATGCGGGTGCTTCCGATGGGAGGGGGGCTGTGCTGCAGCAGGACCTGGAACTCCCTCAGGACCTCCTCGGCCACCGCAGGGAAAGTCTCCATCCTGCAGACAGAGAGAGAGGCTGTAGAGTGCAGGCTGTGCACCGGGATGCAGGGCAGGAAGTTGACATGGTTTACCCCATGTCACATCTCCTGGGGAAGGTCACAACTCCTGGGGAAGGGGGAACCCCTGAGGTGCTGTCTCCTGTCCAGGAGCCGCAGGGAATGAAGGTGCAGGCTGCAACAGAGGCAGCTGAAGCCTTCCTTAGAGATGGCAGTGAGGGATTGCTCTGTGACCGACAGGCAGCATTCCTTTGGCAGGAAAACACGGCCTTTATGAGTCATTTCTGACCAACCATTTTTTTCTACTGACTTCTACCAATCTGGGAGGGGTGCCAAGGGGCCAGCAGCTCACTTGGACCGGGAGCAGCCCATGGGACTCCCAAGAAACCCAGGCTGCAGCAGAATGCACACACTGGTGCCACATTGCGGATGTGGCAATTCCAGTGCACTGAATGTTGGCCAGAGCGTGCTTCCTCCAGAGTGGTGCCGGTCCCCGGGCTCCCCGCTGCAGGAGCGGATCCCGTGGCACCGAGCCCCTTTCCCCCCCAAGGCTACACACTTCCCAGCACTCTGATTGAGCCCCTAAACTTCATCACTTCGAGCCCCACAGGACAGGGACTCGCCGACTCGTGTAGCTGCTGACAACGTCAAAGCTGGAGCGGGTCCCCGCAGCCCACAGCGCTGCCATCGCGCGTCAGGACACAGCAGCCCGCGGCTGCGGTGCCACGGCTGGGGATGGGGTGTGCTTTCAACACCATTCACAGGCACCCACGGAAATCTGACACGTTTATCCTACTCTTCATCACTAAGGAAATTAGCTGAGGTCACTTTATCAGAGCTGCTGGACCCTCAGCAACCTCCCAGCTGAAGTGGGGTCAAAAACTGAACTCATCGCAGAGAGCACAGTCAGTTCCCAAAAATGAGAGAGATGTGGTTGCCCACAACAGCCCTCCCAGAGAGTCCTCACCTGGTATCCCATGAAGACAACTTTATAACCAAGAAACTGCCCAAAACCTTGGGAACTATTGAGGGGGGGAAGGTCCTTCTGTCCCACTGCCTCTTCTGCTACATTTGCTGCTTTAATTCTTGTTTCTACACTAGAAAAAGCCACAGCCAGGCCCTGCAGACTGAGTATCTTCCAGCAAGTGTCCCCTCCAATTACCAGTGACATTGTTGGGTGTCCACATGGGAGCAAGGGAGCCAAAACCCAGATGCCTCACCCTCTGTGGAGCCAGGACAGGCAACCTCAGGGGCCTCCATAGCAATTTCCCCTGTCATCCCCCAAGAGATTCAGATCTTGTGATATCAGCATGCTACAGGCTGGATTAACGAGCCACTTCTGGTAACCCACATGGGCAATTCTGCTGGGCTTCCCCAACGGACTTTCAAGACAGTGATAGCTCTAGTTTTAAGGACAGAAATGGTTTTCTTCTTAGCCATATTTCAGGGGTGCCTTTCAACACTTGGGTCTGCCTAGCAGCAGGGTACCCTCTCCCCCGGCACTGTTTGCTGGAGCAATTCAAAGTCACTGTTACCTTCCCAAAAACAGGGGCTGTAACAAACAGGCCCCTTGTACTTTGTAGCTGTGCAGAACAGAGTAGCTCAGTTGACACAAAAGCAGTGCTCTTCCTGCAAGAGGCAACTTCCCTAGATTTGAGGCACAGCCAGGGAATTAGAGCAAACTGATTGCTTCTAAAGACTTCCTAGTTTTGAGAAATCTCAGACCACTTCCAGTGTATCCAGCAACATCCTCCTAGGGCAGACAGGACTCTGGGGATGGAGGAGCCCTTTGCAGGATGGGTTGTTAGTGAGGAGATGAAGATTATTGCCATGGAATAACAACAAGAAGGAGCGAGGGCTTCCTCAGCCCCACCAGCTGTGCTTTGATACCACAGCACATCTGGAACGGCGTGCAGTAACCCCACTGAGCTCAGAACCAGCAGGTCAGGAGCCGAGCGGAAGCTTTTAATAAATTGCTTACCTGTGGTTTTAGGAGCAAGAGTCCAATTAGGGCAACATCATCTTTTCCATATTTTTTACAGATAAATCACCAAGGATCCTGCCCAAAGAGAACTTGCCTATTCCTCACCTTTCACCTATTTTAAGCGCGGAAGCTGTTTAGCAGAGCTGGACGATTTTCTCTTCCTGTGTCATGGTATTACTTTCTAGTTCCCTTCTAAGTACTTCAGGGGATATTCTACCATTAAACATACTTGGGTTTTCTAAATGACTGTCCTGGGAAGCAACTGCCTCAAACGCTGCATCTTAATTACAAAAAAGTCTCAGGAGCCAAATGTGCAACTGATCTCTGCAACATCCCCATTAATCCCCTGCTGGCATCTGTTCAACCAGAGCTTGGCCACGAGCACGGCCCCACAGCACCGGGGACCAGCCGCCCCCCGGATGCTTGGCCCTCCAGCACAGACACGCTGCACTTCCCAAACCTTTTGTGGGCCCTTGCAGCTCTCCTCCTCTTTTCCTGCAGGCAGGAGGACATCCAGCTCTGCCTCCTCACCGCAGGCCAGGCTCCTGCCCGGGAGCAGATAATCAGTGCCTTGTGACTCAGGGAGAGATCAAGAGCACAGGCAGAGAGCCGATGGTTCTCCCCCTCACCCTGACACTCTTCAACAAATCGGCCAGCACAGCTCCTGCTTCCCGTTGTTTACGAAGGGCCCAAAGTGAAGCATGTGACCCTCCTGAGTGGTCATCCCAGAAAGTGCTGGGTGGAGGAAGCGCCAAAGTGTCAGGCTGCGTGCACTGCCCTGCACTGCTGTGCCTCCCCACTCCAGGAGGGAAAGGGGACAGAGAACTGTACATCTGAGTCAAAAAACCCCAATAGTAGGGACAAGATGGCACTTTGAATCCACACTACCTTTACCTACGTGGCCTGGAAAACGTCTCAGTCCTATAACTTGTAGCCAACAGTTCTGCAAGAGACTGAAGGAGCCAAAAGAGCTCATGAAACTCCAGTGGCTTCCGAGGCACTGGCAGGCTCAAGCAGAGACCACCACTGCCAGGGACTGCCTGGATTCAGGCAAGGTCTCTTCTCAACAGCTGCTCCCACACAGCCCCATCCCGACAGTGAGGGCCAGTCTGGACCCAGAGCAGAGACAGCTCCATGGGAAGCCCATCGGCTGTGAGGTTGAGCTCTGCCCTCTGGGTCATAAGGATGTCCCCCAGGCTGGGATCACAGCCCAGGCTGGGATCAGGCTTGCTTTGCTTCAAGGGTAGCTGCTCAATTACTTGAAACCAGTTTCTGACAACCATTGCCAAGGGCACTTTGTACAAACCAGTTCCCACAGCCAGGGCAGCTCTCAGCTACGAGGCTTTCACCGAAATGGCAGCAAGGAGATGAAGGGCAAGGCTTGTCTTGACAAGCTCCAGACGGCAGCTTTCAGCCACCACATGGATTTGCCTCGATGGCTTTGTGCTCCTTGCAGGCAACAGTCACCAAGAGCCCCCCAGAGCCACCTCTCTGCTCTTTAAGGGTGGGGGGGAGTAGAAGAGAGGAGGGCAAACCCAGAAATTAAAGGGGAGGGAGCATGGTTAGATGATGGAGAGAGAGAAAACAGCATCTAGTCCCTCCTGTGTGTGTATCAACTATCTGAGCTCAGCCTCTGCCAGAGGGTCCCAGTGCATGGGCAGGAACAGGCTTTGAGGTGGGGGGAAGGAAAAGCCCAAGCCATAAGCAGTGTGGATCAGAGGGCGGGTAAGGAGAATAAAAACCAGGAGGCTAGGCCTGCAAGAATTCACACCCTGTGCCCTCAGCTCCAAACACAGCTTAGTTGCTAACAATATTAAATTCCAAAAAGACTTGTAATGTAGGAAAATAAAATAAACATCCTGCACACTTACCCAATCCTGGTAAACAGCTTCCCATGGGCATGGAGAAAACTGAGGATGAACCTTTTGTTCAGCTGCATGGGAAAAAAAAAAAAAAAAAGGAAAAAAAATAGAGAGAGGAGAAAACAATTAAACTCTCTCCTATTTCCTGTGAATTAAGAATGTCCCCAGTGACAGAAGAACCTGGCCTGGATGCTGGGGGTGGCACTGGAGATGGGAACCAAATGGACATGCCCAAACTCTTACAAACATCATGCACAGAGGCAGAGGCAAGTGCCAAACAGCTGGAGCTGGAGCTGGAGCTGGAGCCGGGAGAGGCGGTGGAGACACAGCACCCTCTGCCGGGTCCTGAGGTCCTGTGCAGGGGCTGCTGTGCCCCGGGCACCCCAACCCCGATAATCACACCCTGGGCACCCCAACCAGATACCTGCATCCAGAGCACCCACACCTCGGGCACCCTAACCCCAATACCTGCACCCTGCACACCCCAACCCCAGTACCTGCACCCTGGGCACCCCAACCCCAACATCTGCACCCCAGACACCCCAATCTGACACCCACACCCTGGGCAAAGGTCTCTCCTCCATGTCTCACCAGCTCAGAGCATGGCACAGCCTAAGGGGTTCTGCAGAAGGAGTCCCCAAAGGCAGCCTTTCCCACTAGCATTCCTATCGATGGAAAAAACAACCCCACAACCACCAGCAGCAGCCTGTTCCCTGCTCCCGACTGCGTCAGAGGCAGAGCAGCAGCTGGACAAGGCAGAGAGGGAGCGGGATGTCCTCCCCAGTGCTTTTCTGCAGAGAAGCCAGCATGGTGAGCTCAGCAGCAACGCTCAAAGCACTTGTTTGTGCCCTGCCAGGAGCAGCTCTCAGAAGCAAGGGAAGACTGGGGTGATGCTGCACCCTGTCATTTAACTCCAGCTTTAGGCAATTGCAGAGGTGGAGTTCAGATGTACCAGTAAAGCCTCTGAGAGCCTGCAGCAGCAGTGCTGCTACTGAACTGCCAGAGAACAGCTATTGAACTGCCCAGAGAAGCTGTGGATGCCCCGTTCCTGGAAGAGTTCAAGATCAGGTTGGATAGGGCTCTGAACAATCTGGTCTAGTGGAAGATGTGCCTGCCCATGGCAGGGGGATGGTTGGAACTAGATGGTCTTTAAGGTCCCTTCCTACCCAAACCATTCCATGATTCTGTGAACATGGAGCTAAGGGGACACGGGGGAGCTGGCTGCAGCACACAGCATGAAGGCAGTTTCCTGCCCTGCTTCGGTCCACTAACTCCAAAACCTGACGAATAATTACTTACTACTGCTCAGGGCTTTCCCAGTCCTTATCTAAACGGCTCTGAGGAAGGCTGTGGGTGGGTAAGCACTCACTCTGCCTGGCCCTGGAGGTGGCCGTGTCACACCAGGAGTGGACTGGCCTCGTTTTTACCTCCCCCAGAGCAGGAGGTTTTCCTCTCTCCCGTGTGCCTGCACAGCCTCAGCGCGGTGAGAAAAGCCAGGCTCCGAGCTCCGCGCGGGGAGACGCTCACCAGGAGCGGCCCAGAGCACCACCACGCTGCTCCCATTTGCACAAGGCTTTTATAGCTTCAACTCCTCCACTTCCATTCACAGGGGAATCAGAGGCACAGGGAGAGGATGAGATTACCTGGCAGGGCCATGGCAAAGCCCAGCCAAGAGCTGGGCACACGCCAGAGGATGCAAGACGGGCACTGGGCGGTGCCTCCTAAACTCCCTGCCAGGTCTGGCTGCATGGGACAGTTGTCACAGGCAGTCCCAGCTCTGGTGCTAGCTCCTGTTCCCATTTCCTGAGCCCCTGGGCTCATGCCATGACTGATGCCAGCTGCTCTGCAAGGTGGGATTGCTCGGTGAGGTGTAATTAACCCGGCTGCGTTCCTGGAGGACCCATGCAGGAGAATGATGCCCTGCTGCAGAGTCGCTCCTGGGCCATGTGCGAGTTTAAACATAAAACCTGTCTCATAAAACAAGCCAGACCAATTAAACTGGCCCCTGCAGCAAGGGGTTCTTGCTTACTCACTATTTTACTGCTGCCCTAAAGAGCCCTTTTCACTAGAACTCAACTTTATTTGCCACCATTTTATTGACTCTGCAGATGGAACCCAGAAGAGACTGGGGAATACTAGGACAGCACAGCAAAGCCCTTATTCACTTTGCCAGTGAAGTTGGGATATAGCTGATTCTTCAGCTTAGGACACCATGACAATTGAGAGTTTAAAACTTTTAACAGGTACTTCAGGTATTTTTTTTTCAGTCAACAGCTTGTGGAGGCAGAAAGATTGCAGCCCCTCTGGCTACAATCACACACCCTGACACAGATGCAGCCTAAGGAATCTGAGCCCCCAGCTAAGTGCAAAAGCCTTCGTGGGGCAGAGGACAATGCTCTCTGCCCCACAGCAAGCCCCTGTGCAAGAGCTGGAGGAGAGGGTCCATGCTCTGTGTTCCTTGATGGGGAATATGGAAAAGAGAAGGAACTTGTGGCCTGACCCATCTCTACCGGAAAGCAACACTCATGGGCAGGCTGCACGTGGGGGAAAGAAGAAACTGGGGCAGAAGTTTTCCTCTAATGCCCACATTCACCCACAGCCCTGGGAGTGCTCACACTGCAATCCTCCACGCTGCTTTCCGTCAGCAGGGGAGAACCAAAACTCCCCACCTTGCATGGAAAGTGACACCCAGCAGGGACATGCCCGGAGTGTTTCCACAGATGCCCAGCTCCAGGAGGGTCTACCAGGACATTGGCTTCACCCCCGTCTTAGAGCAAGTTTCACACTCAGCCTTTTCATTTCCAATCCCAAGGACTAATCAGTCGCACTCCACCCGAACCAGTACAGTGCTGGGACACAGATATGTGCATACAGATAACTGCTTTTTTTAAGGAAATGTCATACCTGCCTCTAGGAATGAAGCATGTTTCATACCTCTTGCCAACTTAATCACAAACCCAGCAAGCCCAGGCAGAGCCCTGTGTGCCCCAGCACTGTGGCATCTCAAGCAGGCACCT
This sequence comes from Manacus vitellinus, assembly GCF_001715985.3. NCBI lineage: Eukaryota > Metazoa > Chordata > Aves > Passeriformes > Pipridae > Manacus > Manacus vitellinus. Next base: position 6,670,436 of record NW_021940460.1, read on the forward strand.
CAACGCTTCTTTCATCACTTTTTCTCTCACAGCCTCAAGGTTTTGATGAGCTCATCACTCAACTTTGGACCTTTCATCTCCGAGTTCACGCTAAGGCCACGGGTTGCTTTGACTGGGCTTTTCTCTGAATGACTGTTTCTCTACTGACTCACCTGTCCCTCAGCCTCCGGGTACCCTCCCAGCTGCTTCCATCAAATTCTGCTTCTCACGGGGGTGAGAGGGAAACAGTGAGAGGGAAACAGTGACCTCCACCGAGTGGGCCCGGCTTTGGGGCACAGAGGAGGAAGTTCTGTCACCTGCTGCTCTGCATTCACATAGCAGAGAGGAACACTTCCCAAAAGCACTGCCAGCACACTCACTACCCTCACAGTGCTACCATGAAACCTGCAACAACTTAGTACCTTCTTATTACGCTCACTTTGCAGCCCAAAAGCAATCCCCTTCAAAGATTTCCCAAAAATAGTCCTCGTGCTAATGTCAGGACGACAGACTAGGACTCCCTGCACAATTATATTGCTGCTCTTTGTGGGCAACTTTGCTCCTTGGGACAGGGAACCAAATATGGATGGTTCCAGCCGCTCACTTGGGAAGAACCCACCAAGAAAGGGCTTATACAACAACAAAACTATGTCAAAAAATGGATTTTGGCCCTTCCAGCTGAAAAGTGGGCATCACCGATACGGAACTTATGAGCATATAGTGAAGGCATTAGTTATAAAAACAAACCAGCTGTCAAGAAGAAGAAGGGGTCCCTGCACACAGTAGTGCCTGAAGCTGAAAACAGCTGTTTCGGCTGTCATGAGTCAGCATGTGCAGACAGACTAAATCCACCTGGGAAGAGGCAACCTCACCAGAGGAAGCAGCCCAGTGCTGCTTGGGGAGCATTCACACACCTCACTGCCAACCCAACTGGATTTGTTACCATGGAAGAAATCAACAGTGACTAACAACTTCTCAAGGAGCAGCTAAAAGAGCAGAGATAGCAACAGGCCTGAACAGCCAGCTCAAATCACCGTGAGGCCACGGGGAGTACGGCCTGACAGCACAGAACTGCGGCACTCAGACGTCTTCGGGAAAGGTCTGTCATGTCTTGAGCCAGGAAAGAAGAAAGCAAGACTCAAACCTCCTCAGGAGACTGTGCACTGACCTAAAAAAGGGTTGAAAATGGTGTCTCCCATCCTAGAAGAGCAACCCTGGAAATGCCACCAGAGAGCACAGGAACAAGAGTGCCATGATCTGGGCTGGGAAGCAGAGCTGCTGCGCTTCGACCCAGTGTGGACCCGTTTGGCTCTGGGCGAGGAGTGCACAGAGCTTTGGCACCTGAGCATCAGCCCCAGCTGTGAAGGAGGCACCAAATAAGGGAAAGATTCTGGAGGAGCGACTCCTGGGGAAAAAGTGTTTCAAGTTAAAAATTGTTACTTCAGGTTTGGAAGTAAATTTCAGGATCTGGTCTTTATCAAGCGAGGCAAACTTTCTTCAACATCAGCAAAGCATCTGTGGAGCAGAAAGTGGTGTCAGAGTCAAAATAGGCTGCAAAAGACAAGTCCATTAATCAAGAGACCAGATGCAAAATTGCCTGTAACAAATGCGCTGTCTCCACCGGAGTGGAAGGGACTGGAGCACAGCGGGATGTTCTCCTGAGTCTAGGGGTCTCCTCAGTGACAAGGGGTTGGGATACAGACCACAGAGCCACACAGCTCTGCTCCAAAACACGTACCACACTCATCTCAAATATTTTCAGGGTTTCTTGGGCAGCCAGGCTTTTCCAGGCACAGCTTCCTTGCTGAGAAGTGTGTGAAACAACATCCAGGCACCCAAAACGTGCCATATTCTCACTCCCAGCTCAAGGGTTAGAGATACCACATTAATTATTAAGATTATTCCTCTCTTTCCATAGGCAGTTCCTTCAGAGCTTCACACCACCCAGTCTAAGAGCAGCAGTAAACCCACTACCTGCCCTGGACACGGCTGTACAAACATGAGCCTTTATCCCACACCATCCCAAATTGGCAAGGCACAGCTCTGGCTGCTGTTTTCCACAGCTGTGTCACACTGAAATAATACCAAATGCTGATACAGAGCTTCCTGAAAAGCCCAGGATGCTGCAGTGGGCTCAACTGGCAGGATACCAGGAGGAGGTTTGACTGCTACAGGTGTAATCTCAACAAAGTGCTGCTGGAAAGTGTTTTGTGCAAATGGCTACCTACACAAAGGAGACCAGACAAAAGGGCTATTAAGATTGTCTGGCATTTTTGCAGTGTTTACAAGGTACCCATAGAGCTGTGGGCAAATTCCAGCTGGGCTAATTACCATAATCACTCCTCTTCATATACCACCTGCAACCACAAATGGATACAGAGCTTGCCTTGGCTTCTTCTTGCCACGTGTTTAGTGCAGGTTTCTGTTCAGCAGTCATAATGTCCTGCCTTGAAACGGATTAATCTCTTCTGCAGTAGAAGCAATTCCAGTGAAAATCCTGCTGCTTAACATCAGACATCGCACAAACGTAAAATCCAATTTGCTATGACATGGAAGAAAGAGGGAAGCCTGATGTATCATGGCCTTGAGGCACAAAAAAATTAATTTACAGGTAAAGAGACCCTGAGACACGTCCTCATCTTTCGCAGTGAAGCAGCTCCAGCTCCAGGACACATCTCGTGGCTATAAGAGTTACAAGCCAGCAACTCCACAAGAGAAAAAGAGGCATTTAAGAAGCCCCTTGGCATAACCAGTGAGTTTTTGAGCTCTTCCTTCATCACTGCAGGGAGCAGGTGAGAGGAAAAACGTTAAGGAAGAAAACAGTCTACTTTAGTAACATAAAGATCAAGCTGTGGTAACTTCACTGGCTCCAAAACAAGTATCTGACCTATTAATAAATTCAACATTATTTATAACGAATTTACTACCAGAATTTTCAATTCAATGAAAGCAGGTCAAATGGAATATTTATATGTCTGTTACTTCCTTTTCAACCAAACTCGTATCTAAATTTGTTTTCCATGAATTAGTAATACACAACATTCTTGAAAAAATATTACCATTAAACTGAATGAAAGCTGATTAAGCAACCTCTTAAACAGCAGTTCTTCAGGGACCCCCACTGAACTGGATGGAAAGAGGATGGTAGAGACTCACTAGCAACATCTTTCATCAACGAACAGAAAGGAAATTCTGCTGTCAAACTGCCCGTGACAGGCAAAGGGAGCAGCAAGTAATGATGGCTACAGAGCATTCACGCAGGGTTATTATAATCGCTTCAAAATCTGGGGGTTTCCAGCATCAAGTGTCATGTTATGCATCTGGCATCACATCTAAAATTAAGCCTCCAGGAGATCGTGCCCGAGGCAGCTTCTCCAGATAGGCTCTGGGGACTACAATGGCTAAATTCCCAATGCAGTGTCCAGTAAAAAGGATTAAACACATCCCTTGGATGTACAAGCAGAGCAGGCACTGGGCAGCACATTCGCATCTAAATATGGCACCATCCGGGCTGACACTGAAATACTGCACCCAGTTCCAGTGCCCTTATTTTTAAAAGGATGCTGAAAAGTTGGAAAGGGTCCAGAAAACCAGCCATAAAAGTGATTCAAAGGCTATAAATGATGCCTTGCAGTGAAAAATTTAAACGGCTCAATGTGTTTAGTGTGATCAAAATAAGACTCAGAGGTGATTGGATTGCAGGGTGCAAAGTGCCTCTGTGGTACTTAAGGGCTCTTTACACTCACAGGACAGAAAAGCACAGGAATAAACTGGAAACATTCATTCTGTAAATAAGGTGAAAGTGTTTCAGAACCAGTGCAATTATTACTGGAACAAACACCCCAGGAAAAGGGTGGATTCTCAAGACTGGATGTCTTTCTGGAAGTACTGCTTTAGCCAAACACGAGTTATTTGGCTTCGTATAGGAGTAGCAGGGTGAAATTTAAGGACCTGTGATATACAGGAGATCAGACTAGATGATCTAATGGTCCCTGCTGACCATAAACTCTATGAACCTATGCGAACATGCCAGAGAGACCTCAGCTGAGATATCAAGTTAACTTTTGACACAAAACTTTTCACAAATTGGCTCCGGTGCTGCAGGTCGTTTAGGATACAAGCTCAGCTCTTCAAGGCTGCATCTGGTTAAGCACTGAAAGCGAGCTGACCCAAGCAGAGCCTTCTGTGTCCAGCAGGTAAGAGGGAGGCCACATGTGCACTGAAGCAGCCCCAACCAGCAAAAGCAGCTTATACTCAAACACTCACTGTTTGCCAGAAGTAAAAAGCATTCCCCTTCCTGCGACAGCAAATTGACACTAAGAAAATGTGTGATGAATTCTGGTCACAAGAGATCAGCTGTTAATGCAGCTCAGGGTGTTGTCAGCCTTCTTCACTAACCTGGTGTTGATTATTCGTGGGGTTAAAGCACAAAGGAGGGAGATAACATGAGAAATTAGGGAGGGTGAAGACTGAAGAGACTGAACCCTGAAAGGCTTAGAATGGAGTCAGGCCAACAGAAAAGACATTTGGACAACAGGCTGAGCAGAGACAGAGCCTTCCAGAAGGATGACAGCTTTACCGCACGCAACCTTCACACTCCTGCTCTCCCAGCCCCGCTCACCGGCAGGGATAACGGGACAATGGGAGCCACTCCCAGCCAGCCTTATGCCTCAGGCCTCCACAACCTGGAAGTAGTTGTCCGCCCTGCTGCATTCCCAGGGCACTTCCAGAGCCTTCAGTTCTACCTGGGCAGTAGCACACAGGGCACGAAGGCATCTCCCTCTCCACTTTGAATTATGCAGCAGTGAAATCTGATGGGGAGGAAGAGTAGAGCCAAGGACAGAGGAAATGACACAGACTCCAGCAGGTTCCACTCCCTGATCCTCCGGAAGGAAGTTTCTTTCCTAGTACCCACCTCCACAGTGGATACGAAGCCTGTCTGGAAATGGCTCATTCAACACTGAAGAGAAACAAACATTCCCCATGGCAGAATTAAGAGGTTTGGCTGTGGAATACGAGGTGCCAATCTCAAAATGTCTACAGCAGAGAGCAGGAAAAGCTGGCCTGGGCCAACTTCAGACAAAGATCAAGGTTAGACTAACAAAAAAAAGAACAACTCAAGAGAAATCAGTGTCTACAGCCTTTACCTTGCTCTGGGAAATCTCCCAGCCCTGCTATTAAGACATTTTACTTCCTTTACCAGTACTGCCCGTTCTGGCAGCATTCTTGTCTCAAGTGCAAACTCTCCCTTCCAACACACTCTGCAGCGCCTGGATCATCAAACCCACTGCCCCGAGGAAGGACTCGTGTGCAGCAGCAGGAGGGGGTTTGGTTACACACAAATCCCTGGCTGATCAGCACCAGCAGGAGAGGAAATGAGGAAAGAGTGACTGACAGGGAAAGGCGGTTTCTGGATGGTTGTACTTGGTTTTAGAGTATGAGAAGCTTGTTGGAACTTGAAGTCTTGCTACCCTCACCGCAGCCTCTCTGAGCAGAGGGATAGAGCAGAGCCACTCACACAGGCACAGCTCATTGATGTCCTTCTAGTGTTCCCACCTCTGATCCACCACAATATTTCCACACATATTAGCACCAGATGCCTGTTGCCAGAAGGGGAACATGCCAGTGTCTCTCCCGTTCAGGCAACATTAGTCCCTGACTTGTTCTTCACAGTTAAATAAAACCACCAACATGGTCTAAAAAGAAAAGGGGGGAAAAAAAATCAACATCAACTTCTGGAAACTCTTACCAATAGCTCAGCCTTCACTTTCTGGGTAGTGACAAAAGGTCAAGTTGTGCTGTAAAGCAACATGTGGGTTCTACACGACATGAGTGCACAGGCTGAACTGGGGACCAGGCTCCATGAGCTCTGCCAAGCTGTGGGAGCTGTGGTGGAGCAGCACTGAGCATCCACGGAAGATCACGAGCCCAGGCCAAGTGGAACTGCATTTCTGGTTGGATTGCTAACACAGGAACTGCAGCTGAGAAGGTTTTTATCAGCAATTTAAAGTAAAAGACAGTTTATAAAAAAAAAAAATAAATTAAGTGCAAGCAGGGATGGTGCACAACTGGCAGGCAAAAAAAGCCAGTGCTGAGCTGCATGGCTGAGTGTCACGTCTCAAACCCAGCGAGGCCAGGAGTGTGGTTTTGGTGTTTAACCAGTTTCAACTGCAGCCTGGCACTCTTTTACTTCCTCCCCAGAGAAGTCTTCTCACTGCTGGGGGAAAGAAACCAACCTCACCATGCGAAACAAAACGGCTAGAGTAAAAATAAAGCCTCAAGGTGGTTTGGTGACCGAGGTCATACTAGTAGGTGGAGGGGTTGCAGGCAGGGGAAAGCACTCAGAAGTACTCATGCTGCCAACCAAGAAAAGGAGGCAGGGCAGAGAATTAATGTGAGTCCAGCAGTAAAGAGGCTGGGAAGTCTCCTTCACAAGCCACCAGCTCCCCCATGCTCAAAAAAGTTTGTAAACTGTTTCCTAAATACAAATGAAAAAAAAAACACCAGACCCAGTCCTGACCTCTACGAATGAGTAACCAAACCTAACTGTTTCCTGCAACCTCGTGGTGGGGAGGAAAATGAGGGCAGGACAGAGGGAACTCCACGTTTCTCCCTCTCAAGTCCTGCTTTGGGCACAAAGATCAAGGATGCAACAGCTCTTGCTGTTGTCTCATGTGGGTATTGGAAAAAGGACAGAAACACGGAAGGGCAGCCCTTAGCTGACTGCTAGTCCCTGGCATTCCCACCACAAAAAGCTCCTCTGCTTGTTTTGTGCCGCAGGGGAGGCTCATCAGGGGCTGGCAGCACTGCAGAGGTGTGGATCAAACACAGCTACAAGTAGGCTGGAGGGGAAGCACAGCCATCCCCTGACAGCAAGGACAGACCATAATGCAACAGACCACAGAGGAGATCACTCACATCAAATACTAGAGAGCATCTAACCATAGAGGGGACAAACTTCCTGACTTAACACAAGCCACCCTCCTGTGACAAGGTGTCAATGGCAGCCTGACCCAAGGCCTTGCTCTAAGACCTTGTATGCATCCCACTGCCCTATGTGGTGACAAAAAAACAAGGGGACACTCCTTTGTGTGTCTCCTCCCTTTGGGGACACACCTACCCCACCGCTCTGGTGGGGCTCAGATGTTTAACCCGATGTGAGAACGGCTTCAGCAGGCAGCACACAGGGCATGGCCAGGCATGGGCTAGTGGTTCCCATTCCCTCCACTCTCTGCATAGGCACATGGTTTTGGGTTGAAAATCCCCTGGAAGTATGCAAGAGTTGGTACAGGACATCAAGTGCAGCCTGCAGGGTACTTTTTTGGGGAGTCGTGCCCCAGCAGTGGGGAGAAGGTAGCACACCCCCACTTTCACTCTGCCCAGCTAAACCACAGGCCCAGCTGCCTGGGCTCATTTTCCAGATCAGAGGCTCCTAAAAAAAGGATCATTCCAAGGACTCTGCCCACCTGACACCATGGAGGTAGCAAACGAGGGAGCTCTGTACTCCATCCAGCAAAGATTATTCATAAGAGCCTGTACAGAAAAGATCAATCTTTCACAGTCCTGAGGAAAACCACCCAGCCATGCTGGTTGTGAGGAGATATGCTCCCACCAGCCTGGCAGGGACACACCAAAAATAATGAGTTCCCCGAGCAGCCTCTTATCCCTGCATCTATGGAAGAACAACCATCATTAGAGCAATATATCATTTCCACTTTTGCCTGTCACTTACCTCTAGTCATGTGTAATGGAAAAGAGCTACCAGGTGAGGGAAGAGCTGAGAGTAGAGGGAGCAGCTCTCAGAAACAGGGGTGTCTCTGGGGTATATTTGCATGAGCAAAGCTGGGCCATGCTCAGAGACACCTAGTTCACACCACAACAGCCTTTTAAAAAGCCAGACACTCCCAGGGAGCAGAGGCAGAGACACCAAGGCAACCCCAACTCTGAACACAGGTTACTACTGCTCCCATGTGTGACTGGTCCAAGCAAAGGACAGGCTGACAGAGCAGAATGGCCAAGAAACCCCCACCAAAACTGCTACCAGACTAAAGTGAGGTTTTATCCCACTGCACTCACTCCAGAGGCAAAGCCCAAGAAACAGCTCCACCAGATGAAAAATTGCATGTACTGAAACCAGGTAGGACAAGGAGTTGTCTCAGTCACCCAAGTGGCTGCTGCCCAAGAGGAACAAGCACACAGAGTAGGAACAACCAACATCACCAAGGGAAAAAGGATGTGAAACATGCAGGAACTGAACAGCACAGTGACCCTTTTCACTAAGGACAAATGTCCTCTGCTGACTAAGCAAAGTCCCGAGGACTTGCCAGTGCTCTTGGATGCACAGGCATTCCCAAAATTGCCTTCTCCAGTCTTGAACTGTGACTGGGCTGCAAAAGTATAAGTGGATGCAGAACCAAGAAATACAGAAGGTGAGAGATGTCTCACCTCGTAAAGAAACAAATCACAGGAAGTTGTGAAGATAGCCCCAACCACGCATTGCTGGACACGTTTCCAGTTAGCTGAATCCTGTCTTAGAGGGAAGAAAGCAGGACAACTCTCAAAACCTCCACTGCTTTGAGAAGATAGTGCCTACATCCAGCTGCACATAGCCATTTCTCTGTGTGTTTGGCAATCACCTGATTTTCTAGGACTTGGGAGATGGAAGGAGATGAAGGGGTCCACAAGAGACCAGCACTACTCATCTGAAAGAAAATACAAACAAGCATCCAGAGATACACACTGCCCACAGCTCCAACATCACCACTGACTCCTGGTACCCGCACCCACTACCAGCACAGAGGGACACCTGAATGTGTAACAAGCTTCCAAGACAAACACAGTAGGAAGCAAAGAAGAAATACAAAAGTAAGAAACTATATTCAGGCTATTAAGAGAACTTTAACCTCTTTTTGTTGTGTTTTTGGGTTGGGTTTTCTTTGGTAGACCTCCTGGTGGTATTTACTGCTCACTTGTGGAAACCCTGGTGCACTGTCCACACTCCCTGCTGCTGAAAAGGAAGGCTGTGTTAAAGGAATGGAAGTTAAAACCTGCTCTGAACTCCAGAGTTAATGATTCCGCCCCAATTTCTCTGCTACTGCAAAGGGGCTGTTGCTCCCAGCAACCAGGCAAATGCAACACCTCTGTGCCTGACCAGGAGGCTGGAGGAAAATGAGAATGTTCCTGCAGCTGACACACAGGGCTGTGACAGCAGATGGACTCAGGTCTTTGTTTTCCCAAGAGCTTTTTGGGTGGCCCCACCAAACTTTTGATAATTCTACAAGACTGACCTCTCACAAAGAGGCTAAGAGACTTAATTCTTTAATGATGCTGAAGTATTCAGACATCTGGAGAGAAGTATTATTCAATTAGTGTCCTGCCAAGGGAAAACCTCTCTTACCTAATCTTAGCTGCAGCTATGGAGCATCTTTATTAGTGCCTGCATGCTGCGTGGTAACACAAGGAAGTGTCTACTGCAGAGCACAGGCAGCAGGCAGCAGCAATTGTGAGAACCTTAACTCAGCATTTCCTGACAGGAGTGATTAAAATCTCAAACTCAGTGTAATATTAACACTTTCTCAAGAGACTGACAGCCCGTTTGCCCTGTTTACTTTACCAATTCACAGTCTGCACAGCAAGCTGCAGATGGTACTATCAGATTTAAGATGAATGTAGACCCACGGCAAATGAAACCAGTGGCAGAGAAGAACCGGCAGAGACTCAGTCCTTCAGCTCACCTTGCACTGCCCAGCTGTTTTTAAAAAACCAACACAACTGTTCACTGGTTCAGCATCCCTTCTTGCATTTCTTATTCGAACTGCACACAAAGTGACCAGATACCGTCAGGTAAGGGGTCAGCCTGGGCCCTCCAGCCCCTGCACACCTAGAAACAGGCAACGTACAGCGAGACCACAGAGAACAGCCGTTCACACAACGAAACCCCAAAAGGCTGCAGACAAAACCCTGAGCACCAAACAGCCAGGCTGCAACCCAAACACTTCCTCAGCTTACTCTGAAACTGTCCCATGCCCTCTGTGCCAACAGTGCCAAATTCATTCACAGGGGAAGGGGCCAAACAGATTTACACCCCTCGGTGCAGACAGGTGGTATGTTCTTTCAGTTCTGCATCTTCCTAGAAAATATGATGTAGCACGCTGTGAAAAAAGCAGCTATGCCAAGCCTGTACCTAAACACACAGTGCAAGGCAAACTGCCAGCCCTGCACTCCACCTTCCCTTGTCCCAGCAACAGCTGCAGCACGAGCTGCCCTTCTGCACACTTGGCATCCCACATTAGTAACTCCAATCTGTGGGCTCCTAACCCTGAAATAAAGCAATGTTTGTGCCTTTGTATAGGGCTGCATAAGGAGAAATAAAGTCAGAAATGAGAAGAGATGTGTAAGCATGTGCTGACGGGGACATCACGCACATCAGCAGGTCCTGGGAGAGTAATTGTGCAGCATCTCCCTGCCAAGTGTGTCACGTCACAGGACTGGCACCTCATCACCTGCGCAATGAACAAAGCGACTACTGAGGGCAGAAAACATCCCAATTCAATTCCTCATCACCTGTAAAACAGCCAGCATCCTCACAGTCACCTTTGGCTGGGTTTGAAGGAACAGCTTTCCATGTGAAGGGTGCAAGCAGCCTCTCTCCCACACTTCTGCCCAGTACACATCCAGAGCTGTTAGGGTCTATACTTGCAATGTTTTATCTGCTTCTGGAATCTGAACTGTAAAATCCCCTTCTCTGGCCCAGAAACAGCTGCCATAAGACTGATGCCTGCAGAGCTACCTGCAGAGCACAGCTGTCAGGGCAAACAAAACAACACAGCTTTCCTCAGCCTTTTAAAGGGCTAAAGCTGGCAAGGAAGGGACCGATGACAGATTTAGACTCATTTCCCCAAAATGACACACAGGCGCTGGCACACATCCCCTGGGAGCAGAGCTGTTCCCTTCCGCCCGGCCGGGGATGTGGGGCAGAGGTGCTGCCAGGATGAGGGCTGCTGCCTGCCCCGGTCAGGCAGGGCCCTTCCGAGGCCAAACAGTGCCACACAGCGGCAGCTCACGGCTGCTCGGCTCCAAAACACAAGGATGCTGCAAGGAAGAGGCTAAGAAGGAAGGAGTCCAGAGCTTCCACAAGAGTTGTTTGTCTTTATCCAGCCCCAAAGCTGCACAGCTCAGGAGCTCTGGCAGCCACACAGATTTAAGGTTTCCTTTCCACACGGTTATTTTTGGTGACATGGCCATGCCACAGCCCCAAAAGCAGTTGTGCCAACTCGGGTGCTGCCCCACAGCAGGCACAGGCAGCCTGAGTATAAATACCTTGGCTGCCAAAACCATCAGTGCCCAAACCCAGGCCCTCAGCTCCCCCTGCCCTTTGTCATTATATTTCTGATCGTGTTGCCTCTCCACGATCAGAAAGCTGGTGCTTTGCACAAACCAGTGTTTCAAGTAGAGGGAGAAATCAAGGCTAATGGTAACAATCACACAAATTTGTAAAGACATTGCCATTGACCTGCACTTGAAAGCACAGCCCCCCTTGGCTGCACTACAAACAAGACATCAGTGCCCCCCACTTCACTAGCTGCTACACTACCTGAGAGCACTGGAAAAGAGAAACCCTCAGTGCCTCAAAAACACTCACAGCATCTCATGTCAAAGCACCTTCATCAATGATTGATGGAGAGGCTAAAGCTTGGCATGTTCCTTTCAATGATGCTGAGGAAGCAAAGGTCTCCAGAAGAGAAGCTGAAAAGAGGGAAAACAGGGCAGGAACATCTGAACATCTGAACATCTGAAAAATGCTGCAGCAATGTGCCAAAGCTTATCTTTCAAAGCTCCAAGACTTCAGTTCCACCCAGCTGAAGTTACAAACTTGTTATAAAAGCACAATCGTATCTGAGAAGCTCTGGGCCCCGCAGGGTGCAGGGAAGGTCTTCCCAGTTCTCCTAAACTCACATCCTTAACAGCCATTTTAGGACAGGCAGCCCAGAGCTCCCTGGCACGTTCCCTTGCGAGTCTCATGTGCCAGAGCAGCGCAAGGATTCCTGGAGGATGAGCTCCCAACCACCACTGCCTTCGCCCACATTCCTGGGCCTGACAAACAGAGTTCACTTGGGCTCCTCCTGCAAGGTACAGCTGGACAGGCTCACAGGAGACACCGTTAGACAATTATAATTTTAATTCTTGCAAAAGGAAGGCGCTGGTCTGGCCTCTCACCGGAGCAAGTAATGCAAATATAACACCTACAGTGGAAATTGAAACCATGGTTTTAATATTCCCTGTGCAAGCCTCCAATCATCTGGCACTGGGACAAGTGACCCACTTCCAGAACAAGCCTCAGAACTTCCAGGGTCACTGTTAACCCTGGCCTCCAGCACCTGACCTCACTTCCCACCAGGAACCTCACCCAAGTTAGAGCCCTCAGCAGAGGCATTTTACAGCATCTTCTGTTTGTGCCTCTCCTGTTCCACATCAGCCACGCCAGCACACGCTGCCAAGAAATGGATGGTAACAACATGCCTTAAACACGAGAGGCACGAGGTCACCAGCTCCTCAGCCTGACCCAGGCACAGCTCCCATAGGGAAAGCCAAAACACTGGAAAATTTAGCAACAGGAAAGCAAAACAGATCCAGTGTCATTCCGCTGCATTCCAAACACATGACACCAAAGCCGACCGCCGCCTCCTGCAGTACTCACGTCGCTGGGGCTGAGGTTCCCAAGACCATTGTCCTGCTCGGAATCCCTGCCGGACTCGTGGCCCTGGGAGGAGCGGGGGTGGGAGGGATGGATCCAGATCTCCAGCCGCGTGGCATCATCTCCAACTTGTCGCAGTGTAGACTTCTTGCCCTTCCCCCGGCGGCTGGGGCTCACATCCAGCACCTGGTGTTTCCTCTGCTCCATCTGCTCAGACTGGGAACACGGGACAGATTCAGATCACCCAGGGATCAAAGTTCAGGGAAAGTATATATTTATATGGATAAATCAGCCCTTCTCCCCGCTTCAGAACCTCAGTAACTCACAAGTCCAGAATTTGGTTCTGACTCTACAGGACTGTGCAGGTGAGAGGTTTTCAACTCCAACTGTCCTGGGACAAGAAAAGTTGTGTCCAGTCCCAGGTGTGTGGCAGCCAATGTGCTGTATTTGGGGTGACTCCCTGAGGCACAAAGGGACTGCAGCCTCTCTTGCCCACTCCCACAGGTGTAGGGCACCTATGGAATAAGGCAATTATCCTGCTGCACACCAAGGCCATGCTGCAAACTACAGCAACCTACAACCCTTGCTGAGCTTGGCTAAATTACAGTTTGTGACCCAGAAATAAGAGATTCAGCTGCCCAAACAACCCCAAAAGAACCTGAGGAGAGGCAAAAAGAACTTCATCATTCTGAAGGCTGTCTCTCTCACCTGACTCTCAACATGGAATTTCTTAAAAGTAGGTAATGAGTGACTCCGAGTCCAAAAGACACCATCACTCTCCTCTTTCCATGCTCTCCAGCAGAGAACAGTTAGTACTGGCAAGTGCAGCATCCCACAGCCCAGCTCCAAGACTCACCTTGCGTTTTGTCTCCTCAAACAGACTCATGAGGCTCTCCTTGGCTGTGAGGATGGGGTTGCTGGCAGCCAGGCTACGCATGTAATAGTAGACAGCATCCAGCTTCCTCCTCTGCAAAAACACAACCAGGCTCAGACCTGCCACTCATTCTTGGATACTCGGAGCTAGGTTCCCACGTGCTTCTCCCTCCCTGCCCCTCAACACAGCCCAAAGGTCTTTGATGTGTCAGAAACGTTCTTCCCAGCCATGAAGGAAATGTGCTTCTGAACCCTGCAGTTCTGAACTGCTCTGCTTTAAACCAGCATCTCCAAGTGTTGTGAATGGGGAGATCCCTACCAGCTTCTGTGTCCCAGCATGATGCTTCCATTATCTGCTGTCATATCTGCTTTTGAAGTTTTCCTGCATGGCTGGAGTAGCCAGCACAACTGGAACCCAAGGAAGTCATGTGTAGGTGTTGCTTAGACCAGTGCCCACAGGCTCAGTGAAGGCATGGCAAACAAAACCAGCACCCTGACAGATGGCTTAGAGCACAAAAATCTCATGCAAAAAGTGGGTTGTGTTTAAAGTTTAAAACATTTGCATTCCCAACAGCCCACAGAACAGTTCCTAAAATGCCTGAGGGAGTAGTGTGTATCTGACAAAGTTGCCTGAAGCCACGGCAGCTGGAATCCACACAGCCCATCCACCACCAGCTTTCTTCTTTTAAAAAAAACAAAACATCTGAGCACTGCCCTAAACAATGCCTTTCTCCACCAGATGGAATCTCACAGCCATCCCAGAGGCTCTCCCTATGTCTGCACACCCTTGCATGATGGGATTCTTACCGTGTAGATGGCCAGAAGTGCCAGCTGGTTGTACGGGCGGCCGTTTTTGGGAGCAATTTGCTGAGCCTTCAGGTACCAGCTGCAGAAGGGAAGTGCCAGAGAGAAAGGGTTACTGAAAGGACATCAGGCTGCCTCCCTTGCTGTTCAGTGTGGGCAGTCCTGTAGGGAACAGACCCTTTCCACAAGTGCCCTCTGCCTGCAGGAGAGTGCACCGGCAGCAAGCTGTGCCCGGCCTGGAGAGGGATGGGGCACAGGACAAGAAGGGGCAGATCCAGTTGCAGAAGGAAACACCTTTGGCTCAGCCCAAAGACCAGTGTTTAGCCAGATAAGAAGCATTTGCCCTGTACAGCCCCACATAGAGCATAGGCTGTTCAGGGAATGCTTCTCTCTCAGCCTCTTTTAGCTCCATGACAGCTGGGACCAAACCCTCCACACTCCTTAGCTGGTTCCCCTTACTTTTAAGATATTTAATCATCCCAAGAGAAGAGGACCTGTTCAGTGGCAGTCCATTCATCCCTTCAGTCTTCTATTTTCCCTCTCCAGCTTATACCATGCCACAGGGATCCATCAACACTGTGCAGACATACCATGAATTCTCTGTGCTCCTCCCAGCCTCCCTATCAGCACAGTTCACAATGTCCACAGACCCCATACTGAGCAGCTTTCCTTGCACTGTTCTCCAAACCTCCACAGACTTCAGGGCTCCATCCCACATGCTGGGCACACTTGTTCCCTGTCCCCTCAGTCTTTGCTCCAGAAATAAAACACCAGTGACAGGAAGCAATAAGTGCCAGAACATATGGATGCTTCTGGGATCCTCTCCCACATGAAAAGTCACCAGAAAATACAATGGCCACTCTGCCAGCCTCAGCAGCCTAAACCCTCCCTGCTGCAGGATCAGCACAGGACAACTTCCAACACCAGATGATGACTGGGTCTGGTGGCTTGTTCTCTGGAATAGCAAAACAATCTCAGCTACAACTTTCAGCTTCACAGAACTGCGATACAAGAGAGGAGTGGAAAGACTTTAAAAGGAGAGGAAAGACTTCTTTGGCTAGAGGCGAGTTCAAGGATGAAATAAGACCCATCCCTCGTAGCCAGAGGCAGAGCTGTGCTCTGTGCTGCCGTGAAGAACATGGTACCTGTGTTCCTACCTGCGTGCCTTGCCGTAGTTCGCCGTGTCGTTCGCTTGTTCTCTGTACCGGCATATGTCCCCTTGGCAAATCATGCACCTCTGGGCACTGATCAGGGCGTACTTCACCTGCAAAGGAGCACTCACGTGGGACCTGCACTGCCCTGGGTCACCTGCACACCCAGCAAGCACACAGGGACTGTGCAGAGCCAAGAGGAGGTCAGTGACACACCGAAGGTCTCACAGAAGGGCAGCAGAATGAAATCACAGGGCTCCATGGCACTGGTTCAGCATTTGCAGGGGCAAGTCAATCCCTAAACACCTCATCTCTTACAAGAATGTCCCACCTCTCTCCAGAAGGGAGTTGTTCAGTCCATGACCAATTTGAGGCCAGCTGTTAAATAAACACATCGCTCTGGGAATGGAGTTGGACTAAAATATCCTTTCCCAGCTGTCCCTCGCACCTGCACTCACAGCTCAGGGCAACATGGCAGGGAGGCAGCGCAACTGCCAGCTTTCCTTGTTCATTATTCTGGATCCCAGACAGAAATAAGAGATGTTCAATACCTAAGGAAAAATCAGGGTGCCCTTGGACACTTCTTTCCCTTTATTGACCCTGGTCACAGAGCTGGTACAAAACAAGTTCTTTGCAAAGAAAGATAAAAAAATGTTAATGCACCAGAGTTGGTTCAACAAGTTCTCCAGCAGCTGAAAAAGACTCCCTGCAAACAAACTGACTCTGTCTGGAGTACAGCTGCCTGTCTCTCAGCAAGGGCAGCACACTGAGTTCAGCATCTTGCAGAGGATCACCAGGATGAGAAGTTCCAGGTGGAAGCCAACCTACCATTTTCCGGAGAGGCTTACTGCGGATGGCCATCCCATCCATGTAGTCCTCTAGCTTGAACTGGTAGGACACCTGCAGCTTTTGGAGTAGGCCATCAAAAAAAGAAGAGCCCTGCAAAACACACATATACTTGTATGTTATAATCTTGCTGATGACAAGCATAAAATCACCATACCATCCCTGCCACATGCAAGAAAGGAGGTCCCTCTCCTGAGGTCTGGGTTGTTTCTCTTCAGAACACAACAAGGACGTTGGGGGATCTCCAGCCTCAGAGATTTTCAAGACTGAGCTATGCAAAATCAAGACTGACCTGGTCTACTGTTTGCTGAGTCCTGCTTTGAGCAGGAGGCTGGACTAAAGGCCTCCAACTGTCCCTTCCCACCACCCTAATTTTATAGAACACATCCTCTTGGGGCTGTCAACCTACCTAGTACAAAGAATAAACTGAGCTGCACAGTTTAACAGAATGACTTTTAAGCAAATTCGATAAAGATGGCACAAACATCTCCAGGAATGCTTCTGTTTATTTACACTTCAGGGTATTTGTTTCATTTTAGTTTAAATTAATTTCTAATTAACACAAAGTACACCAGAACAAGCCCGATTTAAATTATAATAAATATTCACCTGGACATGCACCTGCCACACTTAACCATAACCTGTCTGAGCATTCTCCTTGGACAAGGATGACCTAAGGCACATGGAGGTATAAAGAGGATCAAGAAGACTAGTTGCCCCATTACACCATCCCATTCTAAACACCAGTCAATCCCACCCAAAGTTTTAGTGGAATCTGAGGATGTTTCTCCCTTCTTACCTCATCCAGAAGCAGGAGCAGCTTGTTCCGAATTTCTTGGGCATTTACCCCCTGAGGGTCCTTGAGGAGCTGCCGGAATTTCTCGATCACCTGGTAAAATGCATTCTTCCACAGCAACTGGTCCACGTTCTGGGTATCGGAGAACTCGATATCCATCAGGATGCACCGCTCGTAGAGCTGCAGCATCTCCACCCTGCAGCAAAACACAACCAGTTGTCAATGCAACAGCAACTGCCCGGGCTCCAGCTGCCAGGAAACACGTGCTGAACCACCTGCTGCTCACGTCCAGCAGGCATGAGCTGTCAGCAGCACTATGGCAAATCATTGCTTCCACACCCATCCCAAAGGGAGACAGGAGCTGCTGCGCTCCAACACCCTTTCTTCTCCAAGGGGGTAAGTCCAAAAGGACCATCTCCCTTGTACATGTGAATCAGAATGGATCAGGCTTAGGAAAGAGCAAGGAGTTTTGCTATAGTCCTGCTACTGGAAACAGCAAGGCATAAGTGTCTCCTGATACCAACACAGTGGACACACGTGCTGCTAGGCTCTGCTCCTTCTGAGCACAAAGTCTGGGCCAGGAACAAACACACAAAGAACCAGGGGGCAACAGAGGTCTTGCCATTAAAATGATCCCCATCTCCCTCCCTTCTATCCAACTGAAACACAGATCACACTTCCTCAAAAATGGACAAGTTGGGAACATCACATCCAAAGGAAATAAAGCCTCAGAGTCCCAGAAATCTCACTACCTAGAGCCCTGCCTAGATGCTGGAGTAGAATTCCTCCCCCAAATTTAATAAGATAGTTGCAGGCTAGAAACAGCTCTGCAATATGTGGGACAAGTTTATGGTGAAGGAGATCCTCAGCTCTTCCTGCCTTGTCAGTCTTATTCCCTATAATGCTTCGAGTCCTACAGAAAACAGTACGACAGCAAAGGTGGCAAAGCCTGGAAGAGCCTGACAGGGTAAGAGAAGGATGCCTGGCAGGTTCCTGCTGAAAGCACAGAGCGAGGTTCTGCTACCCAACCCCATGCAGTCCCCAAACCCTGCACACATACACCTGGACAGCACAAACACCAAGAGAACTGGACATTTCTGCAGCTGGATTTCGGATAAGAACCCACACACAGCTCCACAACAGGTTGGCAGCACTCACTCAGACACAGGCAGGGGACAAGGGACACCACCAGCAGGGACAGGGCCAACCATGCTGATGCTCCCAGGGCAAGGCTGCACAGTGTTTTCTCTCCCTCTGGACAACAGCTCCAGGTGACCTCAGCACCTTGAGGAAGATCTGAAACCTCCAGTGCTGCTTCAAGCACAGACATATCCCACCCTGTGGTCTACAGTGCAAGTCCCCAAAACACAGAACAAGCCCTGAAACGAGTTCACCTGCTAGATCTGCTGCCAGTCAGCTCTGAAAATAATAAGTCTCCAGAGAAGCCCTGGAGACACAGAGGTCACAAGCAAAGGTGAAAGATGCCAAGTAGAAACTTGCTATGACCATGTTAACTACCCTCCAGAGCACCAGTGTCATTTCTCTCTCACTAGCCTGGCATCACCAGGCTACTTCCACTGGAGCATCAGTGTTGAGAGGCATCAAGAGCAAAACTACACAGCATCTGAAAGGCACTGCCATTGTCACACAGCACCAGAAACCTACAAAATGTTTCCTGAGCACACCCTGAAGCCCACAACATGATCCTGACAGCGGATAACCAAGGACAGGTGAGAAAGCAGAAGTCTGACAGCAAACACCGAGAGCATTTGAGAGCACTGAAACTGAGAAATCAGCTCCAGCAAGAAAAAGAAGAACCCCAAATCTGCAGCAGGTGCTTGTCCTGCTCCTCTGTGTCTCTGCAACACCAGAAAGGCATCCACCAAGCAGAATAAGCCATGGCTTAGTTCCCAGCTCAGGTAAATGACATCCTCACCCACAGTTTCCTACGCCCACACACCACTGGCACACAAACAGACTCAGCACATCAAAAACCAGCAATCCTCTGTCCCATCTCCCAGTCTCTGAGACAGACCCTCAGTATACCACATCCCCATGGAGACACCATTCCCTGCTATTCCACCCCGGAAAGGACTCGGTCTCACACCCCTTCTTGAGCACAAACCTCAGCTGGGCCATCTTCTCCAGTCCCTCGGGGCTGATGCGGTCTCTGGAAAGGAGGTTGCTGAGCTGCTGCTCCTGGTTCCCAGCCTCACGCAGGAGTTTGCTGAGCTCCTGCTGCTGCATGTTCCTCATCTGCTGCTCCATCTCGGGGCTCAGAGCAGTGGGGGGGAGTGGGCCACACAGGTACTGCCCCGCCTGGCCGGGGTACCCAGGGTAATAGGCTCCTGGGTACACGCCATTGGTTGGACCCATGGGATACTGCAGGGAATACCCACCATATGGATACTGGGGGCCTTGGCTGGAGGCCCGAGGGTAATAGTAGGGGTTGTCAGAGTTTTGGAATTTATAGTAGGAGGACTGGGCCTGCCGGGCTTCCCCCCAGGAGGTGGGGCTCACTTCATCGTCTGTGTCTAGGAAGTGGAGCTGGGCAGTCTGGCTCTTCAGGGCGGGTTTTTGGTCCGGGTTGTTTGGGTCCCACAGCCTGCGAGCGGTGCCACCTCGGCCCCGGCTCCGGGAGCCTTTGCTGCCAGCCCCGCCGAGCAGGAGCCTGGGCCCAGGGTGACTGGTTTCGGGGGCACCCGTGGTGCTGGCAGACAGGTCCGTGTTGGCAGGCAGGAAGAGAATCCCACGGCCCCTCCCTTGGGGCTCCCTGCTCTGGCTCCTTGGCTCCAAAGTCTCTGAGTCTTTGCAACTAGCAAATGCCTTCAGGGACTTTTTTTTATCTGTGTCTGTCAGACTGACATCCCTGTTCATGGTCCTGCTGTCAAATGTGACTCGAAAGGGTCCCTTCGCTTCCCTGCCGTTGCTGCTCCATTCGCTCTCACTCCTGGAACCTCGACTCTGCTCTGAATGCTTCTTCCTGTCCGAATTGCTGCTGGAGATGTATGCTTCTGCCTCATCGAACCTGTCATCGTCCAAGGAGTCAGTGGAGGACACAGAGAGCTGCTTCCTAGGACGTATTCTCTCCCTGGCACGCTCCTGGCGCCTCTCCACCCCATCCACGAGCAGGGCTCCGTCTATGCTGTTGCTGCTTCCAGCTGAGCTCGTGCTGCAGGTGCGGTACCGGCTCCGGCGCTTGTCCGTGCGGGAATATCGCTTGGTAGAGCCCAGCTTCCCCTGCATCCCCTCATCGCCCCTCCTTGTCCTGTCGCTTCGCTCTGCTCGTCTTCCTTTATCTCCCCTTGAGGCTTTCACTCCTTCCCCCGCCTGGCTCCCCTCTCTATCCTCCTTGCTTGGTTTAATTTTCCTGTTATTGTCTTTTCCAGCGCCTTTCTCAGTCTCTTCATCCCTCTCGAGTTTCAGCTGCTCCATCTTGCCGGTGGCTTCCTCGGCCGCCGACCGCAGGGACGGTTCTTTAGCAGCCGAATGCAGGCGCTTCCCAGGCTGGTAGATCTGCTGGTCCGGTTTCTTGGTTCTCCTGGGGGTCTTGGAACACCACTCATCCACAGTGGGCTGTTTGGACAAGCTCTCCTGGCTCTGCAGGCCACCTTTGGTCTCTGTCTCTTCCCTTTCCTGAGAAGGGCCGTTCTGCCTGGGGCCGTCGCTTTTGCCGAAATCCTCCACGGCTGGAGCCCCTGCTCTCACAGAGTCCCCAGCACTCTCCTCCTTGCCCTCCTCAGCTCTGCTCCTCTCCTTCTCTGATGCCTCATGCTTTAATGGCACCAGTTTGCTCCTCAATCTGGAGAGGCCAGGCTTGTAAATCTCCTGGTCTGGGCGCCTGTTGTCCTTGCGGTGTCTCGGCTCCTTCACCTCCTTCATGTTTTCTGGGGGAAAACATTTGACAGAAGAAAGTTATTCCCATCACAAACGAGCCAGGCACCAAAGAATACTGTGACAAATATTTTAGGAGAAATATTAAGTAAAGGCAAAGAGCCTGCCATCCTCAGGGCAGGTCTAAGAGAACTGAGCTGAAAACCTGTGTAAAGGCTTACAGAAAATCACAGAGTAAGAGCAGAAAGTGAGAAACTCTAACAAAGTCGACCAAATCCTTGGCCTGATTCATTTACAAAACACATCCTGCAATAGGTTTTTCCTCAAAGCACCGACAAGGGACAGATAAAGACAACACAAGACGTGAGCACGAGTACACAAGGAGTAAAGTTTCATCATAAAGGTTCAGCAGCAGCTGGTGCAGGGGCCGCCGTCCCCAGCAGCCCCCCCTCTGCCAACTGACCGCTTGAGCTAAAGACGCGTTTCCCCTCTTGGTTACATCCTGGTAACGTTTCTCTCCTCCTCCCTCAACCGTATTTACACAAAAACTCGTTAGGGAGCCCAGCCCGGAGCGCGCACGGATTAACGATCCCCGAGGCCGGGGCTGTTACCCGCTTGCCTCACTCAATTTCCTCGCTACCATTACTCGCAGGGACCTCAGCGTACCGGGGGTCGGCCCCGGGGTCCGTCGGCGGGACCGGCCGGCGCTGAGCGTCCCACCCGGAGGAACCCCCGCTGTCGTCCCGACCAACCCAACCGGCAGCGAGGGCCGGTGCAGCGAGAGGCAGCGGGAAGGCGGGCCGCGAAGCTCTTCAGGTGCCCCCGTGCGCCGTCACCTCCTGCGCCGCCGGCGGCAGGCGGGCCTTGGCCCGCCACATGTCCCGCGTTCGGCGCCGAGACGCGACGCGCTCAGCCCTCCGCCATTTGGCTGCGCCGGGGCGGGCGGGGCGCGAGACGGCAGGCCGCGCAGGACACGCCGCCAACGGCGCGGCACGCGCAGGCGCGCACATGCAACTTGGCAGCGCTTCGAGGCCGCGGACGCGCGCGCGGGGGCTGGAGAGGTGCGGCGCGGAGCGGCGGTGCGGGGCCGCGTCCCCCGCACCCCCCCTGCTCACCTGCCGGCGGGGCTGGAGCGCATGGCAGGCCGGAGGCTGCTCTTCAAGTGCGAGCTGTTCCAGAGGACCGGCTCCTTCAAGGTGCGTAGCGCTGCAAGTCCCCCGGGGGCGAAGGTCGCTTCTTGCGCTGGGGAACTCGCCGTGCGGCGGTACCCACCTGCCCTCCAAGCAGATGTGGCTCCTGACATCCTGCACGGGGCCTGAAGTGCTGCCTTAGGCAGAGGGAAGGCTGCAAAGAGGAGATGCCCCACCTGCCCACGGGGCCTGAAGTGCTGCCTTAGGGCAGAGGGAAGGCTGCAAAGAGGAGATGCCCCACCTGCCCGCTCAGCCCAGCACACCAGCTCCGGGGCAGCGACACAGAGCCCTGTGCTCTCCTTCCAGATCCGCGGCGCCCTGAACGCCGTGAGGAGCCTCGTGGAGGAAAGCGAGCGCACAGGAGGGGAGCTGCCCCGCGCCGTCGTGACACACAGCAGTGGGAACCACGGGCAGGCGCTTGCCTGTGCTGCCCAGGCAGAAGGTAAAGGCACCCCCCGACATCCAGCCCCAGCGCTGAGTAGCCGGGCAGAGGGCCCAGCATAAATGCAGAGGCAGCCTCCCTTGGAGAAGACAGATCCCACTTCCTGAACGTGTGCAGGAGCTAGCATAGGCAAGGCATGGCCTGCTCCTGCAGTGCTCAGTGGCTGTTGGATTTGCCTCCTTTCATCACACAGGGATCCCTGCCTACATCGTGGTGCCCCGGACAGCCCCGCAGTGTAAGCAAGCTGCCATCCGTGCCTACGGTGCCACGTTGGTGCCATGTGAGCCCAGCGATGAGGTAAGGCACAGGGGAGACCAGCCAGGGACATGGCACAGCCTGAGAGGTGACCCATCTGTGCTTTCCCTTAGTCCAGAGCAGAAACAGCAGCCCGTGTAGTGCAGGAGACAGGAGGAGTCATGGTGCACCCCAACCAGGAGCCAGCAGTGATCGCAGGGCAAGGCACAATAGGCCTGGAGGTGCTGGAGCAGGTGAGAGAAATACAGAGCCCAGCCCTGGGCTCTGCTCCTCCTAGACAGGGGCACAAGCAAAAAGGGGGACACGACATACCAGAAGCACTCACACTTCCTTTGTGCACAGGCACCTGAAGTAAATGCAGTGGTGGTTCCTGTCGGAGGTGGAGGAATGGTTGCAGGAATAGCAGTTGCCATCAAGGTAGGCAACAACTCATTTGGGCAGCAGTGGCTGCACCTCCTTCTGGGAAGGGCAGGGCTCCCAAGGCAGGCAAAAGCTTTTAACTTTGGAGAGACCCTGGTGTGAAAATCAGTGGGTGCCTGGGGTCCCTGCCCAGTCCTGCACTCACTGGGACAGCAGACAGGCAAATACCAGTTGTCAACCAAGTGGCTCCTCCTTCTCTCGCCAGGCTTTGAGACCAGATGTGAAGGTGTTTGCTGCTGAGCCAAGCAACGTGGATGACTGTTACCAGTCCAAGGTAAGAGGGGAGCTGACCCCCAACGTCCACCCGCGGGATACCATCGCAGATGCCGTTAAAACCAGCATCGGACCAAACACGTGGCCCATCATCAGGGATTTGGTTGATGATGTCCTGACAGTCTCAGAGGAAGAAATCAAGGTAAAGGCTCCCAGTTCCCTTCTCACAGTAGCTGCCAGCAGGCAGCTGCCTCCATTCCCACTCTGCCCCTCTGCTCCCACCCTAACACACTCCCAGGACAGCACAGGCCCCTGCTCACCACCACAGCTGTCTGACACCTACGCTGTCTCCAGCTGGAAAGGGCTCTCCCTTCCCAGGGCTCTGCAGGGATGTGCTCACGCAGTGCCCTCCCAGCCCTGGAGCAGCTTGTCCCGGCTGCTGGGCTGACAGCTGCTGCTCTGGCCCCACAGCGAGCCACGCAGCTGGTGTGGGAAAGGATGAAGCTGCTGATTGAGCCAACAGCAGGAGTAGGACTGGCGGCTGTGCTTTCGGAGAAGTTCCAGGCAGTCCCCCAGGACGTGGAGAATGTTTGCGTCGTGCTGTGCGGGGGAAACGTGGACCTGAGATCCCTGACCTGGCTCACAGACCTCTCTGGGAAAGCAGAATGAGTACAGAGCAGTGTCTCAAGCAGTGGAATCCTCACTCTGAATTTGTACAGTGGCTTGCATGCTACTAAAAACAAATGAACAACCCTGAACATTTGGTAATTTTTGTGGAGGGATAAGGGAAGCTGGCATTGATCTCTGAGGGGGGCCTGGAAACAAAGGACTGCCTGTTCCCCCCTTCCCAGCTGCCCTGTTCTGGGACAGGCCTCCAGAGACCTGCACTCAGTCACCCTCCCCAGCTGCTACTCAGCTTTTCTTTCTCAGCATCACAGGAACTGGCAGCAAATTTCTGTCCTTTGTACAGCAAAATCCCTGTACACACCATGTGCAGGGCATGAGGGAAAGAAACAACCCCTATGGGACAAGGGGTTCAGCAGACAAGGGGTGCACACAGCCTCCTGGCCACCACCAAGACAAAGGCACTTAAATATTTTTGACATTTTCCATTAAAATAAATAGCTATAGCTGGTACCTGAGCAGCAGCTGGCGAGACAGCTGCCCCTGTTACAGACCCCAGCAGTAACACGTCCAAGGCATCAGTGCTGTCCTCACTGTGCACAGGCAAGAACAGCATCCAGGGAGCCAAGGCACAAACTCCAGCTATGCTGGAGACTCATTCCATTTCCACCTCCTGCTCTGGCAGCGCACTCTCACTCCTCACCCACGGCACAGAGTCCGGAACATGGGGGTCATAAGTCCATTTAGGAAAAACGCGCTTGTAGAGGTTCAGCAGCACCGTGTCCTGAGACTTGAGCTGTCCATCAAAGTGGCACTTCATGTGGCCATGGGTCCCTAGGCAGAGAGCAGAAGAGGCCATTAGCAGTCTCTCCTGCCCAGAAGAACCACACCATCCCAACAACACAGAGATAAATACAGGATCAAACCTACCTAATGGCTCCTTGATGTGTCCCCTACGTCCCCACTTTGTCCTCAGCTCCACCGGCTTAAACCACATCACATCCTCTGGAGATCAAACATGACAAGGCGGGTGAGGAACAGGCTGGGCTGCACCAACACAACTGCTTCCACAGGAGCAGGGGTGCAGCCCACAACACAACTGCTTCCACAGGAGCAGGGGTTCTGCCTCCACGTCCCCTCTTCCCACCACAGAGACAAGCCATACCTCTGTTAAAGAACATGTACCGCACGACAGCCGTCTTGGTGAAGATCTTGAAGGGGTGGCCACTGAGCACCAGCCGCTTGATGACGATTCTGTCGGGGTCCACGGAGAGCAGAGAGCCCGTGGCAATGAGGTCGTGCATTCCTGCAAGGCAGAGCCACCACTGCACTGGGGCAGGTGCCTCCATCACTGCCTCCCCCACCACAACCCCCTTCCCCAAAGGGTTCCAGGCCCAGAGCAACCCCACAGCAGGGACAGATAAATGTGATAATGGGGATGGAGACTGGGCTTATCTTCTCAAACAGCAGGAAAGGGACAGCTTTTTCAAGTCATACTTTCTGGAGAGATGCACTTGTAAGCAGGGGATGGGAACAGTCTGCTAACGTTTGTTTCCCAGACACCACATCCTCAGCATTTATCAACTTACCATTACTTCTCTGTTTAAAAAGCAGCACTGAGGCAGGAGGGAAAGTGATGGGAGCATAAACAGTCACCACCAGGGCAGCATCCGGGCGCAGGAAACGCTCCAGCTTGTGCTTATCAGCTAGGACAGAACAGCAATGATCAAGCTGACAGCAGTCCTCAGAGCTCTGGGAAACTCCACTGAGCCCATTCTTACCCAGGAAACAGGCTCTGCACCTTACAAAAAGAGGTGACAAACACCCCTCCATTGCTGGCACAGAGCATCTGGGAAAAAAAGGTGCTCCTCTGAACTACCAGTTCACTGTGTGGAGTCTGCCACCACCTTGCCTGGACCAGTGAGCCACCTGGCCCAAGCCCTTCCACTCCCCACAACTTAGTGCCTGCCCTGGAAGCCTCAGAGCCTAAGAGTGAGTCTTCACAAGAATCCTTCAGCCAGGTTCAGACACCATGGCTAAGACATCACTGGCTTCCTGCCCCAGAATCCCCAGCCCCACCTCCTGGTGCACCTGTGCCCAGTCCCTCACAAACCTGAGGTGTGCTGGGAGAACAGAGGGGATGCTCGGAAGCGTCTGAACCCACAGTGGAAGATCAGCTCCTCCTTGGCTCTCACCGGCTCGGTGTTGCTTGGATGCCGATGCACCAGGAAATTCAAC
This sequence comes from Manacus vitellinus, assembly GCF_001715985.3. Taxonomy (NCBI): domain Eukaryota; kingdom Metazoa; phylum Chordata; class Aves; order Passeriformes; family Pipridae; genus Manacus; species Manacus vitellinus. The sequence continues at coordinate 6,696,795 of NW_021940460.1, forward strand.
ACAGACATCTGCAAGATGCAGCACAGTGAGGGGCTGATAGCAGGGCTAGCAGGCAATGGTGCACAGCAGAAAGCAGCAGGACATTGCAGCAGACATGAATGTCTTTGAGAATGGCTTCCTGAAGCCTCACTGGTCCCCAGTGCCAAGCTCAGACACTCTATCCTAAAACCACCGGGCAGCTTCCGCCTGCTCTGACCAAAGGGAATTCTCTACTTTGAAACATGAGCAATGCAGGGAGATTTCAGCCCAGATCCCCTCCAACCCGAGGCAATCCCAAGGAGCTGCACACCTACAAGCTATCAGCAGGGCCATACAGTCACCTTTTGTTCGTGGGGAAGTAGGGAGAACAGGACTAGGGGTTTCCCTTCCTTGAAGCTCTCCATCACCGAGACAGGGACATTGCAGACATGAAGTGTAATGTACCAGCCCACCTGCCAACAGAGGATAAGTTGTGAATATTTTTCTCAAGCAAAAAAAGCGTCAAAAATAAGATGTGCCTGAGTTAGGGAGGGAATTCAGGAGAACATCCTCATCTGAACTTAGGGCTGCGTGCTATGAACACCTGCCTGATTAAGTCATTCCTGTTAGGAGCAAAGGAATACAGTAGGGAAAGAGATCAGCAAAAGAGAGTTACCAAGGCTCCTTCAGTCTCCTCTTTCTCTATTTGACGGAAGAGGTGCTTTCTGGTTCGGGAGAAGTCCTGGAACTGGAAAATCCTGGCATAATCCCTTGGAAGGTTCTCTTTGGGGTCCCATGGGGAAGTCCGGAAGCTTTTCAACCCCCTGTACTTCTGGAACCTAGAGAATAAATAGGAAAGACAAACCTTCACCAATGGAGGTGTGTGACCAGCACCTCCTGTGGTGCACAGGGACTCACACCTTCAGAGACAGCAAAGCAAACGCTAACCCTCAAGAAAGATCTTAGTGCAGAGAGAGCTAAAAACAGCAGTCAACTCCCTAAATAACCTGCCCTTGCATCAGGGCCACCCTCCTCCCACTCCCAGCCCAGGACCCAGCTCTCCCTGCTGCAAGGTGCTACCCAGGCCCACCTGCTGGCCCAACTAGTGCCTGCCCTGGAAGCCTCAGAGCCTAAGAGTGAGTCTTCACAAGAATCCTTCAGCCAGGTTCAGACACCACGGCTAAGACATCATAGGCTTCCTCACCAAACTAGACAGAAAGGCACCTTTCAGCTCCTCTGGAAAGCATCCCAGTTGTTACCTGACTCTGGCAGGTACATCACGTGGTGTATCCACCTCATCTGGAAACATTTCATCCATTCTCTGCTGTTTGTATCTCTCCAGCATCATCTTCCTCCATCTTCTCGTCGTACTGGTCATCCCGCAAGCACTCGGAAACGGTCATGGTCTCGCTCTCCTCCTCTCCAGGCTCCTCCTCGCTGCTTTCCCCCTCCTGACACAGGGCAGCACAGAGCCCGTGAACACAGAGCTGTCCATGCAGCACTGAAACCCTGTGTGTGCTCACACTGTGTGATCTGTGACCCCAAAGAGACCCTAGCCCCTCAGTTTGGTGTCTAACAGGCCAAAGATGTACCATGATACACATGAGAGATTTGACCGTGGAAATCCAGGCAAGTCCTGGCTCTGTGTCATGCCCTTGCATGGAGCAAGCTGGAAGGACAGGACTGTCCTAGAATATGCAATAATGCCCTGGAGATCACCTGTACTATCAGCTCTTGGACGTACCTGGGAAACTGCCTCTTCCATCAGATCATCATCGATGTCATCATCTTCATCATCATCTTTCTCACTGCCTTCTTCTCCATCATCCACAATCCAGGCAGCCTGGTACTTGGATGTGCCTTTGGGGACCTTCACCACCCTCCTGTTTGCCTTCAGAGAATCTGTAGGATTCCCACCAGTGGTTAATACAGGAACAATTCTCCTTCTCCTCAGCAACATTTGCACCAGGACAGGCAAGATCAGATCTACACCACAACTGTTACTTCCCAACACAGAATTTGTCAGGACAGCCAAAATGTAACCCTGCTAACTTCCCAGGCAAACCACACAGCCTGCTGGTCAGGTAATGGAACTAGGAATGGAAACCCTGGACTTCCAAATAGGATGCTTCTTCAGAGCCATCCTGGTGACAGAGGTTTCTGACAACCCTCTTAACAGCAACAAGGAAAAGAGACAGAACTATTGCTGCTACACACCCTCTGCTTCTTGCAGTTCTTCTTCAGTAGGCCACGTCTGCTCCCCTTCCATTGGATCGGGAACCACTTCTGACTGCAAAGACTCCTGCTTGCTTGGATCTGCCTTCATCAGGACCTTAACATCCTCCTCCATCTCATCAGTACCATTTACAGGGTCCTCCTGAAGAGCAAGAGCAGAGTTCCCAACTCTGAACACACCTAATTAAAGCTCTGCAATCCATCTCAAGTAAACTGCTTTCAGAATCACATTCGTTATTGTCGTGCCATAACGTTCATTACATGCAGCAGGCAAGGAACCTCAGCCCTGCAGCACAACACAGATACAACTCCCTTTCCCCTCCCCTTGCCCACATACACCCAGTTGTATTTTCCCCATGGAAGTTTAGAAACCTCGTGTTCTAACAGGACTGGCAAAGCCCTTGGCCCCACACCCACCTGTATCTCCATGTCCTGACTCCTCTTCTGTCCTTTAACCACTCGGGGGTTCAAAGAGAGGGGGTCAGGGGGAGCATCCACCTGGCTGACCTGGAAGTCTCCATGCCCCACAATGTGCACCAGGCTGTTCACATCGAGGGTCTGTCCCCGGACAAAGCCAGACACCTTCAGGGTCCCAACCAGGTCGCTCTCCTGACCAGGCACAAACTCAGCAGCGTAGGCGAGCAGGTGAGCGCGCCGGTCCCGGAACGCGAGGTGACGCTGCTTCTGGGTGCTGAGGTGCCTCAGCAGCAGCGAGGATTCCTGCTCCGTGTTCAGGGGGAACAGCTTGGCCTCGGGAAAGCGCTTCTCAGTGGCTTTGGCAAGCTTCTTCCTGGCATCTATCCGCTTCTTAGGGGGCAAGTCGGAGCCCCCTGGGACAGCAAGAGCTGCCGAGCAGAGAACAGAGCTCAGGATCAGATCGTAAACCTTCTTATGCCCCTTTTACCAAATAAAGATAAGCACTCAGGTATCAGCAACCCAAATAACCAGATTTGCACCCCAAGGTGCAATGGCAGTTTTGCTCTTTTCAGTGGTGCTCAGTGATGGGACAAGAAGCAATGGCTATAAACTAAAAACACAAGAACTTCCACCTCAACATCAGGAGGAACTTCTTTCCATGGAGGGTGGCAGAGCACTGGAACATGCTGCCCAGGGAGTGTGGAGTCTCTCTGTCTGGAGACATTCCAAACCCACCTAGATGCATTTTTGTGTCACCTGCTCTAGGTACCCTGCCTTGACAGGGGGGTTCCCTTCCAACCCTATGTGATTCACACATTCAAAAGAACATCTGAGACACAAAACCTGTTTTCAGAAATAAGATTCCGAGATTAAATGAGACCCTAGAGATAAGGGCACAAGAACTGAATTTAGCAAGAAAGTGTCTGAATCCCTTAGCTCTGCACACTTTCATAACCATCACAGTGCTGACACCACCACACACCCAGGGGCCTCAACCCACAACACCCTTTTATCTCCAGTACTCCCACACCATGGAGTAACACAACAAGGCACCACGAGAACGGCATTCACCCAACTGATCTGTGCACAGAAACAGATCAAGGACCTGTGATAGCCTATTAACAAGTGGAGTTTTTAATTACTGCAACAGCAAATCCCCATCAAGTACCTCCACACCCCCCCCAAACCCCTCAACATTGCTGGCTCACCATAACTGGGGAGCCCCTGTGCGAAGAGGCAGGACAGGCAGTGCTCCCCTGCACTGTCCCAGCCATCCACAGGGTCCAGGATGAACAGGAGGGAGTCAGCGACCTTGGCAAGGTCTAAGACAGCGTGAAGGTCCCCTGCACACAGAACACGTATTTACTGGGGCTGCCAGGGGTGTGGAGCCAAGAGCCTGACCCACAGCTGTGCTTCCTCACCTGCCTGTGCTGTGACAAAGCGCCAGCGCTGCTTGAATCGGGGGCAGAGGAGGGCAAAGCCACCAGCTCTCCCCTCATCCACACGGACCACGGCCGAGTCCTGGCTCTGCAGCAGCCGGAGGGTGTCCTGGGCTGCAGCCCTGCTGTGCAGCTGCACCACAACCACGAGGTGCGGGGGCCCATCCCTGCTGCCCAGGCTTCGCTTCTCTGCCAGCACCTGTGGGCACCACTGCAGAGCATCAGTCCCGGCCCACAGCCCAGCTCCTGTCCCGCCTCCATGGATCAAGAACAGACTCCACACCTCCACCCGAACCCGCTCGGTCCAGTAATGCTCCGCTTGCCTCAAACAGAACTGGCTCAGGCACCCACTCCTTTCCCTGGCACAGCTCCTCATTTCCCCGCATATGCCCAAACCGGCTCAGTTCCATCACCCACATCGAGACCCGCACCGGCCCCACTCCAACCCCCTCCGGCAAACACCCGAACCGACCCGCTCCCCGCTCCACCCACAGCCCCGCAACCAGCCCGCGCCCCGCCCGGTTCCCCCCCGGGGGCCCCTCACACGCCTCCTATGCGCTGCCGCGGAGCTGCAGGGCCCTGGTGCCGCCCGGTCTACCCTGCTGAGATGCGCGGAGGCGCCGGCGGGGCTGGGCCTTGACGGGGACGCGGCCCTGCGGGGGAAGAGAAGAACGGTCAGAGCCGGGCCGGGGGCCGGCAGGGGAAGCTCGTCCCGCGGGGACGGGGAGCTCACCTCCGGCGCGGGCGCTGCGAGGAGCCGCATGTGACTTGCCGCCATTGATGCGCCTTGTTCTGCTGCTTCAGCGGCCGCGGGCCGGTGCGCGCCCGCGCGCCATCACCATCACCCAGCGCGGCCGCCGGTCACTTCCGGCGCGCCGGGAGGCCCCGCAGCGACCCACGTGGCGGGCGAGAGGGAGGGACGGGGGAGAGAGGGGAGGGACTCCCGGGATAGACACCCTCCCACCCCCCGGGACAGGGCACGGGGCGAGCCCCGGGAAGGAGAGGTGAGAGGAGAAATAGAAACTTCACTCACAGTACCCCGGAATGCCCAAATAAGGAACAATGTAATCTTAGAATAAGCCCTCGAGAGTTAGATGGATGAGGGATGTAACTCGAACAAACCGGACGTAAACTAAGTTCTGTGTGCCCAGATAAAATAAAGAACAAACGTTTCAGGGTTTGGGGGTGAAGCACAATGACGCTGTGCCTGCGCCAGCGCTGAGGTCAAAACGACGAGGAAGACTCGGAAGGACCAAAGGACTTTCCAAAAGGGGAGTTGCTATGTAAAAAATCCTAATGAATATGTATTAAGTAAAGGAGAATACCTAATGAACATGTAAACAGTATGTGTAATAAAAAGCCCTGTCCGTGTCACTTGGCACGTTCGGATTAGAGGAGCTATCCTCCGAACGTCCAGCATGCTGAATAAAGAGGAATGCCCTTTTTAACATCTACAAATTGGTGTTGAGAAGCTTGTTTCTGCTGCTCTTTGGTATCAGAGGAGAGGGGAGTGAGGTTGGTGCCCGTAGTGCCGCGGGCAATGAGAGCCGTGAGCCAGAGCCGTTCCTTCAGCGCTTTATTGGTTGGTTCTTTGTACAGAGGTATTTACACAGAGAGGGACAGCGCTCCAGGAAGGGGCCTGAGGGATGAAGCAGTTGGGGAAAGGCCCTGCCAAGCCCCTGGCATGGCAGCCAGGCTCCCAGGCAGGTCGGGCACTGCCCACTCCGCAAAGACTGATAGAGCAGAAACATTCCTACCATGCCTCACCCCGTCTGTTACCGGCAGCGCTGGTGACCGCTGGTGACCTCGGTCTTGCCAATCATTATCCAGCCAGGAATGTCTGCTCCTACGAAGAGGCCTCAGCCCTCCCCAGCCCCAGGGGCATATCACACCAAAGACACTCATGGGCACCTCACAGCTGCTGAGGCTGACCCTGGCAGAGCCCCTGCCCAAGGACTACTCCATCCTGTAGGATAACAGCTCTCTGCTTGTTATGGGAAGCATTAGGGCCACAGCACCCCAGAAACACGCGGGTGAGCAGCAGGGTTAAACATTGACAGTGGTGTTGCAATTGCCAGTAAAGCTGGAGCAACCCGAGGGAAAGGCAGAGCAGCTGCTACTCCCACCCCAACCAAGCAACTGCATGGGAGGGAAATAGCAGGTTCCTGCAGATCCCTGCTGCCTCTGAACTTGAGGCATCTTCCCCCCACCCCTTTTCCTCCTATGAGGAAATCAGGATGACTGATCATGTCATGATCATGTCAGCTGTGGGCTGGTCTTCAGGGATCCTTTTCTACCTTTAAAAGCAGACTGGCTGTTTAAACCTTTCAAATTCTAAATATTAGCTTGTACTACCTGAGAGGAAGGAAGACACAAAATGAAGAGACCAATGACAGATAAACACTGTAGTAATAAGTCTCTCTACACAGGAATCTGCTGGCTGTGAGAGAGCATGAGGATCTCTCCCACTGTCAAGGCTGTTTGTCCATCAGCCAAGACAGCCCACAGCAGTGCCACAGCTCTGCCTTGCAGAGCCAAATGCAAAGAGGCTGCTCAGAGGGGACGTGGGGGAAGAGGGAATAACTAAGATACTTCTAAATCAAGAAAAACATCCCATGAGTGAAGTTATACCTTATCATTTCAGCAAGACCAGGGGAAGGAGCAAGGTTGGAAACTTTCTGCTTAGGACTACCACAAAGCCCTCTGCCCCTGCAAGTCACTCAGATGTCTGGATGCCCAGAGACAGCCAGAAGGGTCCCACCACAAAGGCTGATACCTCTCTAGATATCTGCAATCCTCAAAGCTCCTGAGAGCTGCTCGAGCTTGTAAGAAGAACCAACACCTGACTTGCACTGTGGACTTGGCCCTCCATGTGTAAAAATTCCCTAACATCCATATATCATAGGCTTACAGTGACCTGCACAGCTCTGCAGGGCCCTTCACACACACTACCAGAAAATCACAGTCTGAGCAAACAGGAGCAGAAAGCCAAGCACTACCTCACCCAGGCTGACAGCACTTCAAGTGAAAACAAGTTCTTCCTCTCAAAGCAGAAACAACCAAGGAAATATGGACACAGCCACAACGTGAGCAGGGAAGAACTCTCCCAGCAGCTGGGATATAAATCCCTGCAGCAAGGCAAGCCCTGGCAGGGGGAGGGCTCCCTTTAGCTCTCTTGTACCATCATAACACACAGCCTGGTGGTCACCACACACAGGACACTGTGACAGCACCTGCTCAGCACCACCTGTCACCCACCTTGTCCCCTCTGCACCCTCTTGTCCAAAAAAACAGGCTTCACATCACAGCACACAGCCCAGTGCCATGAGGAGTGGAGCTCACGGGCTGCTCTAGCCCTGGCTGAATCCCAAAAAGCAGCTGCACTGCAGGGATGCTGAGCTCACATTCCTGCTCCCTAAAACAGCTTCACTGCTGCCTTCTGAAGCGGCAAGAACTTTGGGCTGACTCCACACAGGGGAGCAACAAGCTGGGACAGGCTGGATGCAAAGCCAAGGCCTTGGTTTATGAAGGAAGACTGGTTGCAACTGGAAGGGCCAGTTTATTAGAGAAACCTCACATTGCAGAGAAGTCACAACACATTGGAAAGGGTCCAGGCCTGCCGAGGGGGGCCAGTTCTTCTGCAGCAGCACCATCTACATCCCCCAGCTCCAACCCCAGCAGGTGCCACAAAGGGAAGGGTTACCTGTAACACAGCTTACGTTTTACAAGCAGCCTGAGAGAGCCAGTATTAAAGTTCCAAAAAGCCTCCCCATCAGACAACAGTTAAAACAAAAATGGTTTAAAATGTTTAAAAGCTTCGTGTTCTTGGCTGCAGCATAAATGGGGAGGCAAAGGTCTACAACACACACAGGCCTCTGTGGGTCTCAGCACTCGCTCTGATCTACCAGTGAAGGCCGGAGGGAGGGGTCTTCTCGTCTTTGTTACTTTCCAGAGAAAAGGGTGGAATTCGGACATCAAAGTGGGAGCCATCAGGCCTCTCAAATCGAAAAGTACCCCTGCAAAATAATGGCAGAGATGACACTGAGGCCAGGGACAAACACATCTAGGAAGTATCAGCAAGAAGGTAAGACATGAGCTCTTCCATATCCTGTGCAGGGACTCTGAGGGTTCGTCTGCAAGGCTGGTCCAGCAGCAAGGACACGAGTTCAGCAGCAGGAACATCCGCTGCCAAGATGACTCATTTATTGAGGACTCCTGGGTGGTTTCACATCACATCTCTAACACATTTCCTGCACAAGCTGTGATGACTGGAGCCCCTAGGAGGCAAGCACCTTCCATGCACCTGCAGCAGTGTTCACCCAACTCCCACTCCACAGGAGACAGAACCATCCAAGTTATTTTTACAAACTGATTACACGTAAGTTCAGGTTTGTATTCCTTGGCAGAAGTTCCACTTGTTAAGTCATCTGTGACAACAAGAAATCCCATCACAGATGTAATTTGGAATAGCTTCTGCTTTGCATTTCAGAATTGAACCCGCCTGTCCTTGTACAACGAATTTGTTTACAGCTCTGAACAACAGCCAACTGTACTGCAGGACATGATATGGGCACAAGGATCATGGGGATAAACCAATAGGTTCTCAGGACAGAGAGAACACAATTGAACACCAGAAATCAAGCTGAGCAGCTTCTGAGCTACAGAACCTTTGCCTCTTTCCCTTCAGAAAGTGTGCAGGAGGGAAAAAACTACTAGATCATCTGGTTTCATTTCCCAGGGCATGCATTCAGGCAATTCAAAATGCTTGACATGGCAAACCAGAGTGTATCCTATATGCAAAGAGCTGCTCTCCTGCTTTTCCCAACTCAAAGGCAGCTTAGCTCTGAAGCAGATTAAAAAATGCACACCAGAAAGACCTGTCATACAGAAGACAAGAAGTGTCTGTGCATTCCTTGTCCACAGAGAGCTGACACTAAATGTGCTAACACAGCCAAAATGCAAATAAAGGGAAATTGCTTTAACCCTGTGGTACAGGGAAAGAACAGCTCTGCTGAGCACTTCCCTACCCGCTCTCACGGAAGAGGAGGCTTGAAAATCAGTTAGACTGAAGGCCTTATCTGGTCTACACTGGGAAAAACCCTGTATGCCAATTCCTTGTGGACACAGAACTGCATAGGGATAGAGTTAAAGCCCAGTCCTTTCCCAGGAGAGGGATACCAGTACCCACATCCCTGCTGCCAAGGGAATCACCAGCACAAGGCCTTGCTTCTTGCACCATGGAGTGAAAGGGACAGAAGCTGACTACAGCAGAAGATGATAGAGAATTGATTTGTATCTTCAAATCCAGTCTAGTACAGACCGCAGAAGGAGAATAAATTAGCCTAGAACCTGTCCTGGTGCAGAGAATCAACAGATCATCTTATCACTAACCAGGATCCAGCTGGAGAGAAGCTCATCAGATTTTAGCTACTAAATATGTCCCATCCAGTCCACTTCCACACAGCTTTCAGCCATAACTCCAGGCTGCAAAGCTCACCACTGTGAGGTCCCACATCTAAAACACTCCTTCAGTAATAAGGGCTTCTTACCACATGTGACCACTGGAAGCCTGCAGGGAGACGTGACTGCTGTACTGAAATGCTGGCTGTTCTTTGGACAGAACTGGCTCCTGAGGAGACAGAAGACCACTGGGCATCAGCAACAAATCTTAATATTCTTCCAAAGACGGGCATCAACAGGAAATTTATATAGCATGAAAAAAACCAAACCCAGAGACCCACACCTCAGCACCACTACCAATTACACAGCAAACAACTCGCCCAGTGAGTAGTGCCAGAATTCTGTTATTATTCCAGTTTTCCCATCACCAGTCATTTAGGATCATTCTCTAATACTCAGTGTGAAGTTTTGGTTCATGCAGACTTAACAACAGACGAAAAGCTTGTGACTCTTTTCACTGCCAGTTTCCCATTCCATCTATTTCCACTGCCCACTAAGCAATTCACTGGCAAATCAACCCAACCAACCGAGAGGGCTCCAGCAAAGGGCTGTGCTTCCCAAAAAAAAAAAAAGGCTGCATGATACTTACCCTTCCTACAACGCCACGGCCCCGGACCGTTTCCAAGGTGCCAGACAAGCTAAATATCCTCCAGTGCCTCTCTCGGAGCTGAACCACTTCACTGTCAAGGTTCTCCAAGCGAATACAGTAGCGCCACTGGACAGAAGAAAGACTGCTATCAAGGACTGGAATCAGCTGCAGCCAGTTGATAACCCACAGCCGATACTGGGAAACAGTTGCCAGGCAAGGGCTACTCTCCCTCAGAGCTTATCACACAGCAATGATGCCACAGCAAATAAACTCCTTCCCTTTAGCTGCTCCGTGAAACAAAAGTCACTTACCCAGTAGACATGGGAATTCTGGGCTTCCTGTCAAAAGAAACAAAAGACTTTAGCAGCTGCCCTTCAACACACGGTGCCAAAACCTCTTCAGCTGTCAGCACAGCACCAGCACAGGGGCTCTCGCTCCGTGCCAGGTTGACGCAGACAACTCACATGAGCACAGACAGCTGCTCTCCAAGGCCATCCATCAGCACAGCCTGGGACTGGCTCTGCTCTATACATGTAATCACGAAGTGGGAGATTTGCAAAGATCTCATGACAACCCAGGGTTGAGCTCCGTGTTAATTACGCACTTTCTACAGATCTAGAAACACCCGTCTCCTTGCCTTCAGGCACCTGTTTTTCTGACAAGGTTGGGACAAACATCAGTTGGGCTCCACAGAAGTTGCAAATCCACACCAAAACATCCACCTGCCACAGCACGGAGTCCCTGGCAGCTGTGCTCAGAAATCAAAGCACTGTGGGAATTCCCAGCCCTCCCGCTCAGGAGTCTGTTGGAGCCTCATTATTTCGGATGGTCCACATGAAGTTCTTATGCTATAAAGAGCATATGGTTATCAGCTAAATCCAGAAGGCTTCAGCCAAACCCTCTAACCCACACTGGAGCCAGGAAACAGGCAGACACTCGCAGCCCACCACTGGGCAGGATAACAGATGTGTCTGTCGTTGCAGGGCAGATGGCCCCAGTGCCACCTCATGCCCACCCATCTCTGAGTGAGGCAGTACAGGACTAATTCACAAGCCTTCCTAAATATCTTGCTAGCGCTGCTCTGCAGAACATTACAGGGTAATTCCCATCCTACCGATAACAAGCAAATGCCAAAATACAGGGGCTGTTCTCCAAAAATGCATGACAAAACAGTTTCCTGTTCACACCTCTGCCGCACATCATGAGAATGAAATTGCAACAGTGATTAAAGTCATTTCAGTCATTAATTGCGATTAAAATGTCATTTCTCCAGTAAGGAGAAAGTACCCTAAGTCAGTAAACTGGCCTTAGAAAAACATGTCAGTTAAGCAGATGGCAGAACTAACACACCAACATGCAGCACACACCTACCCTCATGCCCATGTAGAAAGGGATGACTGTGACGCGGATGTTCTCCGTGGTTTCTCGGTGCACATCAGAGAGCTCCAGCCAGGGGTGGTTCTTCTCCTGCCATGCACATAGAGTATCCCTTGCTACAAAAGGTGGGACTATGGGGAAGGAAAAGTGAGAGTTTATGAGAGGCAATACTGTACCTGGAGTGCTCTCCCCTCAAAGTAACTCCTTTCAAGTTAAAAAAATTACTGAGAGGTGGCTTTACTGTAACAAACTCCAAACCAGATATCATTTTTACACTATATCCAAGACGATGGGTTTTGAGCACTTGTTACAGAGCACCTCGGGCATCTGGCTCAGAAGAGTTCCCCGTGAAGCCAGAAATTACCTTTTGTTTGGTCGTACATGAGGAACCTCTCAAAGAGCTCATGCTGGATGGGCACTTGATCAGTGGAGCTGTAGGGAAGGATATCTTCATGGCTTACGTAGTCTAAACCTGAAAAAGAAACCCCAAAAGCCTTGGAACTTCCCCAGCGAAAGAGCAGCTCGGAAGTCTCCTGGCAGAAAAACGGATCACACTAGTGACAAGTTAAGAAAAGGACTTTGTCAGCAGAAGGCAAAGCTAATACCACGACTGCAACCAAGAATGGAGGAAATAGGTCAGCAATATCCCTTGGCAGCATTCTCCTGTGAGATTTCTCCATGGAATGATTGCTGTCATAAACACACACTGCCTGCAAAGTGCCTGCACTGCCCCAAACAGAGAACAGCCTATATGCAACTTTGTATGGGACCTATGTCTAGAGATTAAATCAGGCACAGCTGTGTCTGATCACAGAGTGCCCAACTTCCAGCTCTCCAAAGGGCTTCATGTACTTTAATCACTCAGTTGTTTCCTGCCCGGCCCTAAACTACGGACAAATCCACAACAGGAATGTCTTGTAGGAATTGCTGCTGGCAGGAGCTGACCACTGATGACTCTTCTGACCTCCCCTCACGACAATCAGAGGCTGAAGGAGGATTTTGCTCACCTGGGATGGCATAGAGGGCTCTGCTGTCGTCGTGATTTGCCAGGAACGTCACTGCTTCCGTCTGTGATCTCTGGGACTGAGAAAAAGGGAAGCTTATGTCTTTCTGTGTGGACTGTTGTGGGCCAGTTTCCAGCCATGCTTCAATTTACTGTTGTGGTTTGTAAAGCATGAAATGTTTATTTAACCAATTCACCTCAGAACACCTCTCCTTTTCATTCCTCTAGACTGACTAACAAGTGAGGAGCATTTTCAGTGCTGCAACCCACATTCACAATGTGCATGCAACAGAGTGGGAACGATAACAGGATGAGGAAAGGAGGCTGGAAAGGGGAAACACGATCCAGAAAACAGTCATATGACATTCCAGTGTACCTTTCTCAGGGAAAATATGTCTTGAAGAACGAATTCGTCCTAGCCAAATTTAGCCACCACAGCCATTTTCTTTCAGTGCCTGTCCACCTGACCCACTCACATATAAGAAGACACTTGAGTTTCAATACCAAGTTTACTCCTTACTTACTATATGTGGACAATCCCGGGCATCTATTAACACCTGGTAGTAAGTGTGTGTTTTGCCCTTGACCTCTTTGGACCCATGGCCTGCCACATTCTCGTTCCTAAACAGAAAAGCAGAGCTCTGAGCTCAAGTGCAGGATTGCAGCAATTTCTTGTTACCAGAACCAAGCACGTACACAAACAATGGTTTTTTAAAAATAAATACATTTCACAGTCTGTAAACATTTGATTCCATCCAAACCAAATCCTTGTCAGCCACCCACACAATTACAGACAGATCAGCCAAGATGCGCACTGACAGTGTTTGGCAGAGACACAACAGCTCTGTTGTCAGACAGCTCAGAGGTTCTTCCTGCTCAGTCCAGTCTCCTCTCTGGGATGGGTATTCCTATGCTTGATCCTTCCTAGCACACCTCATCACAGGGAAAAAGATGCAAGAGGGGAGAGAACCAAACAGCAATTCAAGAAGGATGAACTTGGCCTAGTGGGTTGAAGCTGGGGAGGAGGCTGACAAATCCAACTCACTGGCAGTTTACAGAAGGAGCAGCAGCAGCCTGCAATTTGGAACACAGGAACCTGGAGCTAACTCAAAATGGGTGGGTTTTTTATAAAGCAAAATGCCAGGAGCATGAATTTTTAATTGTTTTTTATTTCCTTCACACACACATATACTTTCATCCCATCTCTAGTTAACACAAAATTAATACACCTGCAATATCTCTTTAAGCACCTCTCCTACTTTACATTCGTGCAAACAGACCATTGGCCTCCTTAAAAACATTTGTTTACCCCGACCAGGAAACTTGCTACAAAATGAAAATGTAACAGTACAGCAACATAAGCCAGAACAAACCCTCAAATCCTTACTTTTCTGTGACAGGAGAAGCCACATCCCGATCATAAAGCCTGGCTTGCCAGGGAAACAGGACTATTCCTCGATAGCCAAACACACTGTGCAGGAAGAGCTGAAAGGAACAAACAATTGCAAGTTGAATCCACAGTAAGCTTTAATCAACATAGATACAACAGAAAACATGAAGCCAAAAGCCCTTTTCTGATAATATTTAAAAGATCTGTTAACTGAGGTAAAACTAGAAAAGTTTACAAAGAGTTTGAATGCGTGGGATGGGGATACAGGGAGAATCACCACTGTGAGAAACTAAAGCAGAAACAGCGAGCACGAACAGTCAGGGATGAGAGGAGAAATCCATGTAACATCTATCCCATAAAAGGGGACTAAATCAGTAATAGAGCAGCAGAAAGGAGACCAGCACAGGAGAGACTGCTCAGAAATAGAGCTGTGAGTCGTGAGCACAGAAATGGCAAATTTAATTGTTATTTCTTAAATTCAGAGATTGTCTCTTCTGATCCCTGAAGGAGAGAACCCTCAGTGGAGCAAATGTCATTGTAGAGCTGTTGTGTCGGGCTGCAGATTCTTATCGACCTGCTATTGTCAGATGACTGACAAACTGCAGACACAGCAGAGACAAAGAGCACTGAGCTGTGAAACTTCTGGCCTTCTGCTATACTACAACAGCCTCCTTACGGGAAATCCCTCGGCTGTCTGATCCCTGTGGCATGACCAGGGTCAGCTCTGCCCCCAGAACCCCTTACCTGACCAGTCTCATATTTGCCATGTTGCTTCGGGGCCTCAAACACCCCCACAGTCTCCAGCACTTTGCCCTCCGGACGGTTCCTTGGAGCAGAGAGGCAGTTTGGAGGGTTTGCAAAGGCAACACAGCAGGGGAACACAGCACCCGAGCCCAGGGTGATGCACAGACACTGCTCCCACCCTGTGCCTCCCTCGGGTACCACACACCCCCTCATGAGAGCCCCACTATGCACGGGGCTGCCCAGCCCCACTTCCTGCCCCCACTCTTTGCCAGTCTCCCCTTTCTCAATTGCCCTCCACATCCCCATCCACTTGTCCCTTTATCCCAATCCCCTTTCCCATATCCCTGCCTCAGCAAGCCCAACTCCTTCCTAGTCTTCCCCCAATGACCCAACAGCCTCCAACCCGCTCCCCAAACACCCACTGAGAGCCTCCACCTGCTCCAATCACCCTTATCCCCAAACACCCCCCCGGCA
>NW_021940460.1:6712750-6716341 GCF_001715985.3 Manacus vitellinus
CGGGAGGCGATGACCGCACCGTGACCGCGCCGTGATCGCGCTTTCCCCCCCGCACCCCACACAGGGTCCCCACTGCACCTACACGAGCTGCTGGAAGGCTGCGAGATCCACCTGCCCGAAGTGCCGGTGCCGCCGCGGGTAGGTGAGGGCTGGACATGAGTCGCGGGAGGAGGTGGCGGCAGCCCCCGGTTCTTACGCTGAGTCTGTGCTTCCCACAGAACCCCGAGCTGGTGGCCCGGCTGGAGCGGATCAAGGCCAAGCTGGCACACGAGGAGTACCAGCGGATGACCCGCAACATCACCGGCCAGGTGAGGGGCTGCTGCAGTGCCTGCTGTCAGGACTCATCCCTCAAACACGTGGCAACCTGACAGCAAAGGAGATTTACCCCTTAGAGTGAGTGCAGTGCACAGGGAATGTGACGGGGACTGGAGGAGAGCACGCTGTAAATGCACCAGGAACAACAGATGCGGTGCTGAGGGCAGGTGTAGGACAGGGTTAACAGGGTGGTGAACAGACATACTGACTTTTGGGAACTGCTCACCCGTGCCAAAGATCTGAGATTCTGATCTGGGAGACTGAGCACCCAAGGTAAATGTTTGACTGGGAGCATCCCTGCTGCTTACATTTTTGTCATAGTTTTAAAATTATCTCGTCAGGGTAAAAGCTGAAAAAACAAGGTAATATTTAAGCATTCTTCCTTTCCTGAGAGAGCCGATATCTTCTGGCACAGTAGTTGTTTGGACAAGCCAGCATCCCTTCCTGCTGGCATTCCTTGTGATCCCATCCTGTTATGCCTCCACACTGTACCTGACATCCTTGTGTATTCAAGTCCCTGCACATTTCCTCCAGACTTTGGTCTCTGCCAAGCTTGGCCACTCCAGGCTGGATGAGGCTTGGAAAAACCTGATCTAGTGGAAGATGTCCCTGCCCATGGCAGAGGGTTGGAATGAGATGGTCTTTAAGGTCCCTCCCAAGGCAAACCATTCTGTGATCTGTGATCCAGGGTGGTTGTAACAGAGCTAAACAGCCACATTCTTTCCAAACAGTGGAGCAGAGCAGTATTCCCACACCTGTGTGCTCATCACATCTTCCCTACCCCTCCCCGATATCATGGTGTAACCATGCCTGATGTGACAACAGAGCTTGACACCATCTCATTACTGCCAGCTGTGTGAAACAGGTGACAAAGTGAGACACTTTCATGTCTGTAATAAGAGACAAACCTGCAGCAGAGAACCCACATGCAAAAAAAAGCTCCCACTCAGAGAAGTGGTTTGATTAGAAACAATCCCTTCCGAACAGCCTTGAATCAGACCACAAACAAAATCCCAGAGAAACCTGTGCACAGTGAAACTGCTGTTCCCCCACAGCCCACCAAAATCTCTCTGAACCTCGGAGTCCTGGGGACAGCACAGGGCATTGGCATTGCTTTTATTCTGCACACACAATAACCATGTTATTATCAACATTAAAATACAACCGATCACAAGTTGTTTTAATCCCTTTTTTCAGGAGATGAAGGGGCCATTGGCTGAATTTGGGAGACAAGGTGAGCGGCTGCCTGTCCTGCTGACACCCAGCAGTGTTTGCTGACAGGACAGTCACAGGAACTGTTCTATGTCCAGCTGTTGACATCAGACCAAATATCTCACCAGAAGGTTTTCACACACTAAAGAGTTCCTTGAATAAAGGAGCCTGGTGGTCATTCTTACCAATATTTCTGGAGGCACCAAGCGTGTGACTCCTGCGTGATTCCTGTATCCCAGCTGAGGCGGCCCCGGGCCAACTCTGTAGTATGATTACACCTTATCCCCAGCCCTACTCCCCAGCCTTACTTAAAACCAACCACTTGCCCCCTTCTCTCCCCCAGTGCGCTCCGTGAAGGCCGTTGTCATCACCATTTTCAACTTCATTGTCACCGTGGTGGCCGCCTTCGCCTGCACCTACCTGGGCAGCCAGTACGTCTTCGCAGAGACGGCAGCGGTGAGCGAGCACGGCCTCCCTGCAGCACACTGTGCTGCCCAGAGTGGCACCACGACTGCACACCCAGGGTCACCCCTCTCTCTTTTATGTCCCCAGCGTGTCCTGTCAGCCGTCATTGTGGCCTCAGTGGTGGGCTTGGCCGAGCTGTACGTGATGGTGCGGACCCTCGAAGGGGACCTTGGGAAACTGTGACCATGAACTGCAGCCTTCGTGCTGGAGGCTTTTTGTCCTCCCCAGGAGCTGTTAACTTGGGACAGTTTTGTCTTGTCCCATCTGTTTTTACCTGCTCCTGCTATGGGAAGATGGCTGCACTCCTCAGGCTCGTCCTTTGCTTCCTGCTCCCGAAATGAATTATGGATTGAAAATCCCGCAGCTGCAGAACAGGAGAGGGAATGGCTGTGGACTCTGACCACCCCAGCATGGAGAGGGGCGTCAGCTCCCACCATCCCTGTTCTCCTGTGAAGTTCCTGTGCTTGTATTCTGGAAATAAATAACATTGTGTGTTTGTAATCTTCTTCCTTCATGTTGGGGGACGTCTGCTGGTACGTGAAACACACATCTGAAAGACACCACAGGGAGCTGTGAATCTTTCCTTTCCCTCTGCATTCCACATCCTGCTCCATCCCATGTCAAAACCCCCCTCTGACTGCCCTCTGCTCTGTCTGGTCCCTCACTTGCTTTTGGGAACCGTTATTCTCTTGAGGCTCAGATGGCAGCACCCAACCTAGCTGGTGTTTGGGGATGAGCCCTTTCCCCATCCACACAGATCCATTCAGGAGGATGACAGAGTCTGGTGCAGCCACTTTGGGGTCAGCACCCGGCTCAGTGTCCTCACACAGGAGCTGCATGACCTGAGCCATGGCCCTGTGGCTCTTGGTGCCTCAGGGAGGAGCAGGAGCTGTAGATGGAGCAGCGAGGGGTGCATGGTGCTCCCAACCCTCTGCCAAAGGGTACCCAGCTTCTGGGGGTAGGGAGGGGATGCACCTTAATGCACATCCTGGGGCCTTTTTGGGTGTCACGGAGCGGAGAGCAGAGCCAGCTTAGTGCAGGCATGGTGGGGAGGGGGCACCCAGGCTGTCCCTTCCAGGCCCAGGAGATCTGGACACCTGCTGGTTGGGCACCCTGCCAGGGCCGGACACGGTGATTAATGCTCTGATGGCAGCTAAGCCCCTGTGGAAACACAGTTTAATATCCGATACGGGGAGATCTGCCGGCACCTGCGAACGTGCCTGCGGATTAGGGGCGGCCGTGCCACAATCATCCGTGGATACGGCCCCAGATTAAGGTATTTTTTTCCAAAAGATTAGTCGGTATTAGGGGGCTGATGGGGAGCTGCCCCCGCCGCAGCCGCACCAGCATTTAGGATATTGGATGACATCCTCGGGACCTTCGGGACCGGCGGTAATTCCACACCCTAATGAAATCGTGGCGCTAATCCGTGGGGGCCGCGATGCCATGGGGGTCCCCAGTGCCCAGGGGGTCCCCACCACGGCTACAGCTCGCCCAGGTTGGTGATGGCCGCGCTGTAGATGAGGTCGGAGATGGAGCCCAGCGAGGTGGGCAGGCCCCGAGCGGGGCTGCGAGCTCCCGGCGGCGGCAGGGCAGGGG
>NW_021940460.1:6717826-6855014 GCF_001715985.3 Manacus vitellinus
GGCTCCCCCTACCCCGGCCCCCGGGGTGCCGGCCGGCAGAACCCCCAGCTGGGAGGCACCCACCACCCCACTGCCTTCTGCTCCCCACAGGAGCCCCGGAGAGGAGCGGGAGGGCCCCGTGGAGGGCAGAGAGACGCGGCTGAGGGTGGTGCTAAGGTAAGGAGGGGGACGTGAAGGGCTCGGGGGCGCGGCAGGGATCTCCCTGCCTGGGGCAGGGGCACAGCGGAGCTCCCCAGAGTCCACAAGTAGTGGACACCTCTGTGTCCTCCCATGCACGCCCCATCGTTAGGGTCCGACCACTGACCTGTACGGAGACGCGGCGCGGTGACCGGCGGGTTGTGCATAGCCTCGGTGACGGTGCGGTCCACGTAAGTGCCAACTGCCAGCCGGGAGGTCCGGGGGGTGCTGCGGCACCCTCTGAGCTGCCTCTGTCCCCACGCCCAGGTGAGCGCAGCCAGGCACGATGCCACCTTTGGGTTCAGCGCCGTGTTCGACGCCGGCGCCTCACAGGAGGCTGTGTTCGAAGGTAGCGGGATGAGGCAGCTGGTGGAGCTGGCGATAGATGGGTAAGTCCCGGCCAGCCTCCCGTGGACCCCAAACCTCCATCCACCCCACACCGGGCATCGTCGGCGGGTCTGCACTGCCGGGGCTGTGCCGGGAGGTGGCATCCCTGTGCCACGGCCTGGGACCATGCCTGACTCTCAGCATCTTCCCCAGCTTCTCCTGCACCGTCTTTGCCTTCGGGCAGACAGGTTCGGGGAAGACCTACACCCTGATGGGACCCCTCACCCAGGTACACCGCTGTCCCTCCGCACCTCACCTGATCCTGGAGGTGGGATGGGCTCTTCCCACTCGGTCATGCGCTCTGGCAGCAGGTGGGTGCCCAATACTATTGACCACTCACCACTCTGGCATCTCCGCAGAGTGAGACCCAGCCGGCGTCCCCGGCCCTGCTGGGGCTGATGCAGAGGTCCTTTGCCTGCCTCCTGGAGCAGAGCCGGAGCCGTGGCTCAGACCTGGCTCTCAGTGCTTCCTACCTCGAGATCTACAACGAGCAGGTAAGTGCCTGCCCAGCCCCCCATCCGGCCCTGCCGGCACTCTGTGCCCCACTGCCCCTGTGCCTTCCCTCTGCCATACCCGCAGGTCCGGGACCTGCTGAGCCCGGGGCCGCCGTGCGCTCTGCCCCTGCGGTGGAGCAAAACCCGCGGCTTCTACGTGGAGAACCAGCTCAGTGTGGACTTCGAGAGCCTGGAGGCCATTGTCAGCCTGCTCCTGCAAGGTGCTGTGCCACGGGTGCAGGGCTGGGGCATGTTCAGGGAGTTCTAGACCTGGTATGGGGGGATTTAGCCCCCTGCAGACTGTTCCCAGGGCTGGTGGGGCTCCGATGACAGCCAAGAGGAACAGCTTCCCTTTCTGTCGCAGAGCCAAGGCAGGCTCCTGTCTATCAGAGGGTGGGCAGTGGGTGCCCTACCAGAGTGTGGGTGTCCTGCCTCCCTGCAGCTCTCAATTCATCCCTGGCAGGATCCCAGAGGCGACGAACCTCAGCGCATGCCCTCAACAGGCACTCGAGCCGCAGCCATGCTCTTCTGACCATCCACATCCGCAGCCGGGCTGTGAGCACATGTCCTGCTCTGGGGGAGGGTTTGGGGGGCCCAGGGCTCATTGTGGGGGTACAAACAGCCCCAGGCTGGTGGGGTCATGTCCTCCTCCTCAAGGTCACAATGGTGGGGCTGTGGTGAGCAGCAGGGAGCCCAGTTCCAGACCCAGGGGTCGGGGCACTGCTGTGGGCCACGGGGAAGGGTTGAGGGGCACCAAAGCATTACTCCACCAACACGGGTCCCCCAGCCCAGCACCTGCCCCAGCAAGCAGGGCACACTCTGCTTCGTGGACCTGGCTGGCAGCGAGCGGGTGAAGGAGACCGGCTCCAGCGGGGAGCTCTCCGTGGAGGCCAACAGCATCAACCGCAGCCTCCTGGCACTGGGTAAGAGTTGTGTGACCCACCAGGGGAGCACAAGCTGCTGGTCCTCACCAGAGCCCTGTTGCACCCTCTGTGGCTCATCCTTCGGCAGGACATTGCATCTCTCTGTTGGCCAAACCCCGAGGGAAGTGGACACACATCCCATACCGGGACAGCAAGCTCACCCGGCTGCTGGCCCGCTCCCTGGGCGGCTCAGGCATCACCCTGATGGTACATGCGTGGAGGAGGGCTGAGCAGGGGGCTTGCCCCATGGGTTGGAGGGCTGGAGGGGGACAGTGACAGCTCACCTACGTCTCTTCCTTGTCTGCAGGTCGCCTGCATCTCTCCATCCTCACGCTGCCTCTCAGAGACACTGAGTACACTGCACTATGCCAGCCGGGCTGGGAGGGTCACCACCAGACCCCTGGCCAACAGGGTATTACAGACAGGGAACCCTTCTGAGCCCCTCTGCCCTTCTTTTTGGACCCCCCTGAGCCATCCCCTTATGCTCCCAGGTGTCCCGGGAGAAGCTGCTGCAAACCTTGGAGGAAGAAATCCATGCCCTAAAGCTGGAAAACCTCTCCCTGCGACAGCAGCTGTGCCTGCCCAGGGTGCCAGTGAGGAGCACAGAGGTCCCAGGGAACCCTCCAAAAGCTTGCCTGAACTGGGGAGGCAGGTACGGCCCCACAGGACTGCATCACCTCCCTCTTGAAAGGCAGCTCCCTTCGGAGGGAACACCAGCCTGGCCCAGCCTTTACGGTCTCCTGCGGGATTTCGTGGTGGAGAATGAGCACATGAGGTATGGGGGGCATGTGCAGGACCCCTGAACAGGGCATCAAGGGGTCAATGGGACAGCCAGAGCCCCCAGCCGGACAACACTCAGTGCCAGTCAGCTTCTCCTAGGAACTCTGTGGGGCTGGGCAGGGCTCTGAGGCTCTCTGAAAGTTGCCAACACCCTGCCATGTTCCCTCACTGCTCCCCAGGCAGCCCTGGTTGTCCCCAGACCCCAGTGGTGACACCCCAGATGGCGCTTCCCACAGAGCCACCCGCAGCTCCTGTGACAGCCAGCCCCTGCTCCGGAGTGCCCATGCTCCCCAAATCCCCCCTGGCCACTCCACAAGGCTCCTACAGCCCAACACAACGTCTGCCTCCATCCCTCGACTGCCGGTGAGAGCGGGGGACCCTGGGCTCCATGCGTATCCTGCCCATGGCAAGGGGAGGATGCATAAACCACCCACCTGCTGCTGTCCACTCTTGCAGAAGCTGCCTCCTGCCTCCGGCCGCTCCAGCTGCCCAGGGTGCCCACAGTGCTGTCCCGGGCCAGCTGATGCCACCGTGTCCCAGGTACAGCCCCAGGGCTCTTTGGAGGGGGGTGGCACAGTGTGGCATAGCAGCCTTGCCCTCTCTGCTCTCCCACAGATACTACCAGTGCCCCCCCTGCTGCAGCCAGCTCCCCCAGAGGGAAGTGCTGGTGTTCTGCCCCTCAGACAGGAGGACACAGCTCTGCCTGGCTCCCATCAGCTCCACAGGCACCCCCAGCCACACCAGGGAAAGCGGTGAGAGCCAGGGCCACTGGGCATCAGCTGCAGTTCAGGAAGCCCTTGGGGTTTTGGGGCGGTGGTGAGACAGTGGGTCAGGGTTTGTTCATGTCCTCATGGCAGGAGCCAGGGCAGAAGCAGGAGCTTGTCTCAGCAGCACCCACTCCCTCGGGAGCTCCCAGGCCCAGAGCGTGGTCCCAGCCCTGAGGGAAGGGTCATCCCTTCAGCACCACCATGGCCAGGATTGCCAGAGACCAGAGGTGAGCAAGACAATGAGGGGAGATCAGGCAGGGCCTCAGATGGGGTCCCTCCGGGATGGGCACCTATCCTCAGCACAGCCACTCACACATGGGGCTATGGACTGATCCCAGGGGCAGTGGAGAGCTAACCCTGATGGCTCTCTGCTGGCAGCTGCCGGCACTGTCCCTCTCCTCCAGTGGGAAGAGGCACTGGACTGGCTGGCAGAGCAGATCTGAGCAGCCACAGTCACACCGTGGATGGGGCCAGCAGCAGGGATCTGGCACGGACTGGGGGGACAACCACAGCTCTCGGGGACACAGGGATCTGGGACTACAAGGATCATGCAGACCCGTTGTATGGACATACACACAGAGCTCTCCAGCGTGCACGGCACTCACAGTTTATTTCTGTCTAGCTGGGGCTGTGCTGCTGGCGGCTCCGGGGATCCCACTCAGGTGCTCTCCTCCCCGGGCTGCGGGCAGTCCAGCCAGTACTGGGCGATGGAGCGGGGATAGCGCGGCTGCACCAGGTCCACGCGCTTGGTGCGCAGGTTGACACGGTAGTACTTGTCTGGGAGGAAGGGGAGATGGCTGTCAGGACTGCTCTTGGCTGTGGGGAGCTACCAGCCCTCACTGCCAGCCCTGGGCACCTTCCCACTGGATCCCAGTGCTTGGGGATGTCACAGAGAGAAAGGAGCCCTCCCCCTGCCCTGGCAGCCCTGGTGCCACATCATTCCCAGATTCTGCCATGCCAGACTCACCTCCTACAAAGAAGTAGACACTCTGGAGCGTCTCGCACTTGGAGCCTGACAGCCCATCGCTTTCGACACCCGCGGAGTCAGAGTCGTTTTGCAGCCAGCCCCACAGTCCCAAATTCAGGGACCGCTGGCTGTTGTACCTCTTGCGCTGGCGGCGAGACTTCCTCCTCCGGGGCTGGTGGGAGGCCACGTAGATCCTGCCGGCCATGGCAGCATCCAGCGGGCTGGGCACCCCCCGCCAGTCCCTGCTGATCTGTCGTGGGCCACTCGCCCCAGCTGGAAAAGGAGCAGGGGGTGAGTGAGAGAAGCAGCAGTGTATGGGGTGAGCTGAGCCCAGCTCCATGGAAAACTCCCAGTGCCTGCTCCGAGACCCACAGGAATACTCCAAAGAATCCCAGCCTGGAAGGGATGTGTGATGGGGAAACAGGCCAGACAGAGGCGGGAGCAGCCCCCAACCCCACTCTTGGCTGGGATCAACCCTGTGCTGCCGAGCCCCCTTCTCCTCTTCATTTTTCATTCCCCTTTCCGAGAGCTGGGGCTTCCTGTGGCATCCTCAGTTCCAGTGACAATAAACAGTCCCCAGCAGTGATGTTGTGGTGTGAGGTGGCTGGTGATGGGCTGGGTAGTGCAGGGCATAAGGGCTGGGAGTGTGGGATTTAGGATGTTGTGGGAGATGAATCTGTGGCCTGGGGGGTTCATGTGCATGGCCTGGGCAGGACAAGGTGGCTCATCCAGCCTGCCCATGCAGGGTGTTGCTCCCCCCTCCCATGGTGCCTGCACCCCTTGTGCCCTGTATGTGTGGGTTGTACTGGCACCCGCCAGCCCTTACTCATCCTGCTGCCAAAGAGGATCTGGAAAACATCCTCCCAGCTGTCCCGGTTCATGAAGGCGTAGTGTTTGAACACGGTGGAGGGGGAGGACTTCTCGCAGTCGGCCTGCGTGGGCTGCTGGGCGAAGTCATAGGACCAGTAGTACTTGCCTAGGAGAGGATGTGCAGGGTATTAGTGAGGGACACACCCCCAAGGGAGAGCAGCAGAGGGGTGTCCTGCTGGTGCCAGGCTCTGCCCAGGAGCTGGGGGCTGCACCCCTTACCCTTGAAGAAGTAGACTCTCTCATTGCCGTGGAAGCTGTGTGCAGGGAGAGCGAAGGCTGCGTCGACATTGTTTGGGATGCCCTCAAAGCCCTCGGAGATGTCACGTGGGTACCCGGGGTCCAGGGCTCCATCATCAAAGCGCCAGTACTGGGTGCCCTGGGGGGTGTGGGACAGAGTGGGGTCAGGGTGCAGCATCCCCCAGGCCCAGGTCTGCCATGGGGAGTGAGTGGATACTGGGGAGCCCCATCATGGGGCTGTGGCTGCTTGGGGCCCCTGAAGTGCCACAGGGGCATGGGGATGTCTGGCAACCACTGTGTTTGTGGGTGCATGGAGGGTGCCAGGAGGGGATAGGGTGGGTTGGGGGCTGTGCCAGCCACCCCGGGAGCTCCCCCAGCCCTGCAGCTCAGCTCCAGCCCACCTTGAAGAGGTAAGTCTTGCCCTGGCAGTTGATGCGTGTGAAGGCTGCGTCGATGGGGCCCTCGATGCCCCAGACATCGCTGATCAGCTTGGGGTAGCCAGGCCGCACGCTCGTCTTGTCCAGCTCATAGAAGTACTTCCCTGGGGAGAGAAGGGAGATGGGAGCATTAGGAGGGACTCCAGATGTTGCTGTGGGGTGATGGTGCGACAGCATGTCCCATGTGCCTGGGAAAGGTCCCCAAGGTACCTCGGAAAGCATAAAGGGAACCGTTCTTCAGGTCGGTGAAGGCGTCAAAACGTTTCCCACTGCACAGCTCCTCAGACTCGTCCACAGGATCCTGCTCCCCGAACCCATCTGTTGTGGGCACCACGTCCACAGGCAGCTCTGTCTCCTCAGGCCCTGGATTGCTCTCAGGTGTGGTCTCCACTAGTGATGGGAATGTGGGCAGTTCCGTGGGCTCTGCCTTAGGGGGCTCTTCAGTGCCGAACTCGACAGTGAGGTTGTAGTCGACGACGTAGTCATCCTCCGGCAAGGCAAAGACGTCTCCCCGGGTCACTGTGGGGGGGAGCAGTTTGGTCCCAGGAAGCCCTGAGTGTCTCCCACTGGGTCTGGTTGCGGGAGCTGCTCACTCCCAGGCAATATGGATTTACAGAATCATGGGATTGTTAAAGTTGAAAAAAATCTCCATCAAGTCCAATTGTTAACTCAACACTGCCAGGTCCAACACTAAACCATGTCCCCAAGTGCCACAACTACTCTTTTTTAACACTTCCAGGGACGGTGGTTCCACCACAGCCCTGAGCAGCCTATTCCAGTGCCTGACCACCCTTTCAGTGAAGACATTTTCCTACTATCCAATCTACCCAATTTGTATGAACCCCACGCTGCGGGTGGCAGTGAGCCAGCTCCCAAAAACCCCATGTGCTGCAGCGCCCTGACTTCACCCTGTGGACACAGGTGGGTGCAGAGCTGACCCAGCACAGACCCCCTGAGCTACCCCAGTGTCAGGCACCCACAGCCACCCCATTCCCCCCGTGCCCCAGCCAGGAGGGAGGTTGCAAGGCTGGTACCTTTGGCCTTGCAGACAGTGGAGTAGTCGCTGCAGCAGCTCTGGTAGTACATGCAGAGGCTGTCACACTGGCACTTGCGCTGTGCGTCGAAGCCATCATCGCAGCGGCCCTCGCAGGAGTCTGCAAAAGCCACCCCACAGCACAAGAGTAATGTGGGGTGGGAAATGGGGACTATGCCTCCCCCCAGCCCAGCCCCAGGGATGAAAGCAAACTTGAGTATATCATGATTAGGGGCACACCACTTCTTCATGGTCAACCCCATCATCAGGGGCTACCTGGCACCTCGCCCCGCTCCCATTCAGGTCCTGCTGAGATGGGAGCCCTGCACAAGGTTGTGTCAGGGTCCCAGCTCCACACTGGCAGCCCAACTGTAGGATGGCCAGGGATTTGCCAAGGCACCATCTATACCCACGTGCTGCCCACTTGCTTTCTCCCTGTCCTGCAGTGTAGCCAATGTTGCCAGTGGCCGCAGCCACCCTCTGGTCCCTCCTTCCCCTGCCCAGGCTCCTCAGCCCCTCCATCAGCCCAGGAGCTGCACTTGCTCCATCCCCAAAGCACCTGGCGTGGGGCACCTGGCTGGCTAAGGCTCACCTTCAGCAGCACGGGTGGTGACGAGCAGGGCCAGTGCCAGGGCAGGGAAGAGCAGCCTCATCCTGGGTGTCCGGGAGCGCAGCCCTCCTGTGACTGTGCGGGCTGGAGCGCGGCAGCGGCCGGAGCCCCAGCATCCACTGTTTGCTCAGCCTGCCCCCGCAGGAGAAAACAAACAGACCAAGGTCAGAACAGGGGAAAAGGGGCAGAGATGATCTCCCACTCAGCTTCCCCCACAGTCTGTACTGAGCCAGGTGCGTTTGTGGGGGACAGGGCTCCCCACACGTGCAGACAGCTCCACCCCAGCCCGCGTGCAGGTTGGGCACTCTTCAGAGAGTGGGGAGGGACAGCAGGCCTGAGCCAGAAACCAGTTTTGAGGTCCTACCACACTTATTTCCTAGCAATTCTCATGGTATTAAAGCTCCCGGATGTTTCCCAGGCTGGTCTTGGCAAGACAAAAATGCACATGAGACAGGATGGGGGAGCAATGCTCAGAGGGCACAGGGAAAACCCCTGAGCTTATATTTACCCAAAATATCACTGCTTTGGAGGACTTACTCTTGGAATTTCAGCTTCCTCAATGTCAAGACTGGGAACAGACCTGGGGAGCCACAAAGCATGGTGGCTTGGGATGGGGCAGGTGCCACCTTTGTGCATGGGGACCAGAGGCCAGAGGTGAGTGGCCGGGAAAGAGGGAGGGCAGAAGCCCTCTGCACTTTCTCTGCAGAAGGCAAACAAAAGCCTGTGTATTTTGCTCCCGTCATTCCCCTTCCAACCAATCTTTTCGGTTACTAATTAATGTCAACTCAGCTCTTTTGGCAGCTCCTGATAACTCTGGGATGGTTATTTAATCAGGGGCAAGGAGCAAATGTGCATGAGGCTGCAGCAATCCTTCCTCTGCTGCCTACGCTGCCACAGCACTGCTGAGACAGGAGCTCCATGGGGTCCTTCCCAGCCCTGGGGCAGGAGCAGTGAAGCTCTGGGCTTTAAGTAATGTAAGATTTAGGGAGAGAAGAACCTGAGCGGGGTGCCCACTTCTCCAGGGGTCTCTCCTCTGCCAGCTCAGACACAGGCAGTTCCTGGCATCATGTGCTCCCATCCTTGCTAAAAAGAGCTTTATTTGGTTTTGAGACAGGCATTTCCACCTGGGAAGCCCTGGGGAGCCGAGGCCACCCACCAGACATGGGGCATTGGGGTAGGATTTCTCCTGAAGCCCATCATGCCCCTCCTTGTCCCCCGGCCTCAGCTATGGCAGGGCTGGCATTGTCCCCAGCTGCCAGCACCAGCCCAGTGCTGCACTACAGCTTCATCCCATCCCTGTTGAACCAAGCCTGGGGGACAAGAGCCCTGGGAGGGCTCAGGCTTGCGGGAGGCTCTGGGGGAGAAGGGCTGGGCAATGTCTGAGCTGCTTTTGCTTATCGGCTGAGACAAAGCTCCCTCCTGCTGCTCCAGGCTCCCAACCACCAGCCACAGACCCATGAAAGCTCAGAGAGCCCTTCCGTGCCAGGAGGAGATCCCAGGAGAGGGGTTAGTTGGATAACGGGGCCCTGGGGAGCCCCTGTAGCCAAGGGCTGAGCAAACCCAGCAAGGAGAGCTCAGGCGGTGGGGCTGATCCCCCAGTAAAAGGCTGGGAACCCCTGCCACCCCAGAGCCCAGGCTGCCGGGGCTAGAAATCCCTCCCAAAAAGCAAAGCAAAGCAAAGCAAAGGAAAACTAGAAGCAAAGTTCAGTTTCTCTTGCCTTGTCAGGACAAGCCTGAGGGAATGGTTTGAATTTTGATGCCCCCGGGCAGCAAATCCCTCTGCTGCTCTGCACTGCAATGGCTGTATCATTACCCCTGATTAATAATAATTTATCAGAAAAATCCTTACTGGTTCTGTGCCGAGCCTCTCCCGCCGTATCGTACCACTCGGGGTGCCTTGTTTCCAGTCCTTCACTGTGAGCTGATGTCCCCTTCTCTGTCTGTCCCTGCGCAGTGGATTCAGAGAGGATTAAAAGCGACTCTGTCACATCAAAACATCAACTTGAATTTAAGTCTCAGGCTGAGCTGGCAACAACCTGGTTTTGGAGCCAAGGATTTAAGCTGCTCCTCCCAGCACAGGCGAGAAATGTCCAAAGCATTTCTGCCCTGAGCACGTCTGGCCTGGAAAAAAGAAAACAAAAGAGGCCCAGGCTTCCTCTGCTCTTTCCTTTATCATGCAAATCCCAAGCCCACCCAGAAGAGCTGTTTTGAATTTCCTCCAAGCAAAGGGTATTTGCCCCCTGTTGATACCAAATGGATTCAAAACTGTGCCAGGGTGGCCACAGCCTCACTGTGCCCACGGCTGTGCTCACCACGGTGCCTGACCCTTTACCTGCACCCCGTGTCCCCCTTCCTGGTCACAGAGGGTCCCAGAGAGACCTCCTGCAAAAACAGTGTGGGAGTCCCTGCCTGCTGTGGACTGACCACCGTAGCAGCAGCTCAGGCAAGGTGGGGGGCCACAGGGACAGCAGGTCAAACCCCAGCTCGGGCTGGGCAGAGAGGGCTGTGGAATCATAGAATGGTTTGTGTCTAGTTCCAGCCTCCTGCTGTGGATAAGGACATCTTCCACTACAACAGGTTGCTCCAAGACTTATCCACCCTGTTCTTGAACACTTTCAGGGGTGGGACATCCACAGCTTCTCTAGACAAGTTGTGTCGGTGCATCGACACCCCCACAGGGAAGAACATCTCCTAATATCCAATCTGAATCACTCCTCTTTTAGTTTAAAACCATTCCCTCGTGTCCTATCACTGTCTACCTGAGTAAATAGTCACTCTCCCTCTTTTCTGTAAGGCCTGTTTAAGTACTGAAAGGCCACAATCATAGGATCGTAGAATTTAGATCTGAAAACACCTCTAAGATCGAGTCCAACCATTATCCCAGCCCTGCCAAGCCCACTCTAAGCCCTCTTCCCAAGCGCCACATCCACGCTTCTGTTAAATCCCTCCAGGGCTGGTGGCAGGAGGGTCTGGGGGGATGCCGGAGCATCTGCAGCGGGAGGGGGATGCAGCCGCCGGACCGAGCCCCTCCTCGGAGAGGCGGCGCCTGCGCCCGGTGACATCAGCCCCGGGGACCGGGATGCTGAGCCCGGCTCGGGGAAGGCGGATCCCGCTCCGCTTCCAGCTCCGCATCCCGACAGGGCAGAGGGGGGAGCGGGACGCGGCCCCCCTCCCGTGCCCCCCTCCTGCGGCCACCCGCGTCCCCGCAGGAGCGGGGGGTCCCTGCGGGCGCTGCGGGGCGGGTGGCAGGGGATGCTGCGGTAGCAGCCACGGATGCTCGCCCTGCTCCTCTCCCCTGCACACCCTGGCCGGTCCCTGGCCATGGCGAGGCGGAGCGGCTGACGGTGCCCGAGTGTGTGAGCCGGGCGGGCGCTGGGCGGCGGGGGCAGCGCCCGGGAGCACCGGGGGGTCTCCCCAGGGGTGGGCACCGAGGTGCGGGAGGCGCTGGAGCGGGTCCTGCCCGCCTTGCGCCGGGCCATCGCCCAAGCCACGCAGGCGACCACCCCCGAGGGGCTGCGGGCGGCCATCAGCGAGGTGTTCCGCCTGGTGGAGGAGGCCTGGGGGATGCCCGCCCTGGGGAGGGACGTGGCCAAGGTGCTGTGCGATGTGATCCGCCTGGAGGGGGGCCTGGACCTGCTGCTCAACCTGCTGTACACCGCCGAGCTGGAGACCAAGTGCCAGGCAGGAAAACTCCTGGAGCAGATCCTGGTGGCAGAAAACAGGTGAGTCTGCAAAGAGCCCCCTGCCCTGCCAGACACAGCCCTCCCCACCACCCCAGGCAGCGTCAGCTCTTTCACAGGGTCACAGAATGGTTTGGGTTGGAAGGGACCTTAAAGACTATCCAGTTCCAACCCCACACCATAGACAGAGACACCTTCCACTAGACCAGGTTGCTCCAAGCCCCATCCAATCTGGCCTTGGCCTGCCTACACCCACCTCACCCACACCCCATAAATTTCCCTGCTCTGGGTGCTCCCGGTGCACCAACCCCCTCAGATCTCCACCATGTCCCCCCACACCCACCACTTGCACTGAGGGTCCCTGACTCATGTCCAGGCAATGGTATGAGCTGCTCCCTTCCCCCACAGCTGGAGGGAGGACTGGCCCCAGCTGGTGAGGATCGGGGTGCCCCCCTCAGCCTGGGGCCACCCTTTGTGATCGAGCTGAGTCAGTCTGGCTGGCTCAGAGCATCTGACCCCAAGGACAAGACACAACTCCCCCTTAGCCATAACCGCAGCGGGAGGAGGAGGACAAAGCCACTTCTCAGAGACTTCCTGCTGCTGACCAGGGCTGGAACGGAGCCATAAGGAGGGGGCTGGCTGGTGGGTGGGCCTCAGAGCCCCAGACACATGTGCTGCTGCCCAAGACAGGTGAGAGGCACTGGGCTGGCTCTGCCAGAGCATGGGCACAGGTAGGGTGGGATCGTGTGCCTCCATGTGTGTGTGTGAGTGCATGTGTGTGTACAAATGTGTGCACAAAGGTGCATCCTGACACATCCAAGTGCACAGCACTGCTGATGCAGCACCCACACACAACCCACCCTTCCAACACCCCAAATGCACTCTGCCAGTTCCGCTCTCCCTCGGAGCACCCCAGCCCAGCCATCCCCAGCCAGGGGTCTGGAAAGCACATGGAAGGAGCCTGGTCAAAGTGTTGCTCCAGCTTCCTGGGTGATGTCTCTTGCTGTAAGGTTGTGGACTCCCAGCCTGGGCCTCACTGCATGCACTGGCAGGCAAAAATAAGCGACAACTAAATTAGAAAAGCCCATTAGGGTGGAATTTAATCCCAGAAGGCATCACTGGCACGGTCTACATTCAGCACTCAGCTTCTTGGCAAGAGAAAGCATTTGCTGGAGTCGCCATCTCTGCTCCAGGAGCAGCTCATGGGTCAGGCTCTTGGAGAAGCCATGGGCCCCAAGCCCCTTCCTCCCTGCAGCCTGACCCACTATCAACCTCCGATCGATGGCAGGGAGGTGTGGGGTCCCCCCTTGGATCCAAGCCTCTGGCTTACAGACCTCTTCCACTCTGTGCACAGCAGCAGTGGTGTTTAGCTGGGAGCTGGACCAGCCCTGGCTCCA
The DNA here is from genome assembly GCF_001715985.3 of Manacus vitellinus. Classification (NCBI taxonomy): domain Eukaryota; kingdom Metazoa; phylum Chordata; class Aves; order Passeriformes; family Pipridae; genus Manacus; species Manacus vitellinus. The sequence continues at coordinate 6,730,586 of NW_021940460.1, forward strand.
TCTACAGCTGCTGGGAGTCAGGGACCTGGTGGGGCTGTGTTTGTCATCCAGCTCCATGTCCGAGTCTGGGCTTGGAGCCAGACCCAGGCTGAGGGCTTTTTTTTTTTCCCAGAGCTCTCCACAGCATTTCCTGTCAAACCCACCCCAAGGTCAGCGTGAGCCCTGTGGGTCACAGGTTTCCCAGAAATGCTCTTCCCGCCTGCCAGCACAGAGGCTGGTGTGCCATCACCCCACCACCGCTGGGGACCAAGCGTGGCACTGCCCTCATGAGCAGCACAGCACGGGGCATCTGTGCCAGCACTGCCTCACAAACCAGGCAGCTCCAACACAGCACCAAACAGGTGCTAAGGGAAGAGATGGAGCTGCTACTCACCTTAGGAAAGCTCATGGGAGGGCAGCCAAGAACCCATCTCAGAGGGTGGTGAGGCACTGCCACAGGCTGCCCAGAGAAGCTGTGGCTGCCCCATCCCTGGAAGTGTTCAAGACCAGGTTGGATGTGGCTTGGAGCAACCTGGTCTAGTGGAAGGTGTCTCTGCCTACGAATGGGGGTTAGAATGAGATAAGCTTTAAAGTCCTGTTCAACCCAAACCTTTCTATGATCCTGATTTACCCCTTCCTCACTGTGTTTTCAGGGCACAGCCCCATTCAGGTGTCATTTTAAGACCATCCTAGCAGCACAGGGCTCCCAAGGCCAGCCATGGCCAAGCAGCAGCTGGTGGCCCTTGGCCACCTGCCCTAGACTCTTGCTGTCCTCTTCTAGGAGAGCACAGGACAGGGGAAACAAACAGCTTTCCTCCAGCTGCCATCCCAGGACAGGCATCTCTGACACTCACTCGTCCCTGTGGACAGGGCTGTGTGGCTGTTCAGCCAGGTGTGAAAGCCCTGTCCTGACAGCACTGCTTAGGGACAAAGAAGTTTCACCCCCCAACAAAAAGCAGTTCACACACCTCCAGCAATGCTGACACAGCAAATCCATTTCCAGCCTGGCATTAGCCTACCCTGCCTGTTAATTGCTATGTATGTCCTACCTCAAGCTTGTGAGCATCCAGTGAGGTGGCCCTGGGCTGTGCACTCCATGTCCTGTCCCGTCACAAGCTCTTCCATCAGACCCAGATAGGTTCTTCCAACACCAGTTCTTCCAACACAGGCTGTTGCATCTCACCGCGTTGCGTATCTGGCACCTGTGTCCCACAGGGAAACACTTGTCTGTCCTGGGACAAATGCCACTGAAGCATGGGGGAGTTCATATGCAAGTCACTGTTCTCACTCCTTGCACATCCATCTCCCCTTCACCTTCCTGTGTCTCTCCTTCCCACAGGGATCGGATTGCTCGGATCGGCCTGGGCGTGATTCTGAACTTAGCCAAGGAGCGAGATGTTCCCCAGCTGGTGCAGAGCGTCTCTGGGATCCTGGAGCACATGTTCAAACACACTGAGGAGACCTGTTTCCAGCTCATCTCTGACGGAGGCCTGGATGCCATCCTGTACTGGTGCCGCTGGACGGACCCCATCGTGCTGCGGCACTGCGCCATGGCCTTGGCCAACTGTGCCATGTACGGAGGGCAGGCCAACCAGCGCCTGATGATCGAGAAGAGGGCAGCAGAATGGCTTTTCCCTCTGGTGTTCTCAAAGGACGACGAACTCATCCGGCTGCACGCGTGCCTGGCCATCACGGTGCTGGCCACCAACAAGGAAATTGAGAAGGAGGTGGAGCGCTCGGGGACTCTGGCTCTGGTGGAGCCGTTCATCGCCTCGCTGGACCCAGAGCAGTTCGCCCGCGAGATGCTGGGCAGCAGTGACAACGTCCAGGGGCGGACGGCGGAGGACCTGCAGCGGCTCGTGCCCCTGCTGGACAGCTCACGGCTGGAAGCCCAGTGCATCGCTGCCTTCTACCTCTGCACTGAGGCCGCCATCAAAACCAGGCAGAAGAAAACACAGGTAAAGGGTAGGTTGGCCTGAAGGAAGGCGACGCCAAAGGGAAGGGTGGCCACAACCGCATCTTGGTGTCTTTTGCTCCCCTGTGAGCTCACCAAGCACCCTGGTCCTGCACACCTGGCCAGACACAGCTTGTGGGGAGGAGAAGGGAAAGCAAAGTCTCCACCTTTTGTGTCCCCAGATTTTCAGCGAGATCGGGGCTACGCAGAGCCTGAAGAGGATAGTGTGCTACTCCACCAGCAGCACCACCTCCTCCCTGGCCAAAAAGGTGCTGCGCATGATAGGGGAGGAGGTTCCTCGGCGCATCCTGCCCACGGTTCCCAACTGGAAGTCCTGCGAGGTGCAGACGTGGCTGCAGCAGATCGGATTCAACAAATACTGCCAGAGATTTCTGGTAGGGCTCTGTGCCAGGGGAGGGACACGCGGATGGGCCCTTCTGCCCCATCTTGCGGCAGAGGTGTAACCTTTTCCTGAGACCTTTCCAACCTGGATTTCTCTTGGCAGGATCACCAGGTGGATGGGGACATTCTGCTGAGGCTGACAGAGAAGGAGCTGCAAGAGGATTTGGGGATGGACTCCAGCATCACTCGGAAAAGGTAAGACTACCACCAGGGCATGTTGGACTCTCTCATGGCCATCACCACAGTGGCAGAGCTGGGGACAAGGTCTGTGCATTTCCCTTCTTGCAAAGACAAGAACAGAGATCCTCCAAATGCAAAACCTGGACTGCCAGGACTTTTCCACTGCACTTTGCAGTCCCAGAGGGATTTCTGCAATGGAGCCAGTGCATAGCAGAGGTGTTGGATGGAGAAAGACCACCTATGGCACTGGACATGTGGGTTCCTGCAAGTTACTCAGAAAGACAGGAACTTAACCAAGCTTCTCCTCCCTTAGCTGAGCTTCTCACACTCCCACACCTGAGGACCAGCACTCCCATGCAGCTGTTCTTCTCTTTTCTACTCCTCTCACTCATACTTCACCACAGCATGGGGCTGCACTCTCTCCTGGGCAGATAAAAGATGTGGTACCACACGTCTCCAGGTTCTGCCCGGTCTCTCAGCTCTCCCCTTCCCGCTCCACACCATCATTTGTTTCTCCGCCAGGTTTTTCCGGGAGCTGACAGAGCTCAAGACCTTCGCAAACTATTCCACCTGCGACCGCAGCAACCTGGCCGACTGGCTGGGCGGCATCGACCCCAAATTCCGGCAGTACACCTACAACCTGCTCACCTGCGGCATCAACCGCAACTTCCTGCACCGGGTGACGGAGCAGCAGCTGCAGGAGGACTGTCACATCGACACGGGCTTCCACCGCGTCCGCATCCTCACCGCGGCCAGGGGTGCGGGCACCGCCGCTGCGGGGCAGGCGGGAGGGGGTGGATGAGCACTGAGGGGTGTTTGGGGTGAGCTGCTGGGGTTCCATTGACGTTTGGTTGCTGTTTGCTCTGCCTAGAAACGCTTCACTCCCCTATAACGCTGCAAACCACGTCCAACGGGACCGATGTGTTCATCAGCTACCGGAGGAGCACCGGGTCGCAGCTGGCCAGGTGAGTCCTGCAGGCAAGATTTCAGTGCTGGGCTGAATTCCAGAGCAAAGGCAGGTTATCAGTTGTGGGAAAAATGTGGAATGGGGAGGAGGGAGATGCTGCCAAAAGCCACAGAGCAAATAGGGACAGCACGTGCCATAACCCGCACGGTTAACAGGCTAATTCCCAGTCCTGTCGCTGCCACCTTGCCACTCTTTGACACTGACTTACCCTTTCCTCTAGCTGTGCTCTTCGAGGATCACAGCAGGGAGCTAATGGTCAGCTCCCTGTGTTCTCTGCATGTGCCCAGACAGCTGTAAGCAGGCTGGGCTGGAGCTGGCATCTCAAGAACGTGCCATTTCCTGTGGGAGCCTCTTTGCTGCTCCTCTGTCTCACCATATCTTATCAATGGAGTGGGAGAGCACGTGAAACCTCTCCTCATGGTGCTGTCCTCTCTTGCCACCAGCCTGCTGAAGGTCCACCTGCAGCTGCACGGTTTCAGCGTGTTCATTGACGTGGAGAAGCTGGAGGCAGGGAAATTTGAGGACAAGCTGATCCAGAGCGTCATGAGCGCCCGCAATTTTGTGCTGGTCCTCTCACCAAATGCACTGGATAAATGCATGGAAGACCCTGAGTGTAAGGATTGGGTACACAAGGTAGGAAATGCCATCAGGTGGGAGCTGGGTGGACACTGGAACAGGAAGGGGCTGGTGATGGGCTGACACAGGCCACAGCCTGAGCACCTGTATGTTCCTGCAGGAGATTGTGACAGCCTTGAACTCTGGAAAGAACATTGTACCTGTTACAGATCATTTTGAGTGGCCAGACCCAGAAACACTTCCCAAGGACATGAGGGCTGTCCTGAAATTTAATGGTATCAAGTAAGTAAAAGCCATCTGTGCCTTGGGGTTCCTTGACACCTGCAGAGAACATCTTGCATAAGCAGTAGCAAAGAGCACATTGGGAGAAACAGATGAGGGAGACAGAACAGGTCAAAGGAGCAGTGAGTCACTTCAGGAACTCCAGAGCATGCAGGGAGCAAAGGTTCCCACCACATCCCTGTTGCTGGTGTTGTGCTTGGGGCTCCTCTGGGTGACAGAGCTCCCCATGCCAGCACTGCTGGGAGGACACCCTTCCCTGTGCCCCCAGCCCTGCAGGCAGGAGTGATTATGGCAGGTTTTGCAGTTCACTTGAATTCCTCTCCCCTCCTGCTTCCCCTTCATGTGTCCCAGCCTGGCAGGGCATCCTGCAGCATCCAGTGTTGCTCCATTTTCCACGGGCTCCCGGCCCAAACGAACAGAGCTATCTTGTGGCATCTCAGGCAACAGAAAAATTAAACCACATTTTCTCCTCAAACACAGGTGGTCCCATGAGTACCAGGAGGCCACGATCGACAAAATCATTCGCTTTCTCCAGGGCCGCTCCTCCCGGGACTCCTCGGCTGGGTCAGAGAATGGGCTGGACTGCTTGCTCTCCGTGGGGCAGAGCTAGAACCAGCACAGCTGCCTCATCCCCCCCAGAGACTTCCCAGGTGACCCCTTTTTGTGTGGGTCTCTCTTGACTTTTTTCCCACCTTAGTACCCTGGCTTGAGAGAAGGCCTGTGGCTCATTACTCCCTCTTCACCCTCCAAATACAAGCCCTTGGACCTAAAAGGTCGGTACTCACTCACACGGCGCCTGGTGAGCCAAGACTGGGTGGACTCCGGGATGGACAAGTTGTCTTCCACATCCTCCTGTGGGACAGCAGGACGTGCAGGGGGTGTGAGGGAGACTGGCACCATCCAGCCCCCCACAAGTGGCTGCAGCTTCCCCCAGAAACATGTGCAAAGAGGCAGGATCTTCTAAGGGCTGAGAACTGGGGAACTGGTGAGGGTCCATTGTGAAAGGACAAATGGGAGAGAAGAACAACTGACAGGAAATGGTCTATAAGCACCGTGTGGCTCTGCTTGTGCCATGGCAATATCCTTGTGGTCAGCAACTGAGAGCAGGAAAGGGCAAACAAAAGCTAAGCCCTAACGAAATCCCTGTGTTTGGGAAAGATAACACACAGAGGCCTTCTGAACTGCTTTCTCTTTTCCAGTAATGTCCCTTTATCACAAGAGCTCAGTCCCTCCTCGAGAGCCTTCCACCTCCCAGTGCTGCAAAACCACTGTGTGCTCTTAACTCTGGCAATGGAAGTTTGGGGTTAGACCATGTGAAGTTTCTGCAGGATCTCTCCAAAAGTGCTTTTAAAACACCCTCCTTCCCTTCATCTGATGTCTCAGCTTCACCACTCTATCACCCTGCTCTGTACTTCTAGGGTGTGGGAGGCTGGATGGTGACTCTGGAAAACATATCTCCATGCAGATAGGCAAGATGCTAATTGCTGTGCTGTACTCATGGGGTTATTATCCACTGGCTGTATTTTATTCTGTCACTCCTTCACAGCAGATCTCCCATGGTCTGCTCTTTCAGCAGGAGCTGGTGTATCTCCCTGCTGACCATCACACACCCCAACAGCCCTGGCTGAGCTCCTCAGGGTTGTCCCTACTCTCTGATGGATGCAATACCAAGTAGCATTTGTTTCTTTCTACCGAGCTCTTCTCAACACCCACTGGGGCTTTTTGCAGCTACTCACCTTAAAATATCAAGGAAGAGTAAAGCTGACGCAAAGGGCTGGCAAAGGATGCTAGGAGTGAGCTGCTGGGACCAGGACTGGCACTGCCTGCTGCTTACACTGCTGGTGAGGAACCACGGGCATCCTGACACAAATCCCTGAATTCCATGCTCCCAGCCTTGTCCTGCTTCTCCCACCTGCTTGGAGGGCGAGCAGCCATTGTGCAATTAGGAGCAGAAATTGCATCTCCTACCTAAGTTTGTATTTTTTGATGCAAAGTGAGTAACGCAAAAAGACATCCTTGTTCAGAGCACGGGCAGGAGGAAGAGCATGGAAAAACACCAGGCTGCCCTGATGCTCTGAAGACCAGGCTGCTGCATCACCCTGCAGAAGCAGCAAGCTCCTCTTCCCATCCCTGCTCAAGATAACTCTTGCAGGATACAAAGAGGAGCCTCAGCCACCTTGTCCTCCTCCTGGCTCTCCCTGAAGCCTTGCTGCTTGCCTTAACTGGCAGAAACACAAAACACTTTTTCTTCTGGCTTAGACTCATGAACATTTCAGGGGGAAAAAAAAAGAAGTTAATTATGGTGCTTAATCACAGCTTTATGGATAGCTCTTATCAGCTCACAGTTAATGGCATCTTTGCTCTCCTGTGAAAGGTTAATAGCCATATCTGCCCAGAATCCCCTAGAAATAATCTATCTTATCTCCAGATTAAATATGAAGAAGCCAGCAGATGAGCCCAAAGGTGAATATGCTAAAGCAAAAAAGCCACCTGTGAGCTGCTTCAGGGAAAAGTCTTGAATAACTGATTGAATGTCAAGGCCTCCATGGCCACTGAAGGAGTTCCACACAAACAGTTCTAAGGATTTTTCTCCCTACAATAATACCCACTAAGATTATTGCATCTTGTTTCCCAGGAGCTCTGTAGCAATTAACCTCCTCACTCACTATTCAATGTGGAGATTTACTTGTTCTCTACAGCTCAGGTGACTCACCTGGAACAGGATCCCACCTCATGCTCCAGCTGCCCAGACTGTGACTCCTCCTGTTTCTCCATCATCTTCACCTTAATGAACTCACCCTGCTCCTGGCAAAATATCTCGTACCCAGCCCCTTCCAGCTGGAGCACTCTCAAGGAAAGGAATTCTGTCCTCATCCTCCCTTCATTCCTTTGCTATGTGATGTCAAAAGTGTCTGGAATTGTTCCATCAGGAATTATTAATAAATCTGGTTTACACTCTTAAATCCCCACCTCATCTCTGTATCATGGGCTTCTCTCCCTGCAGCCTTCTCACACCTGCTCTCCCTTGCCATCATGCAGCAGAATTGACATTCCCCAGGCACCATTTCCTGTAGGACCCCCATTTCACACTCACCTTTGCATGGACTGATGTAGCTCCCTGCAGCCCCAGGGACTCCGCCTGCTGCCCACAGTCACCACGCATGGCTTCTCTGTTGTAGTTCTTGGAGGACAGCCTAGAAAAACTTTGTTTTAATTTTTTTAATAAGGCATAATAGTTCCTATTGAATTTCTCCCCTGCAAGCACACTGGCACAAGCAGGGGGGCAGAGCCAGTACACAAGTTTCACCTCACTGCACACTGAGCAGCGGCTTGGATTGGCGTCCATGGAGCCCGTGGTAGAGAAGAACTTTACTTCACAATCAGTTCAGCCACAAACATCTACCACAGCACTCACAGCATGCTCTGTTCCTCAGGCAGGTTCATTCTGGGCTTAGCCCAGCAATCAGACCCGTAACTCTTATGTCCTCTGGCATTCCTACACAGAGCAAGTGGCGTAACACCAAGTTCTTTAAGCCTCTCTGCTTCTCCACCTCCTGCTTCTCTACTCCCCAATTATCTTGTTTTTCCTCTCCCCCATTCCCCTGCTTTTGTCACAAACTCCTAATGGATGGGAACAAAGCTGTGTATAAGCATTTCATATTTACTTCATACTTAAGGACAGGTTTCAGACAAAGCACTCCTGTAACCTTTACTCAGGTGGTCAGGAAAAGCAAGTTTTGGCTCCTTGCAAGTCCCAAACCCGCATTTTTCCTCACTTGTGACTCTCACACACTCATTCTCCACAAGGCAGATAAATTCCCACTGCTTCCTCTTTACTTCAATAAAGGACACAGCATAAAAATAATGGAGAGAAGTCCCCGACAGGGCAAGGACAAACGATATCAACAGCTGCACAAGAAATCTGTCATTTTATGAGCCATAAAAGAGAATGGAGGTTTTATTCATTTTGAAAGGAATAGTAATGACGTTATTGCCGGTACTTGAACAGTGTGCGCAGTGCAGTGTACACAGAACTGCTGGTTTATGGCACTTGGAAGAAAACAGGATTGTGGCAATACAGGCAATGCTTTGAAAGGAACAATTGTAAGCACCATGAACATGAGATTTGCTTCCTGGCATCAACAGGTCCTGAGAGAGGCAGCAGAACTGAGGTCACCAACATAAAGTTGTGCCCTATACAACAACAAAAAATTAACCTTAAAGACACGAGTCCCACACCAGCTCATCACTACAGCACAGTGTATTGGTGAGGAAGGACTCTGCCATAAGCACAGCAGACACTAGGGCACACCTACAGCATAAGGGGCTTCACTTAGGAGGGCCCAGTTTGGCAATTTTAGCCTCAAATCCATCAATTTTGGCAACTGTCAATTAAGGCACCAGTAGGAGTTGCTTTGATGATCCTTGTGGGCTCCTTCCAACTCGGGATATATTCTGTTTGCGCTGTAGTATTCTCAGACGATCTGTTACTTTTTAAAAGCACCTTTGAGATCCTGGGCTGAGCTGCAAACAGGCAGGACATGCAACTGGCACTCCTACAAACGCTTCACGAGTTAGATCCTCTTCCTAGGACACCTTTAACTTGCAAAAGTGAAGCTGGTTCAGTCAATAAGGACAGCAATAGCACTCTTGTGCTAAACTAGCACTCTCCACAAGGATTTCTGTGGGAGCTTGGTCTGGCATGTGACACTTGTAGGATTTTTACAGGCAACATGCTGATCCAGATCATGGATCTTCCTCCTCAGCAGTACACTATTGGGTACCTCTGCTTCAGTCTGGCTCTGCAGGCTTCAGTCCATGCCTCACCCACACCAAAAGCTCACCTGCTACACACTGCAGTACTCAGAGGGGAATGTGTTTGGCAATTAAACCAGAACTCAGTCCTCTCTCTCCCTTAAAAGCATGTCACGGTGCCTTCTCCAAACCCCAAACCACTAACCAGCCTTGCAAATGGCCCACAACAGCTTGGTTGGCTTTTGGGTCTCTCGGGTTTTCTCTCACAGATGAGCCAACAAATGTCGAGGAGGCATTCACATCTGCAAATCAGGTTCCTCCTGTAGTCAGAGCCATGATTTCCAACTACCTGGCATTTAAAAGTTAGTAGGGGCAAGGAGGGTGTCCCTCCCACACTAATCTGTCCATTGAGGGAAGAGTAAAGAGCAGTCTTCAGGTGGACACTGCTGTGCTGGCCAATTCCTTGTTGCTAAGTTGCTGCTCAGTCTTTTGCAGGGGATGGGGGATCTTGGAAGTGATTGTAGTCATGTTTTGAGTCCCAGATTTGAATCCACCTAGGAAAGAACAAACAGTTAGAACCTTTGAAGGCACACTGGGATGTCACTGAATTAAGTGAGTTTTAAAGTTTCAAAGGAACAGAACGAAATGACCCTGCCAAGAGCTGTTGCACTTCTACTGCAAATCCCAACACATTCCTTCTCCCAGAACCTACCACGGGATGTTTTCTATCACAATACAACTTTTGCTTTAATTATTAGAAAAATGACAGGGAGAGAGACTGCTGAGAGCTCCATCTCTCCCATAAAGGAGGACTTTCAAATTCGTTTTGGAAAGGTTTCGGATTCCATTGAGGGTGGAGTGAAACTTTGAAGCATTCTGAATATTTGCAGCTACATTACTCAGGCTGCAGGTTTATCCCTAGGATTCAGATTCCAGAAGAAATGACCTGCATCTCTGTTTACTGGGGTACCAAACACCCTCTCATAAGCTCAATTGAAAATATGCCTTAAAAACTGTCTCTCCTAAGAAGAGTAAATAATATTTTCCACATGACATTTCACAGGTCCTGTGGCAAAGTTTAGAAATTTGAACTAAATTACCCAATGATAGCTGCCGGAATAAGAAGGATTATAGCCCCAAAGAGAAATGGGAATCCTCTCATGAAGTGCAAGGTCACAGGGTAGAGAGAGTTGAACACTCCTGTAGCCACGAGGGAACACAGCCCTTGCACGCAGGCAACAGAAGCAAAGAGAGCACCTGGAAAAGAGAAAAGAGATTAATGGTGAGACAGACAGGTGGTTAATGCCTGCAAATGGCTTTAACACGTCACCTTCAGTGGGATTCTGTGAATCTTCCTAAGGGTTTGCACTTCCCATCAGAAAACTGGTGTGTGAGTATCAAGTGTGGTAAGCTGGGGCACAGAGTTGGCCTGGCAGGTTAAACCTGTCCCACTTGCTTCTCTGTAGCCAGGACCATCTCACCGACCTGTGGAATTGGTATCGCCTGGGCTGACCAGGGATATTATCTATCAGCTGGATTGTAAATGCTTCAGACTAGGGCTATATAGATCTGTTTACTGAACAGCATATCTTATCACTTGTTAAATATTAAGTACAGCAGAAGACAGCAATTTATAGATTTAGCATCATAATCTGGTGTGGAGTACGCACCATCTTCATTCTAAAATAAGAAACGTGAATTCTGCAAAATCCCCTATTGATTGTTCCTACCTCAACTCCCTCCTCCCTCTGCCTCAGACACATTCCTATGCCATGTTTCACAGCAAGTGCACAATCTCCAAATATATTACTGGACAAAAGGCAAATATGCTCCTCCTACAGGTTATCCATGATCTTTTACCACAGTCAATGATATAACCCTCCAACCTCATCTGGGTCTTCCCCCTGTTACTGATCTACAGAGAAAAGTTATGGTCAGGAGAATCGCTCTTTTCTCCTTGTTACATAACCCATTTTAACTCTTGCTCCTTGTAAACCTTTTGGAGATGAACAGATTAATGAACCATTCCTGCAAATTCTTTTCATCTTGCTTTTCCTTGTCCTCATCTTGAAAATGCAGCAAGTGTAAATCAATGAATGACAATTACTCTGAAAAAAAATAAAATGCTATCCTGGGTCTGAAGGTGAGTGCAAGGTCACAGGAGTCCAGAGGAACCACAGAAGTCCTAACTTCCTCAAACATTTTGGTTTCAGTGTTCCAAGAAGACAGTGTTTCAGGACCTGGCTTAAGCACACCAGGTAACTCCTTACCCTGTTCCGTCTCGCTGACCAGCTTGGAGAGCTTGGATCTGATGACTGGAGTGGCTGCCATGGAAAGGAACAGAATCCCATAACCTGTGAGCAAGATACAGCACATTAGGGAAAGCTCAGCTGAAAAATAAAGTCTCCAAAGTCAGTCCCAGAAATCTGTAGCTGCAGGCAGTTTCTCCCTGCTGTATTTAGACTCAATTCATCCTCCTAGATCCTATAATCCACTTTAGCCTGTGTATGCACTGTAATACAGCTCTGGGAAACCTAATATTCTAGGAAATATGGATGCACATTCAACTTTAGTGTTTGGCCAACATTGCCATCAGCAAGACACAGCTTTGTTGGTGCGCAGGGTGAAATGGAGGCAGAACTTCCTCCGTGTGCTTGACCTCTCAGCAGCACAGTGCCCTCCTGCATCTACTGGCATCTCTGCGCTAAGCCGGAAATATAAGGATTTAAGAATTTAGCATCACCTGTAAACATCAGTGCTGTCGTGGTAGCGAGAGAAATCACAACCAGTCCGGCAATGTTTGAGATCAATGCCATCTCTGCCACCCAGCTGTCTTCAAGGCAGAGCTGCAGCAGCCGCAGCCCTCCCAGGCTGCTCAGGTAAGCCAGGTAGTTGGCAGCGGAGCCGTACCCGATGAGGTCAGAAGCCCAGCAGAGAGGAAAGCCAAGCTCATACAAAACAAAGAGGTCCTTGGCTCCAAAATGCACTGTGACAAGAAGGAAAAAAGCCAGAGAGTAAAGAGCGAGCTTCCACCTGGAGCTCGGGTGCTCTGGGGCCATGTACAGCCTGTACACAGCCTTGTAATGGCTGAGCGTGAACAGCCTGGCCGGTCTCCTCTGCTTCACTGACTCCCGAAGGAAGAAAGCAGCATAGAGAGTGGCAGCAAGAGAGGCAGCAAAGGCCAGCCAGAAGGGGTTGATGTAGCCCTGGGCCTTGCGCCACTGGCCACCACCGATGCTGGCCAGCATGCCCGCGATGCCCAGGCACGCCTCGAGGATGGCCACCCGGAACGTCCGCGCACGCCTGTCGCTGGTCTCGGCCACGTAGGCAAAGCAGCTGGCCAGGACCAGGTTGTAGTCTCCTGACAGGCCACTCAGAAGGCGTCCCAGGAGCAAGTAGGCGACGTGCAGCTCCAGGTATATGACCAGCAGGTAGATGGACGTTTGCAGGGCTATGCCTGCTGTCGACAGGATGAGCGCCGGACGGCGGCCCACGCTGTCGCTCCATGGTCCAAAGAGAGTCACGGAGAAGAGACAGACAAAGAAGCCCCCCAAGTTGATGTAGAGGTTCCAGTGGGAGACCAGGGCTTCCACCTCCTGCAAGAGAAACAGGCGGCTCAGGACTCTCAACAGCACCCAGTGCCACCCTGGGCTCTCCACTCCCCCGCTCTCCCCAAGCTGCCCTTCCCCTCCGGGCTCTCTGATCCCCTTGGGGCTCCACTGTCTCCCCGGACACCCCACTCCTCCTGAGCTCCCCTCTTCCCCTGCTCCTCCCCACTCCCATGGGCTCTCTGCACCCCCAGGGCTCCCCTCGGACCTCCTACTCCTTTTGGGCTCCTGGTTTATCCACTCGCCCGGACTCCCCTTTTCCCCGGAGCTTCCCCGGGGCTTCCCCCGGGCACCCCGCTCCCCCTGGGTGTCCCCTCTCCCGCCGACTCCCCATTTATCCCCTAGAGCTCCCCTTCCCTGTTCCTCCCTGGTCCCCCAGGGCTCCCTGAGGATTCCCTTGTCCCCTCTCCCCCGGTGCCCCCTCACGCTGCCGGCAGCGGGTCGGCGGCAGCGCTGCTGTTCGCAGCGGCGGAGCCGCTGCTTTGTGGGGCCGTGGTAGCCCGCGCTCGGACGCCCAGCGCGTCCACAGGTAACTGGGTGGTGAGCGGGCCCCTGCAGCACCCACGGACCACGGTGGGCCAGGAACAGCACCGGCTCGGGGCCGCGGGCAGCAGCCCCGGGCGAAAGCGGCGGCGGGCGGGGGGCGCCGGGGGGGTCGCCGGGCGGCGGCGGCGGCGGCTCGGCCTATGGCGGCCATGGCGGGGCGGAGCGGCGCGGGCCGGCCGGGCCGGCACAGGCTCCGCTCCGCCCGGGCCGGGCCCGCTCCGCTCCGCCCCGCCGCCCGCGGGAACCGGGAGGAATTCAGCGAGTCCCCGGGATCCCTCGGAGTTGCCGCTGCAGCGAGTCCGGTGATAAAGAAGCGGCGCTCAGCTCCCCCCCACACCTTCCCCCCCTCGCCGCGTGTTGTTTCATAGAATTGTTGAGGTGGGAAAAGCCCTCTGAGATCATCGAGACCGACGTTAACCCATCATGGCCAAGGCTACCGCTAAACCATGTCCCCTAGTGCCATATCCACACTCTTAAATCCCTCTAGGGATGGTAACTCCGCTGCTGCCCTGGGCAGCCTCTGCCAGGGCTTGACAACCCTTTCCGTGGAGGAATTTTCCCTCATATCCAATCTAAATCCCCATGGCATGGCTTCATGCCACTCCCTCAAGTCCTGTCGCTGGTCACCAGAGGAGAGAGAACAGTCCCTGCCCCTCCTCTGCCCCTCATGAGGAACCTGCAGACCGCGATGAGGGTTCCCCTTGATCTCCTCCAGGCTGAACAAAACGAGTGACCTCAGCCATCCCTTGTTCATCTTCCCCTCTAACCCTGATAAAGTCCCCCCTGAGCCTCCTTTTCTCCAGGCTGAGCCCCCCCAGCTCCCTCAGCTGCTCCTCATCAGACTTGTGCTCCAGACCCTTCCCCAGCTCCGTTCCCTTCTCTGGACAGGCTCCAGCGCCTCAATGCCTCTCTTGTTGTGAGGGGCCCAAAACTGAACCCAGGACTCAAGGTCTGGCCTCAGCAGTGGCCAGCACTGCCCTAGTCTTGCTGGCCACACTATTGCTGCTACAAGCCAGGTTGCCCTTGGCCACCTGGGCACACGCGGGCTCAAGTTCAGCTGTCAGCCAGCACCCCCAGGTCCTTTTCTCCTGGGCTGCTCCCCAGCCTGATGGCTGTAGAAATTTAAACGTAAACCCTGTTTTTTCTTCTCTCCAAACAAAGCAAAAGTCAACATTTTAAATGCAGTCGGATCTGTGAAATGTTGTCATTAGCAATATGTGATCACTTATATTAATTCACAGCACATTAGAAAACACTTCTTTTTATAAATGACAAAATAATGTATAAGCTCAGTTAATAAAAGAGGCTTTGGCTGTGCTGTTTGGTTTCCTATGAGGTCTGTCTCAAAGAGCAGATCAGTGAGCAAAGACCAAGTTGCTGTTAGAATTCAAAGCACGCGATTCAGAGTGTTAGATTAACCTGTTTATATAAACTGTTCCAAACTAACGTAAATTGGCATTGCTCCTTTGACAACTCCAAGGGACTGTTAATGGGCCACAGGCAAAGCTCAAACAAGACAAACCATAATACACTTAGAGAGCTCATTTCTAGCATCTTTGCAGGTATTTTGACTCACATGACAGAGGAAATGATCGCTGAGGACGTGTTGCTTGTGAAGAATAGGCACAATTCATCAGCTGAGACCCTTCCAGGTTGTTATTTACACTCCACAGATGAGGCTGCAGTTGGAGGCCGACCTTCATGTTACAGAGATGCAAAAACGATGTGTTCTTTTAGATTTTCATTGCAACCTTAGGGCATTAGAGCAAAACGTAGAAAAAAATACCTTCCTGTTGGCTGATTTTGCCACTACACCTTTTCAGACACTAATTAAACATTAAATGGATGCAAAAATGTGGGGGAATATAATTCATTTGAAAGTTCTTTCTCATTCTTTTTGTACTGAGGGTGAAATGCTAAAGCTCTGTTTGTTGTGAGCAGTATGTCCAAGTCGAGCTTGCAGCTCTGGCCACTGAAACCCCACTGGTTTTCCATCATAAGCACATTGCTGAAAGAAAACAAGCCCTGGCAGAAAAGGGAGAGAGAAACAGCAGAAGCTTTTTGTGGAGCCGACATCAGATGACCTAATGTCTGTGCTTCCCTTTTTGTGTCTCTGCTTGAGTAAGCTATAAACAGCGCCAAGACAATTTATACCAATAAAATGGAAATGTTACAATCTTTATATGAGGCATGCGCTTGTATGATCTACCAAATAAAGCCATCAAAGTGACATTAACGAGGCACATCAAAAAGTTTGGTTCCATTCCTGTGTATTTACAGATTCTAGTAATTCACAGCTTGTATTTTGGAGGTTTCCTGCAACCGGGACAAGATTTGCTGGTAATTTCCCTGTAGTGCCTTTTTTTTTCTTTACTTTTTTTGCCCCCAGTACATCCTCCAGGTTCCCAAAGTTGTGCCTATAAACCTGCAAGAGCTGAAACGTGAAACAAAAAAGCCCAGTGTCTGCAAAGTGATGCCCTGTGGCCAAGTCTTTCCCAGTCCACTAAGATCCAGGGTAAGGACTGTCAGTCCCTGCGTGCCAGGAACTTGATGTGGCACCTGGTGACAGGAGCTCTGCCCAGTGGATTATGCTACCCAGATTGAATTTCTTAGTGAACACAATGATGTTTATATAACATTTTGCATCGTTGTTTCTAATGCCTGTATTTGATTATTAGAGATGCAGATGTGGTTTTCAGTGCTCTACATATTTTTAAAGCAATTTTCAACCCATTTTGGAGGGAGCAGTTTCCCTTTTTTTATAGGAGGAATGACAGTACCTATTCAAAGATTATATTATTAAAGACAAAACCATTAATATTTTTTAAAAATTAGGTACTTTCAGTTTGCTTTTAATAAATTTACTTGGTCTACAAGGAGTTAATACTGTCCTGAACTGTCCACCTTTCAGGAAGATTTCTTAAGAAAGTTCCTGGTCTGACACTCTTTTGCTGTCTCCTCCCTTCTTTGTTCCCTTCCTTCTTTCTCCGATTACAGTTCCAAAATCAACACCCAATCTCCTGAGGTCAATGGTTAATATTCCCCAGTGTTTATAAAGTCTCCAGCAGCAGATCCCAGGCCTTCAGCACTGGGCTAGCTCCAGCACCATGGCTGGCATCTTGGAGGTGCTCCTGGCCTTCAAGAAATACCTCATCATAATTTTAGTACCCCTTCTCGCTCTTCCTCTTCCTCTGGTGGTGCGTACCAAGGTAAGGATTTTTTAAGTTCAATTTAAAAGCCAAATCTCTGCATCTCAGAGTTGCTCCTTGTAAGTGACAGAGTGAACAGACCACACAGATTCTTTCTCAGAGAACCTTCATTTATTGCTTGAAGATCTCTTTTGTTTGTTTTCTGATCAGACACCTACAGATATTGGGGCAGTATAAAAGCAATGATGGATAAACAGATACATCTGTAATTGCATCTTCTAAAAGAACACTCAGTGACATGTGATTTATGACTTTTGCTTTGTATCTGACTGATTTAGCAAAGGACTTTCTATGCTGAAGATTCACACGTAAGTGTAACCTAAGTTCCAATCTAAGGTTCAATTTAAACACTCTTTTGATTTTCTAACAGTATCCAGTCCACATCTTCTTTTTCCTTGTTGTCACTGCCATGTAGAAGAGGCATTTTCCTTGGTCAGAGGGACAAGGCATTCTGACATATAAGGAAAAATACTATGTATTTCACTCTTGGTTTAGCATATTTCTGTAAGAATCTTCCCAAACAAGGATTTTCAATTTAAAATGAAGTTTTGAAGATACCTTGCTTAGGGTACCTAAGTTAACTACAGAAAAAGTTAACTACAAGCAGCTGTAGTAGTGGGGCATTGATCATTTTGATCCCTGATCTGGGACACTGACCACTGACCATTTAAACAGAGCTCTGTGAGCCAGCAGCCTGCCAGCCTTCTGCTGCTTCTTCATTCTGGCATTTCTCACACTCTCAATCTCTTCATGCAGAAATATCTCATCTCTGGCCTTCAGGTCTCTTATTACAGCCCCAGAAGCTTAAAATAACTCATCCCGATCTACCTCTCCTGTCACTGCTCTTTGGACGTCCAGTCACAACTCTTTCCTCTGCTCTCTGCCTGTGCCTGTCTCCTGATCCCTGCTGACTCCCAGTTTAGAGTCTCCCTCTCCAAGCTTCCTTCTGCACTTCACTAACTCTTCCCTGCCTGTCCCAAAGCTCTTTCTTCCTCACAGCTCTCAGTGTTATCGGAGACTTTGGAGCTCTGACCTGAGGATTGTGAGCGTGAATGATAGAGTGGCACTGGCTGGAGGTGCAATGTGGTAACTGTTCAGGCGTGGCACCTTACTCTCTCACTATGCAAATAAAATAGTTTAAATTGTTACTTAAAAGCTTACTAGCAGGAAAAACAGAAAAAGTACCTTTTTTTGCTAGTCAACTTTTCATAGTCAAAAGAGGTACTGAAGAGAAAAGAGATCTGAATCAGAAGAGTTCTAAGAAGCCAGAGAGAGATTATTTTTTTTTGTCTTGAGGCCACAAGTTCAAGCTCACTTGCTGGAGGCATTGTTACATACACTAAGTCCATGGTGTTACCTGTGGAATGATTTGGCAGTCTTGCCTCAGTTCCTCTGTGAAAATGACTCTCTCTGGTTTCTATGTAGTCAGCAACAACATAGAAATTTAAAATGTCCTGGACTTTTCCCTTTGCAACCTGTAAGAAGATTTTTTTGGCTTAGAATTGTGCACTGTGGCAATGCTGAGCAGGAAAAGCTGTTGCCTCCATGTGCAGCAGTGATGTGAGCAGGCAGCTCACAGGATGGAATTTCACATTTTTCTATTCTGTTGAGCTATTTACCTGCCCTATAATGACATAGCACTGGACACCAAACTATTATAATTGAGAGCAAAAAATGCTAAAAATTTCACTTAAGGACAGACAAGTGTCCTTACAGAAAAACTGACATTGTGAAAAGCCTTTTTCCCCACTTTTACCAAGAGCCTGTTCACAGCAGGATGGAAGCCAAAAACATTGTGCCTATGACATACATCCCAAAGCCCTGCTAGGGTCTCTCAAAAGGCACCTATTGGTCTCTTTTAAGAACAAAAATGGATAGAAAGGATCATCAAAATGAACAATTTCTTTCAGTGCTTGATGGGATGGATAATTAAGGTTCTTGCTGCTCCCCCCTTCATCCCAGTCACCAGCTCCATACCCTCCATGACACATTCAGAAGTCCTGAGCCTGTTCTAAAGCACCACAAATTCAATCCTGCCAGCCGTTATCCCAGCTCCTTGTTTTAATCCTCTGTAATCCAGCTTCAATAAGCATCCCTACGATCTCATTCATACTATCCAGTATATTTTAGTGGACATTCTTTATCCGAGGCCAAACAACCACGTTTTGCTTCCTTTGGATTTGCTGTCACCCATTATTGCACGAGTTCCAAAACGAGGAAGACACCACAACCTGCAATATAACTTCTTCTAACTTTCATCCCCAGCCCAACCATATGAAAATCTGTTGTGACAAGTAATTCTGAATCTGACTGTTTTAAACATTTTTATATAGAATTTGGAGGGGTTGTTCAAAGCAGAACTAAATCAATGTTTTCTCAGAAGGCGAGTAATATGAAATAGGGGATCATACTTTTGTCAAACAAACAAGTCAGTGAAAGCTGAAAGGACCTGTGACCAGTCTGTCAAATGAGCCTTTCAAAGCTTCTACTGAGCTGAAAATCCAATGAAAAATTTTAGAAGTATTTACAGTACAAGGAATCCAGGCTATTGAGATTAGCTGGGGTTTGGTCATATCTTGGAACACATGAAGCAAAAGGTGAAGAAGCCTTGACTGGATCATAATTATTTCTGCAACTCAAGGACATAAATACAGAATATAACACTATCAGCACAATCACGAATCCTGTGCAGTGACTCCCAATCCCTTATCATGAAAGGTTCAAAGTCATCCATTTGTTTCTTTTCCTAAGTTAATATTTTTTCGCCCCCTGGAGGATTCATCTTTTCCTCAGAGTTCTGACAAGGTTATTGAACAGTTTGTCATTTGATTAAAGTCTGCATAGGTCGGAGGATATATGGAAGACAAGGACAGGAAATAACCTTTTCTCTAATCCCTTTATCAGGCAATAAATGTAATTATGGGCTGTTGCCTTCTGGAAGCCCAAGTGCCATATACAATGTGTTCTGATCATGTCTCCTCTTCCCCTCTTGCCCCCCAGGAGGCCGAATGTGGTTATGTTATCATAGTGATGGCACTTTACTGGTGCACAGAAGCCCTGCCATTGGCTGTCACAGCTCTCCTGCCCGTCCTGCTGTTCCCACTAATGAATATCATGGATTCAACAACAGTAAGAGATCCTACTCCATAGACATTGGCCTATGTGTTAATCAGTCATTAATAAGCTTCTTTTATTCAGGGATTATTTCCCATTATTATTATTATTATTATTACTATTACTATTATTCCACTGCTGTTACACAGGGAACTGGCTGTCTTCTTCATGGAATAGAACTTGCATGAGCCCACAGTGAGCTCTGGGTGGAGCTGCTAATCTGAAATCAAATCCACTGTTCAGATGCAACCCACAGTTACTCTGTGCTAATGGCTTTGGAACAACCTCCCTCAGAAAATGCCTTCTCTCTTGGCTTCTTCTGACTGTTTTCTCTCCCTTGTTCCACATTACAGGTCTGTCAGGAATATTTAAAGGACTCCAATATGCTTTTCATTGGGGGACTGCTGATGGCCATTGCCATTGAGAACTGGCAGCTACACAAGCGTGTGGCCCTGAGGGTCTTGCTTCTTACTGGTGTCAGACCAGCCCTGTGAGTAACAGTCATGTAAACACCATGGGATAAAAGAACTTATGTGGCATTAGTCCCCATCTCTTATGTGAATCTGCAAATCACAGCCTACAAATGCTTTCCTGCAGTCCAAGTGAGTTAGGGCCTGAGCTAACCTTGCAAAGGGGGATCCCGTGAAGTGTTACAGACCTGGCATGCCCTTTTTGAATTCCAAATGGCTTTAGGTGGAGAAATAACAACAAGAGAGTCAATGGTGGTAAGACACAGCTTCAGACACTCAGGAAAGACCACAGATGAAACACAGCAAACATGGACTCTCTGCCTGCTACACTGATTGCCAAGAGAAGAGAAAACATGAGGATGCTTGTTTGCAAAACAACAAGTGTTTTCCAGACTAGAACTCTAAACTATGCACAGGTTACAGCACCCTATTTAATCTGACTTAGCTCCTAACGAGAGGGAACACTGAAGGAAATTACAAAGCAATAGAATAAAAATGCATACAAGATAAACCCCTTTCCATCTCATCTATAATCTACATCTCATCTAAAGAATAATTTTGAGGCAAATCACAGAGTAATACTGAAAGAGGGATTAGAATTTTAGATGAGTAAGAAGAGAATCTTAAATAATAGAGATGGGATAAAATTACAGAAAAACAGAGATCCTCATCCTTATGGCTTAAACTGATTGCCACTTGGGATAAAAATTCAATTTGGAATTCCTCTTTACAATACATTATACTGCATTAACATGTGTTATTGAGATGGCATGTCTTCCTTGGAAGCATGCAGAATAAGCAGGACCTGACTAGGTAAATTGTTTGCTCCAAGCTACCAGGTTCCACTTTCCTGGTCATAAGAATGTAAAAAATTGGTTGAAATTGGAAAAAAAAAAAGAAAAATGAATGTAAAATCTCACCATGTCGCTCCCAAAGCAGACCAGGGTAAGAGGAAGTGCTGGGTGGGAATTGCTGAGCGTGTTCCAAACCCAGCACTTGTGGTCGAATCTTTGCAGCAAAAATAGAGCATTGCAGTGCTGAGTTCTGATCCAGCTTTTCCAAACCTTCTCATTCCAGACTTCTCATGGGTTTCATGGCTGTGACTGCCTTCCTGTCAATGTGGATCAGCAACACGGCCACCACTGCCATGATGGTCCCCATAGCACAGGCAGTGCTGGAACAGCTGCACAAGTCAGAGCTGGAGTCCAGTGGTGCTGGCCAAGCATCTGAAAACGACAACAAAGCCTTTGAGCTGCAGGAAGGGTCAACTCCACCTGTTAACTCCAATGAAAAAGAGGATAAAGAGGAAACAGGTGAGTGAATTCTGGGCAGCTTTCTCTTGAGGGTGATGGAGGATGACCTGATGCCTTCTTCACTGTCATAAGACTTGACAGTAAATTCTAAAAGAAGAACACACCTCAAGCATCCTGACTGCATCACACAGCATTGATGAGGCTCTTCTGTGAGCCACACAAAACCACCATAAGATCTGCTGACTAGACTGAAGTTCGAAACAGATCAAAAGATACAAAGAGATGATAACTAATCAATAAACAAACAACAGGAATACATTCTCCATTGGCTGAAGCCTTTCCATGAGGCTTGATATTTTTCTGTATCTTTGTCTTAGTTCAATTCTTGCCTACTGTGGAACAGATCAGATAATATGGAATTCCCACAGGAAAATTTCTGGCCTATTTCAAGCCAGAAGGGTAGGGATTAAAATGATCTTTCTAATCCAAAGCTACACAATCAAGCAACACTATCTCTTTACCAGCTGTCTTGCCCTCTCCTCATGTTTGAGATGACTCCAGTGTTTCTGTAAGTCCCAGTGCCAGCAGTCAGATGCTGGTACAGAACAAGTTCCCTTCAGCCCAGCTCCTCTGGCTCTGTTGTAACTCCTGGAATTCTTACCTTTCTCCCCTCCATGTGCAGTTCAGACATCACCCTAGTTCACCAAGAAGTGTCAGCAAAATGGGAGAAGATCAAAAAATTAACAATGCTAGTCTTAAAAAGAGGAAATTTGGTTCCTTCAGCTTTGAGTCCATTGTGTCCTAGCCTTGAAATACTGAGTCGTGCAGGCACAATATCTTTTGTTCTTTGGGATCCAGGTAATGCTCATGTCCTGACAATCGAGGAAGACAGAAAGAGAAATGAAGATCTGGTAGAGCAGAAACACTTGAAACTCTGCAAGGGAATGTCTCTCTCTATTTGTTACTCAGCCAGTATTGGAGGAATTGCAACTCTGACTGGGACAACACCAAATCTGGTACTGCAAGGACAAGTTAATGAGTAAGTCTGGTTGAATGTGGGATTACAAACCCGCTAAATTGCATCATCCTGTACAACCAACTTCCAGGCAGCACAGAGAAAAAAATATCAGTTGGGTAACTTTGCTGGGAAGTGAGCTTCTCTTCCTTAATGTACCTCCCCTGTTCTAATTCATTAAGTAAATACAGAAGAGAATGTGGAATTTTGGATGCTAACAGCTTCCTGCATTTCACAGGCTCTTTCCTGACAATGGTGGTGTCATCAACTTTGCCTCCTGGTTCTCCTTTGCCTTCCCCACCATGATTTTGTTACTGGTTTTGGCATGGATTTGGCTACAGATACTGTACATGGGCTTTAAGTGAGTACCCTTCACCCTCTGCCTTCCAGCTGATGGGCCTGATCAAGGACTCATTGCACAAGTGATCCTTTTATTGATGGGGAAAGTCACACAGCAAGTGACAAATTCCTCACACAGAACAGAGACAAGCAGAACAGCACACTCAGTGTCTGTTAAAATACTGCACCTTTTTCTCTGAGGAATCTGATCAAATCCCAGATAAACACACTCTGTAGATGCAAATAGGAAGTTCGAACAGCATATGACCTGTTCTGTGGCATTGCTGTCATGTCCCAAGAGATTGCTGTGCTTCAAAGCAGGAAATGCCTTTGTGACAAGAGTTGCTTCAGACCTAGAGGATTAGTCTTGTGCTATTATTTCCAATGCTAATCACCCCCAATACCCAGCTTACATTACCTACCTGTTTAATACTTAGCCTATCAAGTTTGTATTATCCCCAGCCTCCCTTGTTTTACATAGCAAGAGTGCTGTAATACCTGAAATGGTATTTTCATCTTCAAATTCCTCCTTTAAAATTCTCATTTTCTGTCATTTTAAAGAGCTTGGCAACTCTTTACTTCCTAGTGATCATATAGCCTTGTCAGTCACACTGACCTTGTCCTGGTCTAGTGGAAGGGATCCCTGCCCTTGGCAGAAGCTTCCTTCTGATCACCTTGGCAAGCCATGGTGCAATGCAGTTAGTACCCACCACGACTGCCAGTGCTATGATTATAATATATTTAATGTCAATATTCATATGTCTAAAAGACATTATGACTGAGTCTAAAATTTGAATTCTTAACTGAGGCTATCTGGCAAGTGTCTCTGATATTTCTTGTCCATTTTCTTCTAGTTTTAAGAAAAATTTTGGTTGTGGTTCAAGTCCCTCTGCCAAGGCTAAGGAGAAAGAGGCCTATGCTGTCATCAAGGAAGAGAGCAAGAAGTTGGGTAGAATGAAATTTGCAGAAATAGTAGTTTTGATCCTGTTCATACTCCTGGTACTGCTCTGGTTTACAAGAGAACCTGGGTTCATACCAGGCTGGGCAACTGTTCTTTTCAACAAAGATGATATAAGGTACTACGACTTTTCTTCCTCAATTTGAGTAAAATAAGCATGCTGGATTTTATAAAAATGAAAACATAGTTGACTAAATATCTGACTGGTCTGTTGCAGCTACGTCACTGATGCTACAGTTGCCATCTTTATTTCACTTTTGTTGTTCATCATTCCTTCTGGCTTTTCCAACAGTGGACAAACAGGTGAGTTTACTGAAGCATCAAAAATCAACTGCCAGAATAGGTACATGAGAAGTTTCACATTTGAGGTTTACAAAGGAAATTTCAAATATTAAATAAGATTTCAAACTGCTCTTCCTGCAGAGCTACAGCTTCTGTTTAGGTTAGGCAAGGCACATATCCCATAAAAGTTCTCTGCTTCTCATTATTTAACCAAGTAGGAAACTCTTATCCCAGCAGTGTTCCTGCCTCTACTATACACGTGTAAAAGCTTCTGAGGCTGAAATCTTCAGGAGAGAAAACAACAGAAACACACACAGTTCTGCAGATATCTTGCCACACTTTTTGCTCACCCTTCCCTGCATTGTACTGTGCTTTTGGAAGCAGCTGCAGATCATTCATTAGTGTTTTTGCAGGTCAAGTTTTAAAACCTTTGTTGGTGAGGCTTTTAGCATTTGCTTTGGGAGGTAATTCCAGGTCTTGCTGACAGAAGGGTTTCCTGATGTTCAGACTAAAGTCAGGTCCCACCAAGAAGTTCTCCTTTCTTTGGAGAATGTAATATGGCTTACAAAATCTTTTTGGATTTCAGGTGGCAGGTCGAAGTTCCAAGCACCTCCACCTCTCCTGAACTGGAAAATAGTTCACGAAAAAATGCCATGGCACATTGTGCTTCTGCTGGGAGGTGGTTTTGCCTTAGCCAAAGGCAGTGAGGTAACATTCCTTGGCTTACCTGGGATCTGTGTCTTCATATAAATGTAGTATCTTCTTCTTTCAAATTCTTTGGAAGGGAAAGCATGTTCATTTCCTCTCTATGAACACTGGCTCCTACATGTTTTTCTGCAGAAAGCAGTTTGTATGAGAACTGCTATGACAAGGGAAGGTCGAATTGACATGAGAACTGTAACTGGACTGCAATGTGGTTATTTCCTCACCAACCTACTGTCCTGATAGCCCTTTTTCCTCTGTTACAGGAATCTGGTCTGTCTACATGGTTAGGTAACCAACTGACTCCTCTTGAAAACATCCCTCACGCAGCAATTGCTTTCCTGTTGAGTCTCCTCGTTGCCACTTTCACTGAGTGCACCAGCAACGTGGCCACCACCACCCTCTTCCTCCCTATTGTGGCTTCAATGGTAGGTTCCAGCATTTCAAAATGTTCTTATAAGAACAGTTTTCAACTCCTCTCCAAGCATACACCTGCTCAATTGACAAAATTAACTGGCTGCCATAGCCAAGCACTGGTTTGTGTGTCCAAACAGGGATACAAGACTTACACAAATGTTTATCTGTGTGAATATATCTCTGTATAAATACACTGTGCTTAGTTCAACCCTTCTAAAATCATTGTTGGGGAAGAGTAAAGGGATTAAATCCATTGGCATATTAGACTTTGCCTTCTGGCCTAAACAACCCCATGAGGTCACTGCCAGCTGTACTTGTTTTTTCCAATTTGTTCTGCATGGACACAGCAACAGCAGCAGCATTTGCTTCCCTGCAACATTCCAGTACTGTATTTCACTCCGACCACTGGCCTTCCAGAAGTCTCTGAGGGTGATAGCATGACCTAATTCAGACTTTTTGCATTTCCACTGCAGATTCCTGTTGCTGGGGTAGACAGAGTTCTGCACTGTGAAAAGCTGGTTCCAGAGAGAAACTGCAATAAGCTCCTCCAAAATCTTTTGGCATAGGCCACACACTCCAGCAAACCCTTAAACTGATCACCTGCAGAGCTTGGGCTGCCCTGTCTCCTCTGATAATTTCGTTTTGTTCTTAACCAGTTTGAAGCCACTCTACAATTTTTTCCCAGGGTTTAGAGGTGAATGCAAGCATTATTAGCCATTTATACAGCAGCCTCAGGAACACAAAGCCCTGACCACAAAATCAATTCCTGCATTTGTTGCATAAAGACATGGACTAGAAGTGTCTCAAGCAGCACCAAAACCTGAGTGGCTGCAGTGTCTGATGAAGGAGGTTTCTGACAGGGACAAATACAATCAGGTTTCTGACAAAAGATTTCTCTGCAGTTTGGGGTATCCAAACCAGCTTCTTTGCTTTCTCCTCCTGCACAGGCTGAAGCCATTTGCCTCAACCCACTCTATGTCATGCTGCCCTGCACACTTTCTGCATCGCTGGCGTTCATGCTCCCTGTGGCCACTCCTCCCAATGCCATTGTCTTCTCCTATGGACAGCTCAAGGTTATGGATATGGTGAGCAAAATCATGTTTTTGTCAGAATTTTCACCTCTAGATTTGGTCTTTCCTTTTTCTAATATTGGTTCTTCTTGGGAGAGTGTTAGAAATCTCCCTGTGCTGGGCTGATGGAAAATGGAAGGAAGACACACGAGTGCATTAATAAAGGGTCACACTCACTCAGAGCCTCAGAAAGGTGCTATTGAGCTTTTAAAGAACAGCCAAGGCCTCTTGAAGATGTTCCAAGAAGAGCTGCCAATGAGAAACAGCAATGTCTAAGTGCTTGAAAAGCCCACATGTAGGGCATAGAGGTGTCAAAGAGCCCTGTCATCTGGGCAGTCCTTCTGCAGGGGTGGGGGACAGTCTGGCACATCTCACTGGGCTGCTCTGATGCCCTGAGAAATCATCATGTTAAAGACAGATGGACACAGATGCCATGTCTCTTGATAACTTTTCTAACTTACAAGTGATCCAAGAAGAATTCCAAAGTAACATTAGGGATAAATGCCAGGTCAGAAGAGAAAGTTCTACATGAGTGAGTTCAAAGGATTTCAGGACTTCTAGTTAAGGAGTTTTATCTGATGGAAACTCGTTTCCCCCCAGGGCAAATTATATTTGTGAAGAAAAACAGCTTAAATGTAATTTGATGGAGTTCTGGTTGAGTTGTAAAGAAAGATCAAAGACAGAATCTATCCATACAAACAATCCCGACCAGCAAGGAAGGAAAAAAAGTGCTCAGTTCAACTAACAGTGCTTCTTTTTTTATAATTCTAGGCCAAAGCTGGATTTGTACTCAACATTCTGGGAGTTCTGACAATAACTCTTGCCATCAATACCTGGTCTTCATCTTTGTTCCAGCTGCAAACTCTCCCATCTTGGGCAAATAAGACAGGCATGTGCCCATAAGGTGGAGAGGCAAAGGGAGCAGTGACTGTTCCTGTTAGAGCTGCAGTGAGAGCTGGACTGCCCTCCATGCCAGCTTTGCCAAGGCAGTGGTATAGAAACAGCCCTGTCTTCTGGAAAAGGACAAGCCACCTGCAAGCAAAACTGTTCTCTTGATAACAGCAATAAAATTGCACAACAGTGCTGTTAGCTGGCAGTTTTGTCAGTAAGATGAGGTAACCTTTTGGCTTTTCTGCTGTCCCAGGAACCTTTAGAATTTTTGTCTCTGGAGGGGCATTTTCCCCAAGTGCTTTTCCACCCCACCTGTAAAGTCTGAAATCTGCTGTGAGAAAAAAGAGAAGTGTGTATATATATATAAAAGAAAGACTCTGTGTTCCTGATTTCATGCATAGACCTCTGTCTTGTCACAATTAACATGACTATTCACATGTATATGTGTATATGTTCAAACCGTACATGATTGTTATATACTGTTATGGGCACTGACAGCATTACAGACAAATCACATACTGTCAGCCCCTTCTATTTTTGAAATATATTTATTTGCAGGCCTCTTGTTATGAATGTAAAAGACTATTTTTTCCCCATTGTTATTTATGTCAGATTACACCCTGCAAGATCATGATAGGACCAGCAGTGTTCCCCTGAGAAGGAAAGAACCCCTGTGTCCTAGAATAAACAATTGAATTAAAGATTTTTTTAATGTACCTCTGTGTTCTGCATAATTTTTTAATTATATATCACTGCTTCTGTCTTCCATGTATCAACTATTTGTCTGTTTGCTTATTTAAAATATCTTTAAATAATCAGAGAAATCAGCATAATTGATTTTCTCTTATCTTAAAAGTAGTAAATACTTTATTATTATTGACAGTCGAATTTTCTTGGAATGTCAAACCCAAGATTTTCCTTTTAAATATTTAATCCCTATTCTGCTGCAACTGACTTTCAGTAGCACATAAACTCCTAATGATCAAACTGACAAAGCCACGGGAATATGCAAAGACACTTTGCCAAAACTACCTCTTAGTATCATAACTGAGGTTGGGTTCAGGCAGAGCAGTTATTCAACATGTGCCCCTGAGGTTTGCACTGAAATCTTTGCTCTGCTGCTGCCTGCCTAAATTTTGCACAAAGAATGTTGCTTTTCAGAAGTCCCACTCTGGTGGCATCCCCATACTGGTCCCATCAGAGTGAATAAGAGGGAATTTCACCCTGAGTGCGTGCTCTTCAAAACCTTTCTTCTTTCTTTCTCAGTCCTAAACATTAGGAGACAAGGACATTGTGCAGTATACATTTCACTTACAAAATGGCAGAATTCACTGACCTGCAGTAGTTTCTTTCCAGTTCCAACTCTCCAGACAATTCTGGTGCCTGCTGGTCACTGATCCCTCTTGCACTGATGGTTTCACTGGCCACTTGCTCCAGGAAATCACTGCCCTGGAAAGAACAGTCTCTTATTAACCCTTCAGTGGCTCTGACAAAGAGTGTTTTGATGTGTGATAGGGATCCAAGAGAATATCCACAGCACAAGCAGGACAGGCATTTATTCTCTGTTGCTAATGAGCTCCTGGGTATAATTGATTTCAAACACATAATGACTTGTTCAGGTCACTGCTAAACCACTCTCCTTTCCCTTGGCATTTAACTCTATCAAATAACATCCAAATCTCCCTAAATATTTTCATTGGCCTGTTCACCCTGTGTCTGAGGGCCTAAAAATGACAAACTCAAGCAGATGATTTTCTGGGAGCCTCTCCCTTCTTCTCTCTTTGTCTGCAGCACCAGGGCAGCGTGCACAGCTTTTGTTTGCTTTTTGTTTTCTTTAAAACACTCGCACAGCGTTTACATGTCCTTCTAAATTACTGCTTAGCTAAGCAGGAAAGGTGGAATTCTTATAACATTTCCCATCAGCCTCTCCTTCCAGCCCTTTAAAACTGTGTTATGACTCTTTGAAGTCTTTTTTGTTAGTCTACATTATTCAGAGGCTGTGATGAGCTCATAAGAAACTCACATTTCATCCTGGTCTAGTGGAAGGTGCCCCTGCCCATGGCAGAGGTTTGGAACAAGGTCCCTTCCAACCAAAAATATCCTGAGATTCCATGATTCAAGAACTAAACCTTAGTTGTATTCCTAAACCAGTTTTTCCACAACACAGCTCTATTAATCCTGATGATGCATTTGTATTTCTCCCATTACTATTGTCAGTGAATTTTGGCAACCTTGGGACAAATGCTGCCCAAAAGTCTATGGAAGTGGAGGAATGCTAAAAGGGTGTGCATGTAGTGGCACTGGCTGCTTACAGAGCACTGCAGTTAGGAAGATCCAAGCACACTCCAAGAAAGAAAGAAGACAGACCAGTTGTACTGGTTATTAGACAGAGTTAAGGGGCTAAAAAAAACCCAAAAAAACAACCCAAACCAACACATGCACATTTCTGCCAAGCCAGTTATAAGAAGATAATCATGTGCTAGCCTAAGCCTCTGGCAGGAGTAGAACACTGTTAGCTGTCTTCTAGTTAGCTAAATATTAATCATCCTGTTTAGAACCAATCATGTCACTAACTGGCCAGAAACTTGGTTAAAGGTTGTGGTACCAAGAAGGTGTTTTATCTCTAGCTGCAGTATTCCTCGACTTCCACAGAAAATATGATAAGCAAGGCAAATTCCAAAGGAATACTCCCATTGTTAGGAAATTTGTAATTTTCTTCTGAAAGGGATTTAGGAGGCCGTACCCAACGAGGTCAGAAAGCCCAGCAGAGAGGGAAGCCAAGCTCACAAAAAAAACAAGAGGTCCTTGGCTCCAAAATGCACTGTGACAAGAAGGAAAAAAGCCAGGGATTAAAGAGAACTTCCACCTGGGCCTTGTGCCACTGGCCACCACCGATGCTGGCCAGCATGCCCGCGATGCCCAGGCACGCCTCGAGGATGGCCACCCGGAACGTCCGCGCACGCCTGTCACTGGTCTCGGCCACGTAGGCAAAGCAGCTGGCCAGGACCAGGTTGTAGTCTCCTGACAGGCCACTCAGAAGGCGTCCCAGGAGCAAGTAGGCGACGTGCAGCTCCAGGTATATGACCAGCAGGTAGATGGACGTTTGCAGGGCTATGCCCGCTGTCGACAGGATGAGCGCCGGACGGCGGCCCACGCTGTCGCTCCATGGTCCAAAGAGAGTCACGGAGAAGAGACAGACAAAGAAGCCCCCCAAGTTGATGTAGAGGTTCCAGTGGGAGACCAGGGCTTCCACCTCCTGCAAGAGAAACAGGCGGCTCAGGACTCTCAACAGCACCCAGTGCCACCCTGGGCTCTCCACTCTCCCGCTCTCCCCAAGCTGCCCTTCCCCTCCGGGCTCTCTGATCCCCTTGGGGCTCCACTGTCTCCCCGGACACCCCACTCCTCCTGAGCTCCCCTCTTCCCCTGCTCCTCCCCACTCCCATGGGCTCTCTGCACCCCCAGGGCTCCCCTCGGACCCCCTGCTCCTTTTGGGCTCCTGGTTTATCCACTTGCCCAGAGTCCCCTCTTTCCCCGGAGCTCTCCCGGACTCCCCTTTTCCCCGGGGCTTCCCCGGAGCACCCCGCTCCCCCTGGGTGTCCCCTCTCCCGCCGACTCCCCATCTACCCCCTGGAGCTCCCCTTTCCCCCGCTCCCTTTCCCTGTTCCGCCCTGGTCCCCCAGGGCTCCCTGAGGATTCCCTTGTCCCCTCTCCCCCGGTGCCCCCTCACCTGCCGCAGCGGGTCGGCGGCAGCGCTGCTGTTCCCGCAGCCGGCGGAGCCGCTGCTGTTGTGGCCGTGGTAGCCGCGCTCGGCGCCCAGCCGGTCCCACAGGTACTGAAACAAAGATATTTACTCAGCATCAAAGTCTGACCAATGTGAATCGCGTTCGTTTTCATTGACAGCACTGGGGATAACCCTCCATGAGTGCGTCGAACGGAATGACAAAAGCAAAAACCTTATATTCGCGAAAGTCATTACACATTCGTGTTAAATCCCGCCTTTTCCGCGCCTCCCACTATGTAGGGTTGCTGTAATTATTTCACGGTCTTTGCTGCCATCTATCGTCCTTTTATTACAATTAGAGTCCAGTGTTACACAGTCTTTGTTCCAACCGTATATTAATTCTTAGTAGTGTTGGATGACTTCTTTTCCTCTTGGATGACTCTTTTTTTTTCATTTTTTTTTCATTCTTCCTTGAATGCTGAATGCTAATTAGTCAGGTGTCAGTTGGAAGAGATCCGTCCTACCGACTTGCAAAAGTTCTTTCCTCAATCCCCCTTACTTACAAAAGTTATATCCCTTATCTAAGGTTAGGCAATTCTCATCGAGTTAAGCAAAAATGCAAGGCTCATGGTACGTTAGAAGCACACGCATAGCTTTAGAGTGAAACAGTTCCACACTAATTCTTTTATGTACTGTTTTCTATTCAAGCGCTAGAAAAAAATTAAAGAAAAAAAAAAAGAAAAAGAAAAAAACACAAATTCATATTAATAAACCCCAACTCAATTTGGAACGGGCGCGGTTTAGCAGACAATGTTTAAGAGTCCCCTTCAGCAGTGGGTGGCCCCGAACGGCAGCGGCTCGGGGGGATCGCGGGGGGCGGTTGGCGGCGGGTGAACGGCCGTGCCCGTTGCCTCCAGCGGCAGATCCCGGGCCTTTCAGCACTGGGATAGCTCCGGAGCCATGGCTGGCATCTTGGAGGTGATCCTAGCCTTCAGGAAATACCTCATCGTCGTCACGGTAATCGTTTTGCCCCTCGCTCTGCCTCTGGCGGTGCCTACCAAGGTAAGGACTTTTTGAATTCCACATCTCGGAGCTGCTCCTTGTAAGTGACACAGTGAACAGACCATCAGTCTTCTTGAAGAACACTCAGTGACATGCGATTTGTGACTTTTGCTTTGCATCTGACTGGTTTAGCAAAGGACTTTCTATGCTGGAGACTATAGCTGTGAACCTAAATTACAGTCTAAGGTCCAGTTTTAATCCCTTCTGATTTTCTAACAGTATCCAATGCCCATATTCTTTAACTTTTTTCCCTTTTTTCTTTTCTTTTTTTTTTTTCTCCTGTTCTTATCCCAATCCGCCTTACTTACAAAAGTTCTATTTCTTATCCAAGGTTAGGAAACTTTTAGCAAGTTCGGCAAAAACGCCAGGAAGCACACACAGACAGCACAGAACTGCCTCAGGCTAAAGCTAATTCTTTACGAGCTGCTTTCTATTGAAGTGGTAGAAAAAAAAATTAAAAAAAAACCAACCAAAAAAAAAAACCAACCAAAAAAAACCCCCACAAACCTATTCACATTAATAAACCCCAACTCAATTTGGGATGGACACGGTTTAGCAGACAACTACTAAAACTGAGAGCAAACAATGCTAAAGTTTTAGCTTAAAGACAGACAAATGTCCTTACAGAAAAACTGACATTGTGAAAAACCTTTTTCCCACTTTTACCAAGAGCTTGTTCACAGCAGGATGGAAGCCAATATGTGCCTATGACATACGTGCCAAAGCCCTGCTAGGGTCTCTCAAAAGGCACTCATTGATGTCTTTTAAGAACAAAAATAGATAAAAAGGGTCATCAAGATGAAAAATTTCTTTCAGTGCTTGACGGGATGGATTATTAAGGTTCTTACTGCTCTCACTCAAAAATAAGGCTCAAAAAGGAATATTTTCATCTCTTCATGAATCTTTTCAGATTTCCTTCTCCAACCTGTCTGCTTTCCTCTAATCCCAGTGAATGCAATTATGTGCCATTGCCTTCTGGAAGGTGGAGTGTTCTGATCATGTCTCCTCTCCCTCCTCTTGCCCCCCAGGAGGCCAGATGTGGTTATGTTATCATAGTGATGGCAGTTTTCTGGTGCACAGAAGCCCTGCCATTGGCTGTCACAGCTCTCCTGCCCGTCCTGCTGTTCCCACTAATGAATATCATGGATGCAAACACAGTAAGAGATTTTACAGCATACGTTATATATTAATTGGTCAGCTTCTCTTATTCTGGGATTATTTCTCAGAAAATAATAATATTAACATTAACAATAACAATACTAATAACAATAATTAGCATTAGTAGTATTACTAATAACTACTTTTACTATTCCATTGCTCTTACAGAGGGAACTGGTTGTCTTCTTCATGGAATACAACTTGCACGAGCCCACAGTGAGCTCTGGGTGGAGCTGCTAATCTGAAATCAAAGCAAATTCACTCTTCAAAAACAACCCACAGTTACTCTGTGCTAATGGTTTTGGAACAACCTCCCTCAGAAAATGCCTTCTCTCTTGGCTTCTTCTGACTGTTTTCTCTCCCTTGTTCCACATTACAGGTCTGTCGGGAATATTTAAAGAACACCAATATGCTTTTTGTTGGGGGACTGCTGGTGGCCATTGCCATTGAGAACTGGCACCTACACAGGCGTATGGCTCTGCGGGTCTTGCTTATCACTGGTGTCAGACCAGCCCTGTGAGTAACAGTCATAAAAACACCATGGGATAAAGGAACTTATGTGACATATGTGAATCTGCAAATCACAGCCTACAAATGCTTTCCTGCAGTCCAAGTGAGTTAGGGCCTGAGCTAACCTTGCAAATGGGGATCCCGTGAAGTGTTACAGACCTGGCGTGCCTTTTCTGAATTCCAAATGGTTTTAGGTGGAGAAATAACAACAAGAGAGTCAATGGTGGTAAGACACAGCTTCAGACACTCAGGAAAGACCACAGATGAAACACAGCAAACATGGACTCTCTGCCTGCTACACTGATTGCCAAGAGAAGAGAAAACATGAGGATGCTTGTTTGCAAAACAACAAGTATTTTCCAGACTAGAACTCTAAGCTATGCAAAGGCTACAGCACCCTATTTAATCTGTTTTAGCTCCTAACGAGAGGGAATACTGAAGGAAATTACAAAGCAATAGAATAAAAATGCATACAAGATAAACCCCTTTCCATCTCATGTATAATCTACATCTCATCTAAAGAATAATTTTGAGGCAAATCACAGAGTAATACTGAAAGGAGGATTAGAATTTTAGATGAGTAAGAAGAGAATCTTAAATAATAGAGATGGGATAAAATTACAGAAAAACAGAGATCCTCATCCTTATGGCTTAAACTGATTGCCACTTGGGATAAAAATTCAGCTTGGAATTCCTCTTTACAATACATTATACTGCATTAACATGTGCTATTGAGATGGCATGTCTTCCTTGGAAGCATGCAGAATAAGCAGGACCTGACTAGGTAAATTGTTTGCTCCAAGCTACCAGGTTCCACTTTCCTGGTCATAAGAATGTAAAAAATTGGTTGAAATTGGAAAAAAAAAGAAAAATGAATGTAAAAATCTCACCATGTCACTCACAAAGTAGACCAGGGTAAGAGGAAGTGTTGGGTGGGAATTGCTGAGCATCTTCCAAACCCAGCACTTGTGGTCGAATCTTTGCAGCAAAAATAGAGCATTGCAGTGCTGAGTTCTGATCCAGCTTTTCCAAACCTTCTCATTCCAGACTTCTCATGGGATTCATGGTCGTGACTGCCTTCCTGTCAATGTGGATCAGCAACACGGCCACCACTGCCATGATGGTCCCCATAGCACAGGCAGTGCTGGAACAGCTGCACAAGTCAGAGCTGGAGTCCAGTGGTGCTGGTGAAGTGCAGGAAGGGTCAACTCCAGAGGGGAAAGGTGAGTGAATTCTGGGCAGCTTTCTCTTCGGGTTGATGGAGGATGACCTGATGCCTTCTTCACTGTCATAAGACTTGACAGTAAATTCTAAAAGAAGAACACACCTCAAGCATCCTGACTGCATCACACAGCATTGATGAGGCTCTTCTGTGAGCCACACAAAACCACCATAAGATCTGCTGACTTGACTGAAGTTTGAAAGAGATCAAAAGATGCAAAGAGATGATAACTAATCAATAAACAAACAACAGGAATACATTCTCCATTGGCTGAAGCCTTTCCATGAGGCTTGATATTTTTCTGTATCTTTGTCTTAGTTCAATTCTTGCCTACTGTGGAACAGATCAGATAATATGGAATTCTCACAGGAAAATTTCTGGCCTATTTCAAGCCAGAAGGGTAGGGATTAAAATGATCTTTCTAATCCAAAGCTACACAATCAAGCAACACTATCTCTTTACCACCTGTCTTGCCCTCTCCTCATGTTTGAGATGACTCCAGTGTTTCTGTAAGTCCCAGTGCCAGCAGTCAGATGCTGGTACAGAACAAGTTCCCTTCAGCCCAGCTCCTCTGGCTCTGTTGTAACTCCTGGAATTCTTACCTCTCTCCCCTCCACATGCAGTTCAGACATCACCCTAGTTCACCAAGAAGTGTCAGCAAAATGGGAGAAGATCAAAAAATTAAAGTCTTAAAAAGGGGAAATTTGCTTCCTTCAGGTTTATGTCCTAGCCTTGAAATACTGAGCTTTGCAGGCACAATATCTTTTCCTGTCCAACCAAGCTTCTGCATCTCTTTTGTTCCTTGGGATCCAGGTAATACTCATGTCGTGACAATCGAGGGAAACGAAGATCCCCTAGAGCAGAAACACTTGAAACTCTGCAAGGGAATGTCTCTCTCTATTTGTTACGCAGCCAGTATTGGAGGAATTGCAACTCTGACTGGGACAGGACCAAATCTGGTACTGCAAGGACAAGTTGAAGAGTAAGTCTGGTTGAATGTGGGATTTAATACCCATGAAACTGCATCATTCTGTACAACTGACTTCCAGGTAGCACAGAGAAAAAAATATCAGTTGGGTAACTTTGCTGGGAAGTGAGCTTCTCTTCCTTAAGGGGCCTCACAGTACCTCCCCTGTTCTAATTCATTAAGTAAATACAGAAGAGAATGTGGAATTTTGGATGCTAACAGCTTCCTGCATTTTACAGGCTCTATCCTAATAATGGTGGTGTCATCACCTTTGTCTCCTGGTTCTCCTTTGCCTTCCCCACCATGATTTTGTTACTGGTTTTGGCATGGATTTGGCTACAGATACTGTACTTGGGCTTTAAGTGAGTACCCTTCACCCTCTGCCTTCCAGCTGATGGGCCTGATCAAGGACTCATTGCACAAGTGATCCTTTTATTGATGGGGAAAGTCACACAGCAAGTGACAAATTCCTCACACAGAACAGAGACAAGCAGAACAGCACACTCAGTGTCTGTTAAAATACTGCACCTTTTTCTCTGAGGAATCTGATCAAATCCCAGAGAAACACACTCTGTAGATGCAAATAGGAAGTTCTAACAGCATATGACCTGTTCTGTGGCATTGTTGTCATGTCCCAAGAGATTGCTGTGCTTCAAAGCAGGAAATGCCTTTGTGACAAGAGTTGCTTCAGACCTAGAGGATTAGTCTTGTGCTATTATTTCCAATGCTAATCACCCCCAATACCCAGCTTACATTACCTACCTGTTTAATACTTAGCCTATCAAGTTTGTATTATTCCCAGCCTCCCTTGTTTTACATAGCAAGAGTGCTGTAATACCTGAAATGGTATTTTCATCTTCAAATTCCTCCTTTAAAATTCTCATTTTCTGTCATTTTAAAGAGCTTGGCAACTCTTTACTTCCTTGTGGTCATATAGCCTTGTCAGTCACACTGACCTTGTCCTGGTCTAGTGGAAGGGATCCCTGCCCTTGGCAGGGGGTTGCAATGAGATGGTCTTCAAGGCCCCTTCCAATCCAAACAGTTCTGTGATTCTACAGTATTTTCCCCATGTGCTCAGATACCATAATTCTTTTTGTATTTAAATCATGAGCTTTTAGGGGCAGGAAGCTTCCTTCTGATCACCTTGGCAAGCCATGGTGCTATGCAGTTAGTACCCACCACGACTGCCAATGCTATGATTATAATATATTTAATGTCAATATTCATATATCTAAAAGACATTATGACTGAGTCTAAAATTTGAATTCTTAACTGAGGCTATCTGGCAAGTGTCTCTGATATTTCTTGTCCATTTTCTTCTAGTTTTAAGGAGAATTTTGGTTGTACTGCAAATGCCGCAGAAAAGACTAAGGAGAAAGAGGCCTATGCTGTCATCCAGGAAGAGAGCAGGAAGTTGG
Source organism: Manacus vitellinus (assembly GCF_001715985.3). Lineage (NCBI taxonomy): Eukaryota > Metazoa > Chordata > Aves > Passeriformes > Pipridae > Manacus > Manacus vitellinus. Next base: position 6,767,613 of record NW_021940460.1, read on the forward strand.
GCAGAATGAAATTTGCAGAAATAGCAGTTTTGTCCCTCTTCATACTCCTGGTAGTGCTCTGGTTTACAAGAGATCCTGGTTTTACTACAGGCTGGGCAACAAATCTTTTCAACAAAAAAAAAAAGTACTACCATTACTCCTCATTTTGAATAAAATTAAATATGCTGGATTTTATAGAAATGAAAACATAGCTGACTAAATATCTGATTGATCTGTTGCAGGTTTGTCACTGATGGTACAGTTGCCATGTTCATTGCAATTTTGTTGTTCATCATCCCTTCTGGCTTTTCCAATGCACAAACAGGTGAGTTTACTGAAGCATCAAAAATCAACTGCCAGAATAGGTACATGAGAAGTTTCACGTTTGAGGTTTACAAAGGAAATTTCAAATATTAAATAAGATTTCAAACTGCTCTTCCTGCATAGCTACAGCTTTTGTTTAGGTTAGGCAAGGCACATATCCCATAAAAGTTCTCTGCTTCTCATTATTTAACCAAGTAGGAAACTCTTATCCCAGCAGTGTTCCTGCCTCTGCTATACACGTGTAAAAGCTTCTGAGGCTGGAATCTTCAGGAGACAAAACAACAGAAACACACACAGTTCTGCAGATATCTTGCCACACTTTTTGCTCACCCTTCCCTGCATTGTACTGTGCTTTTGGAAGCAGCTGCAGATCATTCATTAGTGTTTTTGCAAGTCAAGTTTTAAAACCTTTGTTGGTGAAGCTTTTAGCATTTGCTTCGGGAGGTAATTCCAGGTCTTGCTGACAGAAGGTTTTCCTGATGTTCAGACTAAAGTCAGGTCCCACCAAGAAGTTCTCCTTTCTTTGGAGAATGTAATATGGCTTACAAAATCTTTTTGGATTTCAGATGGCAAGTCAAAGTTCCAAGCACCTCCACCTCTCCTGGACTGGAAAACAGTTCACCAGAAAATGCCGTGGAGTATTGTGTTTCTGCTGGGAGGTGGTTTTGCCTTAGCCAAAGGCAGTGAGGTAACATTCCTTGGCTTACCTGGGATCTGTGTCTTCCTGCGTGTTTCCCACCTTGCTCTTCATGCTGTCCCAGGACACAAGAGGGCACACTGGGAGCATCGAATGTTCCTTTCCTCAGCTACTGGCAGTGGGACAGACCTCACCATCTTTGGGAGGAGTCCTGTGATTAGACCAAATCCTTATTGTTAGCTGTGCAATGGGATGGTACTACCAATCAGGACAACATGATTAACTGTGTTTCTGAAGAAGTGGATGATTAAGAAACTACCTCAACACGTTAAAGGTTCTTTAAATAAAAATTAATTGATGTGGCAAGTGTGAGGAGATAGTTTAGAGACCCATCCTGGGTACATTATCTCAAACAAACAACTTATGGAAATAGGATTTAAATTAAACTGCTAGAAGACAAATTCAGAGCTTGCTAGAGAAACTTCAGGAGCAGATAAAATCATCAGACTGAAAGGATGTGGTGCTGTACTTCTGCAGGAACCTGCCAGGAGTCCAGTGCTACACGTTGTTTTTCAGTAACGATTTGAGTGATGGTAAATGATGATAAATACAATTATGAAGTATAAAGACAATAAAAAAACTGGAAAAGGCTTCAAGTGCCTGGAATACTAGTTCAGAATTCAAAGATCAAAATTAACTGCAAAAGTGTTTCTAGAGAACAAGGATGCAGCTCAGTTTGGGAAACAGGAGGAAATAATCAAGTATCAAAAATGTAAGATGTGGAAACAACAGGTTGAGTTTTAAAGCTGCTCATACACCTTATTCTTGTCAGTGTTTTAATATTACTACTGAGAAAAAAGCAAACAGCTGGAAACTATAGGCAAGCTGATCATACATAAAACATGTAAAGTATAATCCTTCTCTCAGGACTAAGTCCTCAGGTACATTAATTTATTCAGTTTTGGCTATCAGTCTTCAACGATATATGGCTGTATGAAGAAAGAGGAAGGTAGTAAGAATGGGAAACATGCTTTTTAAAGGAAAGATTTAAGAAATTAGAATGATTTATTCTAGAATAAGTCATCAAATACAAAAAAGCTGCAGTAGAAGGCCCAGAATGACAGGGATGATGTTGGGACTTTCCAGTGACTGAGAAGAATGGAGGGTGTGAAAAGCTTCAGATAATTATCTCAGATAATGTGATGAAATCACATTAAATCACTAAAACATCTGCTAAGATACATAAAAGCATTTTAGAAAATTATTTCAAAGACCTTTGTTTACATTAAAAAGTGCCCGAAATATTGATCATGTACAACTGATCTGAGCTATCAATAATGCACTACAAATGTAGTATCTTCTTCTTTCAAATTCTTTGGAAGGGAAAGCATGTTCATTTCCTCTCTATGAACACTGGCTCCTACATGTTTTTCTGCAGAGAGCAGTTTGTATGAGAACTGCTATGACAAGGGAAGGTCGAATTGACATGAGAACTGTAACTGGACTGCAATGTGGTTATTTCCTCTCCAGTCTACTATCCTGAGAGCCCTCTTTTTTTTTTGTTACAGAAATCTGGTCTGTCTGCATGGTTAGGTACCAAACTGACCCCTCTGCAGCACGTCCCTCGCTCAGCAATTGCCTTCCTAGTGTGTCTCCTCGTTGCCACTTTCACTGAGTGCACCAGCAACGTGGCCACCACCACCCTCTTCCTCCCTATTGTGGCTTCAATGGTAGGTTCCAGCATTTCAAAATGTTCTTATAAGAACAGTTTTCAACTCCTCTCCAAGCATACATCTGCTCAATTGACAAAATTAACTGGCTGCCATAGCCAAGCACTGGTTTGTGTGTCCAAACAGGGATACAAGACTTAAAACATACATATGTGTATGTGTGTGAATATATCTCTGTATAAATACACTGTGCTTAGTTCAACCCTTCTAAAATCATTGCTGGGGAAGAGTAAAGGGATTAAATCCATTGGCATATTAGACTTTGCCTTCTGGCCTAAACAACCCCATGAGGTCACTGCCAGCTGTACTTGTTTTTTCCAATTTGTTCTGCATGGACACAGCAACAGCAGCAGCATTTGCTTCCCTGCAACATTCCAGTACTGTATTTCACTCCGACCACTGGCCTTCCAGAAGTCTCTGAGGGTGATAGCATGACCTAATTCAGACTTTTTGCATTTCCACTGCAGATTCCTGTTGCTGGGGTAGACAGAGTTCTGCACTGTGAAAAGCTGGTTCCAGACAAAAAATGCAATAAGCTCCCCCAAAATCTTTTGGCATAGGCCACACACTCCAGCAAACCCTTAAACTGATCACCTGCAGAGCTTGGGCTGCCCTGTCTCCTCTGATAATTTCATTTTGTTCTTAACCAGTCTCAAGCCACTCTACAATTTTTTCCCAGGGTTTAGAGGTGAATGCAAGCATTATTAGCCATTTATACAGCAGCCTCAGGAACACAAAGCCCTGACCACAAAATCAATTCTTGCATTTGTTGCATAAAGACATGGACTAGAAGTGTCTCAAGCAGCACCAAAACCTGAGTGGCTGCAGTGTTTGATGAAGAACGAGGTTTCTGACAGGGACAAATACAATCAGGTTTCTGACAAAAGATTTCTCTGCAGTTTGGGGTATCCAAACCAGCTTCTTTGCTCTCTCTTCCTGCACAGGCTGAAGCCATTTGCCTCAACCCACTCTATGTCATGCTGCCCTGCACACTTTCTGCATCGCTGGCGTTCATGCTCCCTGTGGCCACTCCTCCCAATGCCATTGTCTTCTCCTATGGACAGCTCAAGGTTATGGATATGGTGAGCAAAATCATGTTCTTGTCAGAATTTTCACCTCTAGATTTGGTCTTTCCTTTTTCTAATATTGGTTCTTCTTGGGAGAGTGTTAGAAATCTCCCTTTGCTGGGCTGATGGAAAATGGAAGGAAGACACACGAGTGCATTAATAAAGGGTCACACTCACTCAGAGCCTCAGAAAGGTGCTATTGAGCTTTTAAAGAACAGCCAAGGCCTCTTGAAGATGTTCCAAGAAGAGCTGCCAATGAGAAACAACAATGTCTAAGTGCTTGAGAAGCCCACATGTAGGGCATAGAGGTGTCAAAGAGCCCTGTCATCTGGGCAGTCCTTCTGCAGGGGTGGGGGACAGTCTGGCACATCTCACTGGGCTGCTCTGATGCCCTGAGAAATCATCGTGTTAAAGACAGATGGACACAGATGCCATGTCTCTTGATAACTTTTCTAACTTACAAGTGATTCAAGAGGAATTCCAAAATAACATTAGGGATAAATACCAGGTCAGAAGAGAAAGTTCTACATGAGTGAGTTCAAAGGATTTCAGGACTTCTAGTTAAGGAGTTTTATCTGATGGAAACTTGTTTCCCCCCAGGACAAATTATATTTGTGAAGAAAACCAGCTTAAAATAATTTGATGGACTTGTGAAAAAAGGCCAAAGAGAATCTGTCAATACAAACAATCCCAACCAGCAAGAAAGGAAAGTGCTCAGTTCAACTAACAGTGCTTCTTTTTTTATAATTCTAGGCCAAAGCTGGATTTGTACTCAACATTCTGGGAGTTCTGACAATAACTCTTTCCATCAATACCTGGACTTCAACTTTCCTCCAGCTGCAAATTTTCCCAACTTGGGCAAACAAGACAGGTTCGTGCCCATAACGTGAACAGGAGAAGGGAGCAGTGACTGTTCCTGTTAGAGCTGCAGTGAGAGCAGGACTGCCCTCCACGCCAGCTTTGCCAAGGCAGTGGTATAGAGACAGGTCTGTTCTGTGGAAAAGGGCAATCCACCCTCAAGCAAAACTGTTCTGTTGATAACAGCAATAAAATTTTTTAACAGTGCTGTTTATCTGTCAATTTTGTCACCCCAGCAGTAAGACAAGGTAACCTTTTGGCTTTTCAGCTGTCCCAGGAACCTTTAGATTTTGTGTCTCTGCAGGGATATTTTCCCCAAGTGCTTTTCCACCCCACCTGTAAAGTTTGAAATCTGCAGCAAGAAAGAAGAGAGATGTATATATATATTGATATGCATAAAGAAGGAGAGAGACTCCGTGTTCCTGATTTCATGCATGTATTGTCACAAGAAACACCTGTATATGGGTATATGTTCAAACTGTATATGACTATTATATGCTGTTATGGGCATTGACAGCATTACAGACAAATCACATACTGTCAGCCCCTTCTATTTTTGAAATACATATATTTGCTGTCCCCTTGTTATGAGTGTAAAATGCACCATAACTGAGGTTCAGTTCAGACAGAGCAGTTATTCAACATGTGCTCCTGAGGTTTGCACTGAAATCTTTGCTCTGTTGTTGCCTGCCTAAATTTTGCACAAACAATGTTGTTGCTTTTCAGAAGTCCCACTCTGGTGGCATCCCCATACTGGTACCATCAGAGTGAATAAGAGGGAATTTCACCCTAAATGAGTGCATGCTCTTCAAAACTTTTCTTCTTTCTTTCTCAGTCCTAAACATTAGGAGACAAGGACATTGTGCAGTGTACATTTCACTTACAAAATGGCAGAATTCACTGACCTGCAGTAGTTTCTTTCCAGTTCCAACTCTCCAGACAATTCTGGTGCCTGCTGGTCACTGATCCCTCTTGCACTGATGGTTTCACTGGCCACTTGCTCCAGGAAATCACTGCCCTGGAAAGAACAGTCTCTTATTAACCCTTCAGTGGCTCTGACAAAGAGTATTTTGATGTGTGATAGGCATCCAAGAGAATATCCACAGCACACACAGGACAGGCATTTATTCTCTGTTGCTAATGAGCTCCTGGGTATAATTGATTTCAAACACATAATGACTTGTTCAGGTCACTGCTAAACCACTCTCCTTTCCCTTGGCATTTACCTCTATCAAATAACATCCAAATCTCCCTAAATATTTTCATTGGCCTGCTCACCCTGTGTCTGAGGGCCTAAAAATGACAAACCCAAGCAGATGATTTTCTGGGAGCCTCTCCCTTCTTCTCTCTTTGTCTGCAGTACCAGGGCAGCGTGCACAGCTTTTGTTTGCTTTTTGTTTTCTTTGAAACACTCGCACAGCGTTTACATGTCCTTCTAAATTACTGCTTAGCTAAGCAGGAAAGGTGGAATTCTTATAACATTTCCCATCAGCCTCTCCTTCCAGCCCTTTAAAACTGTGTTATGATTCTTTGAAGTCTTTTCTATTAGTCTACATTATTCAGAGGCTGTGGTGTGTGTAAGTACCTGCAAGGAGCACAGGTGCAATCTTTATGCCAATCTCAAGAAGAAAGAAGAGAGACATCAAGTAGCACAGAGTGTCATGGGGCCAACCCATTAATGCTGGGTGTTCCATGTTCATTAGCAGGGATGAGTGCTTAAAGGTTAGAGACTTACCAGAGAATATCTGCAATGGAAGTTACTGAAGGGGTGTACAAATGTCCAACTTCCAGAAAAAATATGGGTGAAAAGCTGGTGGAAGAGGAAGAGGAAGAGGAAGAGGAAGAGGAAGAGAAGAGGAAGAGAAGAGGAAGAGAAGAGGAAGAGAAGAGGAAGAGAAGAGGAAGAGAAGAGGAAGAGAAGAGGAAGAGAAGAGGAAGAGAAGAGGAAGAGAAGAGGATCAGAATACCATAAAGAGAACTGAAAATTTCACTACTAGTTTCCACCTTGAAGTGATGTGGTACTGGGCAGTTTATTGCCTTGGGTGTGTCTGAGCTCAGGACCAGTTGAGGTACAGCTAAATATAGTGTACTTGTGCAAAACTCAGTAACACTATTAAACATTTTCATAATTTTCTAAGCAAAGCAGGTAGAAAGTGTTTCTAAGCCCCATTATTACCCAGATCACCTTTGAAGGGTGGTTCCCCATTACGTTTCCAGATATTGCCCTCAAGGAGTGGCTCCATTTCCCATTGTGTGATCAAATTTCACAATCTGCTGTGAAACTGCCAGCTCAGCACCTGCTGTACTTAGGTGTGATTTCCAATGCAGCTCTTCATTTCGGAGTTGACACTAAGTTTGTTTTACATAGGAGTTGTGAGTGATAAATTTGGTAATGAGAAGGGGATGTCTGCCTTTTTGCCTGCCTGGTCTAAGAAGCAAGTGCTCTACAAAACCACAAAATACAGGTTTCCCACAGTATATGCCAGTGAGTAAGTGGGTGACTCGCAGTCACCTCCTCCATTCTCCCTGGAGTTATGGTGCTGTCTTGCCTTGCCTTGCCCAGGCACACGAGCACACACACAACTTCTACAGGCACACACATGTACACCAAAAGAGAATATGAAGGACTTACCCCAGTAAACATACACATTTCTATGACCACACCGTAAAACCAGATGAGTTTTAAGCAGGCTAATGAAAATCCGCTTCCACTTGGGAAAGGCACTTCATCATAAACACCTCGGCAGCAATTTGTAAAGTGGCACATAAGTGATGCAAGGGGCACTGGAATCATAAACAGACTTAACAGGACACATGGCAATTTGAAAGCCAAACCAGGATAAAGCCAGTACATCTTTCTAATCCTCAAATTCGTTTGGAGAAACTAAAAATTTGCTCCCAGTCACTTAAAAGGTATTAAAAGGAACTTTAAGGAAGTTTTGTTGTATAGCACTGACATATGAAATATGTCCAGATATTACCATTTAATTCCTAAACTTTCATTAATAATAAAAATAAATAAATAAAATCTACTTTGAAGGACAACTTCTCGTAAAATGAACACAAAATAATTAATTCTCAAAAAGTTGATAATTATTTTCAGAAAACCAAATACAAACCAACAGAAACATAAGGTTCTGTGTTTTATCCAACAGTCAGCAGCATGTGTGTAGCTATGGACCTTTCTCCAGGGGCTGTAAGAGCAGTTCCAGTCATGTCCTTGGAGGAAATTCCTCCCTTGGATAACTATGGCATGTTGGCAGCAGTGTGAATCTTAGTGCAAAACTCCAGCTCTCTCCATTTGGCTTATTTTATTCTAGGAATAGAACTCTTTGCTCTCAATTAACACATTAAGTGTTCGCAAAGGCAGAAACAGAGTTTAAACTTTTTGCAGTGATGGATAACTAAAGAACAGAAAACAGAAGGACAAGGACTTGAGAAATGCGTAACTTGAAATCACCCAGGAACTTCGCAACCCTCAATTTTTTTTCCCCGACATGGGACCAATAAAACTATTTACAACTTGATTCATTGAACTTTATGGTTTGAGTTAGTAGTGACCAAGGTGCCAAAGTCTGGAAATGAAGTGGTTTGAATGTACTAATCACCCGGTGTCCAAACTAACAACTGTTTAATAGAACTTAATCACTACTGTCAATGCTGTGCATTTTCTCCTATTAAGGAAACATTTAATATTATTTTATCCTTTAATCATAATAACAGACCGAAACCATCCAGGTGCCATCCAGGAGGTGCAGGTTCCCTCACCACATGTCATTTAGTGGCTGCAGACACTGCACCAGGGCATGCCCAGGGTCCCCAAATCCAGGCCAAGCACCTGGTCTGGTGTTGATTTTCCTTGCACAACTCCCTTAAATATCTAAGGGGGAAGGAATGGAACAAGTGAACACTTTTCAAAGGCAGCACAGGACAGCAGAGTTGAAAACTAAATAAAATTGATTTAAACTGCCAAAAAGGGGGGGGAAAAAAAAACCAAACCCAAAGTACGAACTAGTTTGAAAATAGAGAAGGAATGGAATGGTTGGTTCAAGGGTTCAATCCTTATTCAATCCTTATTCAAGGTTTCAACTTTTATATATTGTTATGAATGATTTAGATCAGACCAGATGCAACTGCTTCAAGGCTCAGAGCTTGTATGCCTGTGCAAGGTATCTGTGATACAGCATTAATCATGACTGCTTTTAGCTGGCGTTGCACTTGAAATAATAATTATGGTCATCTAAAACATCAAAAATTTACTCTGCTCCAAGTTTACGTCATTCAGCCAACTTCAGGTTAGTATTAAGGCGCTCCTGCCAACCTAGCAGCACTACAGGAATCTCCTCACTCCCCTTGATCCCTGTCCAGTCCATGAGAAGCAGAACAACTTCAGGTTTTCCCAATACCTGTCACTAGGACCTAGGGCTTTCCATTCTTTGGAAGGGAGTTAAAAGCTCTAGGATGCCCAATTTCAGTAATTTTACTGATTACAGAGCTTGTAATTTCTTTCTATAAAGCAAAAGGAGAAGTGGTCAGAGCTGTCCATGAAACTAATGTCTATATTAATATGGAATTGCACAACGTGAGGTGAGCAAGGTGTGTGGAGAAGGGGAATACAGTGTTGTTACAGTTAACTGTTACAGCACCAGTTTTCCCAGTTGCCCATCGAGGGGATCTTAGAGAGTGAGTACTGGTTATTCTGAGGCAGTTGTAGTGCCTGCAAAGGGAACGTCACTTTTCCCTCTTTGCTCTAGGACTCTCCTGATGAGACTTGCCAGAAAACTGAAAAAGGATCCTCTTTATTTTTGAGATGTCTGTCACCCTGAAGGGAGTCTGAATTTTCCTCCTTGTTCTTACCTCTGGCAATATCATTCCTGCTACGTGAAACATGCAATCATAAATCACTTGTCTGCATTGCAGATAACACAGTTGTACAATGTGAGCTTCCTCACACCTGTGCTTTTGCTTTCCTCCTTAGACCTAAGCAAGTGGTGTTGTGGTATTGAGAGCTACAACTGGCACTGAAGAAATAATACTACTTAACCAATCCAAAATAAGCTTTGTCATTCCTTTAGTGTTACAGCTGTATCATCCAGGTTCCCTAGAAGACAGCAACATCGTCAGAATTAGTTCTGATGACTTTTAGAGACTTAAGAATGAAGAAAGAATATTTTATTCCTCATGCATCGTCCCTAATTTAAGATGCTCTGGCAGTTGATAGAATATACATGGCGTATGGACAGAAGAAAAATAAATTTCTGAAATATATTTAGAAAAGACTGAAGTAGAGCTGCAAGAGGGGCAGGTTCTGACTGCGTTCTGGCTCCAGAAAATAAAGTTCTTCTCCCCACTGAGCACAAACACTGTGGAAGTGCAGGAGTTCATACTGTGGATTTCTATATTTTGGCAGAGATACTATAAAGTTTAAAAAAAAAATAAAAATAACACCAAACATGCAGCCTATTAGCCTAGAAGAAAAATCTTTGGTCTGTTTACACAGTAACCACACACCTGTATCTCAGAAATATGAGACAAGGGATGGGGAAAGGGGAGGGGACTGACATCTCTATTTTCCTCTGCACCAGGTGCAGTCAGGTTTGTAATATCTCTCCAACCACTATTTTGACTCAGTGCCACTGTTGGCCTACTGTACCTGCTGAACAGCCCCTGCAGGGAATGACTCCAAAACATGCCCATGCTCTCTGCTCCAGCAAGATCCGTTCTTACCTGGAGCCCTGGCGGGTGCATACATAAGTCAGCCAAACCCTGAGCCCATCCTAGCACAGCTGCAGTTCCTCCAAGTCACAGAAAGATAAAAACACTAAATCTTGTACAAAACGGTCCTATGAATTCATTTTCCTCACCAGACACAGCACTCAATTTCCTGTTGCTGCCAGTTTATGTGCCATTTTTATGGGACATAAATGTGGCATTAAGGAAATTTGTCCTATCACAAGGCAGCTGTATCATAAAGTATCAAGGTAAGGGACAGAGTTGAGTAGTGTCCCATCTCCTTAGTTCCTCAAACTAAAGTACAACACAGTAAAATCCTTTTGCATTAACCACAAGTGTGTGTGTCTGGTTCTCATGAATATGATTGCTTGATATTCCTGTGCAAATGGAAAAGAAGAAAAGAGGGTTATAAATATTAAATTTAAAAGAATATATTATTACATATTATGTAAATTCTTGTATTATATATTATATAAAAAGAATTTTTTTTAAGGATAAATAATTTTGTATCATGAGAATAAGATGCTTTCTGTTTAAGACAGCAGCCACATGACTAAGAACAAGGTAGGTGCTATGGCAATGCTGATTCCACTACACCAAACATAGAATGATACAATTGTTTAGGTTGGTAAAGACTTCTAAGATCATCAAGGCTAACTGTTACCCCAGCACTGCCAAGCCCACCACTAACCCAAGTCCCCAAGTGCCACATCTACACGGCTTTTAAATCCCTCCAGGGATGGTGACTCCACCACTGCCCTGGGTGCTCCGTGCTGGGGTTTGATGACCCTTTCAGTGAAGACATTTTTCCTGAGATCCAATCTTACTGAGGCTGCACTCAATCCCCCCATCCAGACCATTGATAAAGACATTAAGCAGGACTGGCCCCAGTACTGAGCCCTGAGAAACACCACTGGTGACCAACTGGGTGTAACTCCATTCACCACCATTCCCTGGGCTCCAGCCAGTTTCTTACCCAGCCAACAGTGCACCCGTCCAAACCATGAGCAGCCAGTTTCTCCAGGAGAATCCTGTGGGAAATGGTGTCAAAGCCTTTCCTAAAGTCCAGGTAGACACATCACAGCCTTTCCCTCATCCACTAAGCGGGTCACCCTGTCATAGAAGGAGATCAGGTTGGTCAGGCAGGACCTGCCTTTCATGAACCTGTGCCAACTGTGCATAATCACCTGGCTGTTCTGTACATGCCACGTGTTGGCACTCCAGAGGATCTGTTCCATAACCTATCCTGGCACTGGGATCATGCTGACAGGCTTGCATTCCCTGGATCCCCCTTCTGACCCTTCTTGTAGATGGGAATCACATTCACAAACGCACAGCCAGCTGAGACCTCTCCAGTGAGCCAGGGCTGCTGGTAAATGATGGAAAGTGGCTCGGTGAGCCCTTCCACCAGATCCCCCAGTATCCTTGGGTGGATCCCATCTGGTCCCATGGCCTTTTGCATGTCCAAGTGCTGTAACAGTTCACTGACCATGTCTCTTGGATTACAGAGGCTTTATTCTGCTCCCCATCCTTGTCTTCAGCTCAGAGGTTTGGGTACCACAAGAAGAACTGATGCAAAGAAGGCATCAAGTACATCAGCTTCTTCCTCATCAGTTGTCACTATGCTTCCCTCCACATCCAAGAAAGGATGGAGGTTCTCCTTAGCTGTTCTTTTGTTGCTGATGTATTTATAGGAACACTTTTACTGTCGTTTACAGCAGCAGTCAGATTAAGTTGTATCTGGACTTTGGCCCTTCTAATTTTCTTCTTTTAGGCTACTGAATTCCCCACTCCTAGTCACAAGAAAAACAAGCTATTTCCAAGCTCTATTCCTCTTAAATTCACTTCTCTTTAATAATAGTATGACATGAAATTATCCAGTATTTATCGGAGCAGAATAATAAATGTGAAACTATTTTTAAAAAGTATGTTTTGCCACACAACATAGGACAGTACAAAAGGCATTACATGATTTATCATGGAATCATGGAATGATTCGAGTTGGAAGGGACCTTAAAGACCATCTCATTCCACCCCCCTGCCATGGACAGAGACACCTTCCACTAGTTCAGGTTGCTCAAAGGTTTATCAACTGCTCTGTGCAGGTAGCAATGGGTGGAACTGGACTGGGTTGCTCAGGAGGGTATTGCATTACCACATAGTTTTTATATCATTTTTATTTCTTTAATCTGACTGCATGCAACCCTATGGACCAGAGAAAGTAAAGTCTCTGTGTTTAGGAACTCAGATCTTCATCAGGAAAGGGGTATTTAGTATTCTTAGGCAGTGATTAACATGAACTCTGAGTTAGAGTTTATAAATATGATGAGTCTTTAATTTACGCAACAAGTAGACTAATAAAGATTAGAGGAAAGAACTTGAGAGGGAGGGAGAGAAACCTCCGTATCTAACCCAGGCTGCCAACAACACTCTAATTACAATTGGTCTCACAACAAAACCTTTCTGGAGTGAGGATGTTCCAGCTTAAGATTTAAAAATAGCCAGGTGTTGTATATACCATCTTAGCACAAAGAATTATCCAACACATAGTACAGCAGAACACCTGATTTTTCTTTAAATCTTACTCAGGCTATTTTTTGTCATGAAAGAAGTTACCTGCATCTTCGGCAGTTGTAAAAATATCATGCATGGCACCACCTGCCAGACTAATAACAATAATTAGAAATGTAATAAACTGTTCATTGGCAAGGGAACAAATTGTCTTATCCTTTGAAAGTCACTCTGGCCCCAGGCAATTCCTCACAGACATTTGCCACTGATGTCACAAGAGCCGGAGTGAAAAGCGCACTGCGCAGAAAAACAAGAGAGGAGGAGAATAAGAAAGACAAAAAAAACACTGACAAAGACATTTGAGCAACGTAGACTAGCTGCAGATTATTCCCATTTTACTGAACAAACCATTAAAACGAAGGACTTACAAAGAGTTGACAATGAGGGAGAACTGATCCTGTTGCTTCCTATGGAACTTTACAGACCGGAGCCTTTGGAGAGTCACATGAACTCATAACACTTGCTTAAGATGAAACATTTTTAACTGAATTTAGAATGAAAACCTCAGGGTTGCAATTACTTCTTTTTTATCCTCCTTAATTCTTTTCATCTTTTGTACAATGATCTTTCATAAAATAATTAGGATCTTTCATAACATACTTTGTACTGAATACCTTTTATAGTGGGTTAGTCAGACTCCTGTATCTCGCATTTAATTTTACATCTGACAATCTGAGATCAATATTTCATTCTCACTGAAGCTCCTCTAAGTGCTAAAGCAATCTTGGTTTGTCTGCCAGATAGGAGTTAATGGCCTGTTCAGGACTTTTATCTGCCTTTATAACCCTCCATTTGAACAGACCACAGCATTTTACTTTGCTTGTTTTCTAAGACCGTGTTTAAAATCATCCTCAGCAATAAAAATGTGGTTTCATATTTTAATGACCTTATATGTTTATGCACCCTCTTGCGTGCAGTATGTTTTACCTCTAAAAATCTATTTTCAGTTTATAAAATGTAAAAGCCACCCAGAAACCTGTGAACATAAAATATTTGCCTTCCTCATCCATCTTCTAAACTAGATGCAGGCACTCGAGAGAACACAGCGACCGGGTCCTTGCTTACAGAGGACTGAAGAGGAGAAAATCAAGTCATAAACGCTGCATAAGCACTTCTTTCTGAGGCTTCTGATGATTTCACAGTCCCAGTAAGTCATCTAGGAGGGGCCCATGCCAGGCAGCAGCCTGCTTTTGTTCTTTGCTTTGTACTAAGAAGGGAGGGACATTGCTGAGGTACAACACTTTGAGTATTTACATGATTCATTCCTTCTTTCATTGAATCATTTTCTCGTTTCTAAGATAATACCTCTGGGATGATTTCAGCAGCTGTTTGCGGAAGCACCAGGTTTTATGTTTTCCACTATTGTGTGTGAAGATGAACTGAGGATTGTCTAAGTAAGATGGGAAAATGGTTTGGACAGGGTGGGGGGAACTTCTCTCGCATACTTCTGATTATTGACCTGATGGCTCTAAAGTCTTTCACACAGAAGCTGTGAGGTCAGCTCAGAATCCGACTACAGTCATGAACTTCCTGCTGAACATGCAGGAATATTTCCCCAAATCCAAGCAATGCCCTAAACTGCATCAAATAATTCATCCCAGACTGCATTTGGATTATAGTTGGTTGGGAAAACCCAAGTATGCCAGTTCTTTTCAATGTTCCAGGTCAGCTCTTCCCAGTTTTCCTTTCTGTTTCAAAACCAATACAATGATAGCTGGCAGAATTTGAGACTACACCTTGAAGGGTGATATTACACAACTTTCAGCTTTAACTATAAATACTGGAGATAGAACTATGTTCTCTTACTGAATTCATAAGAAGCTCACATTTCAACCTGGTCTAGTGGAAGGGGTTTGGAACAAGATGATCTTTAAGGTCCTTTCCAACAAAAACCACCCTGGGATTCAATGATTCAACTAAACTTGAGTTGCATCCCTAAACCAGTTTTTCCACAATACAACTCTATTAATCCTGACGATGCATCTGTATTTCTCACACTAATATTGTCAGTGAATTTTGGCAACCTTGGGACAAATGCTGCCCAAAAGTCTATGGAAGCAGGGAAATGCTGAAAGGGTGTGCATGTATTGGCACTGGCTGCTTACAGAGCACTGCAGTTAGGAAGATCAAGCACACTCCAAGAAAGAAAAAAGTCTATGGAAGTGGAGGAATGCTAAAAGGGTGTGCATGTATTGGCACTGGCTGCTTACAGAGCACTGCAGTTAGGAAGATCCAAGCACACTCCAAGAAAGAAAGAAGACAGACCAGTTGTACTGGTTATTAGACATAGTTAAGGGGCTAAAAAAAAAAAAAAAACAACCCAAACCAACACACACACGTTTCTGCCAAGCCAGTTATAAGAAGATAATCATGTGCTAGCCTAAGCCTCTGGCAGGAGTAGAACACTGTTAGCTGTCTTCTAGTTAGCTAAATATTAATCATCCTGTTTAGAACCAATCATGTCACTAACTGGCCAGAAACTTGGTTAAAGGTTGTGGTACCAAGAAGGTGTTTTATCTCTAACTGCAGTATTCCTCGACTTCCACAGAAAATATGTTGAGCAAGGCAAATTCCAAAGGAATATTCCAGTTGTTAGGAAATTTGTAATTTTTTTGAAAGGGACCTAGGAGCTTCTGCAAGATGAGAATCTGGACAGACACTCCAACAATTCAAACATGATTCTCTTCAGCTGCTGTAAAGGAATGGCGCAAGAGCACAACGTGTTTCATCTTGGGTTGTGGAGTAAGTGCAGGGAATTGCAAATGTGCTTCATCTGTATCACAAAGCAACATCCCATGTCATTCACAAACTAATGCTCTTTCTGAGCTCTGCCACAGCTCCAGGAATGATGCTGCATGTTCATGATAGAACATCAACAGCAAGGAGGAATGGACCAAAAACATCCTGAGAACTAAAAGATGAACATCACTTGGGGCAGGTGTGGGTTATTCAGCACCTTTGAAATCCTCACACAGCTTAAAATAAACAGAAAATAAGAAGAAAAGGCAGCAGCCTTAGAAGCAAGAGTATGACATGATGTATGAGTGATCATTTCCCCACTCATGCCTCAGCACTAAGTGGCTAAACCTGCATAACATATTCAGAGTCAGGAGTGTGACAGGATTGGGTTGGGAAGACTCACGTGGTTCAGTGTCTCACTAGTAGATCCACATGTTCTTGAAACTCCCACAGTCCCTCAAGGCCTTAAAACCAGAATGCAACAGCATTCCCCTTTGTATCTCTCGTGGTCTGACCTTTAGAAAGCCCTGTTCAGATAGAGGAGCTGGAGGTGACTAGATAGAGGATCAGCCAACTGTTCCTCTCTCTCCAGCATCAGTACCACTGCTGGGATCCAGTCATTTGTCTTCTGGCATTGGCCACACTCTTCTACATCCTTGACTTTGGCATTCATCAAATTCCTATGCTCTGGAAGCTGATGTAAGGCAGAATTTCTCCTTTTATTGTCATGTCACCAAAACTCCCCCAACAGCCTCACTCTGCACAACTCTGTGATGTTGGAAACAGCCTGGCAGCCAAAAATGCAGAAGCCATAAGACCAAACAAACAAAGACAGCCTGCCAACCTACCACTTATCCAGCAGCTGCAGGCTAGGAAAGCTTGCTCCCTTTCTGTTAATCTTGTAACAAAAAAAAAAAAAAAAAAAAAAAAAAAAAAAAAAAAAGGAAGAAAATCACAGAAGACATTTTCTGAAGTGCAATGTCAACAAAAAAGGGAGAGTTGACAGAATGCTGCCAACTCTTCACTAATTATGTTCTGTGAGAAGAGAAGAAAGTTTATGACATGTTACAGGGCATTCCAACTTGTTTCCAAGGTCTGAAACTTTGCATATATGCAGTGATCAGCTCCAAGGAGGAATGAGAATTCCTCCCTGGGGACAGGAGAAGGATCCAGTTCCAGCTACCCTGGAATGATGGAGGGTCCTGAATGTGGTGTATGATACCAAATAGTTATAAGGAACAAATAACTAAGCACAAGATAAAATAAACCTGTGAGATGAATCAGAGATTATTACTTCCAATTATTAGCCCAGTATCTCTCTATTAAATTAATTATCTCCCTCATGCATTGAAAGTTGCATAGTCATAGCAGTCTTGTCAAAAAGGCAAAGCAAAACATATTGCTAGATGACACAATGACTATAACACGTGTCTAGATCACCTACCTGAATTTCACCTAGAGCAGAAAGGCACAGAGTCAAGTCTAACACCAAGTCTTGAGCTCATCCTCATTTCTAAAATAACAAAATAATAGCTTATGGTGGCTGCCACATTGCTGTCGATGCTGTGCTTTATAGGGAACACTAAATCACTGGTCAGGAAATGATATTTCATATATAATGATGGTTCTTTGTATTTTAATTTAAGATTAAACAATTAGCAAACTGAAAGTTTTGCAAATGCCAACAAAAGAGCATCTTATGGGTGTGCCAGATTTGGAGGCTGTAATTCAGATCTCCCTGGTGAATTTTATCCTTCAGTCTTCCAACACTGCAACTCACAGCTCCTCTAAGCTGTAACAATAACAGGGCAAAAGACAGATATATTTTGCCAAAAGAAGAGGCTCAGAAGGGAAGGAGAATTATACTCTATTAAATCCCTGGAAGTGTTCAAGGCCAGGTTGGATAGGGCTCTGAGCAACCTGGTCTAGTGGAAGGTGTCCCTGCCCACAGCAGGGGGTTAGAACGAGACGGTCTTCAAGGTCCCTTCCAACCCAAACCACCCTGTGATTTTATGAAATATTTGGAATGCTGACACTGCTAACTTCAGTTTACCAATGTGTTTTTCTAGACACATTAAACTACCAGATAAATGCACTTGTGATTACTTCTGAGGGACAAAAATGGACTGAAGTGTATGTAGGTTAAACCAAGGTGTGTATTCCCTAGGGATATCTCAGAAGATAAAAAGCAAGCCCTGACTACTATTTAAAGGCAGCACAGCAGACGGTTAAAGTTACACCCAGGTGTGTCTTCCCTCAGGTGATCCCAAGGGAGAGATGCTAGGCCACTTTTCCTATTTAATGGTGGCAGAATAGCTGGTTAGATTACGTCTTAAGTCATTTTGTAAGCTTATCATCCAAATGTTAGGATACAAAAATTGTGAGCCTACAAAGCTATTTATGATAACAAATACTGCTGCCATCACTGCATAATAAAATATAAACAATGTATTAAAAATAAGCAATTATCCCGCTACTAAATTAAATAAGAATATTTTATCAAAGGACTGAATTTATGCTTCGGCTGGGCAAAAAAACCGAAGTAAGTTCATAGAGAGAACTCCTCGCTGACAAATTTCCAGATCAACAAGACCGTTCTTGCCAAATCTAAATAGCAGGAGGGGTTTATAATGAGGTCAGCAGTTGTTTTCCATGCTAGGGAATCGAGGAACATTTAATGTTAAAGTTGATCAAACATTCTGAATCGGACATGAAATGTCATGTACAACCTTGAGCTCAGCTTATCTAGTTGTAGTGCTCTGCTTTGGACAGCCTTAGTCCAGGAAAAACTTTTGAGACAAAGATCAAACTATGGAACATGAAGATAATCATATTTTTCCAACTTCTATTACAAAATAACTTCATTTACCCAAGATGCCAAAATGCAGCGCTACAGGAAGCAGATCATGCAGGATGACTCCCCCTAAATGAGGGAAACAGGCTGTTGAGTTACTCATTCTGGACATACCACAGAGACCTCATGCCATGTCAGTTAGGCAGACTGTCATTTCTCTTCCCTCTCCAGTGCTGTATGGAAGTACCAAACAGCACTGCCACTTTGGTCACCTTCACTGGGCAGCTGAGCCCTTGTGGAAGTAGAGAGGAACCACTTCTATCTGCTGACATTGTTATTTCAGACTATAGACACAGTCAGACATCACTGAAATGGTTCCACTCACTTCCATTTTGAATATTTACTTTGCAACTTTGATGGCTGCAATTTCAATTTTTTTTTTCAAAAAAAAATTAAATATCAGATTAGGGAACAGAATTTAACAGTTTAGCATAGCTGCCAGTACACCAAATCAGCATCTCAGTCTTTCACTAAAAGCCCAGACCAAGGAGAGATATAAAGTTATCACATTACAATAGTCTAGTCTGGATCTGACAAAACCAAGGTTGTTCTGATGGAAGCCTCTTGATCTCTCCTGTTCTTTGCTTGTGGCATATGGCTTCATCTCCTCAAGAACAAACTGTTTTAATTTAACAAAACTCTGTGAGGAAGAAGAAATACTGACCTTTAATTCTACAAAAGTATTTTGCCACTCAAAAGGAGAAACCCCACAAAGCAGTGCTGTTAGGTGGGCTGTGCTCCTTGTATCCACAAAAGTGGATGTTGATAGAAGACTGTGACACACATCAGCAAGAAACAGGAAAATCTGCAGCAAATTCTGACACCCCATTTTCCTCTAGGTATTTCCTCCTGATAGTTATCCCAGGAGAGAAGAGATAATGCTTGCCAGTCAGTGGTTCACTTTCATTCAGGCTCTTATCTCTGCACTGCAATCGACCTGTGACGCCAGCTCAAGTAAACACACCCAACAAGTTAGTGTTAAAACAGCCAGCTTAGGGCCCAGTAACTCCCTGGCTGCAGCAGGCTGGATCTCAGGAGCCTGAGGTGACAGTCAGGCCATTAACAGACTTTGGTTCTGGGCTATTGCAGTTAGTACAGAGTTACTGACTTAAACCATCTCAGATTTGTCTGTCTCAGCCATCACAGTAAGAATTGTAATTTCAGGGTAGTGCAGAACTTGGGAATAATTAAGTAAAGATGTCGAGTGTAGCCCAAACCGTCTCAGAACCTTCCCTGCCAGCTTTAGACACTCATCTCTGAGGAACATCAAATGTGAAAGTCATTGGAAAGGACAAGCAATTATCCAGCACTATCTTTGAGATCTTCCAGACAGGAAGAGCATAGCCACCAACACTCCATGTCCACATCTCTACAAGATCCAGCAGATAAATTCAGAAAGTCTTCATTTCTAGTATCAGAAGTGCTTGATAGATCTAATAAAATCACACTGGCAAACTCTTGATAGGAAATAATTCATCACAGGTGAAAACACCGATTGTCCTCCACCAGCCCTATTATTATGGCATGTGGATGCCATGGTAGATCTTCTCTATCACAAATCAGCGTAAAATATTCTGCAACAGGTATCACAAAAACACTTCATGAATAGCATGAACTTAACATGAATATAAATAGGTCCTCCAAAGCAGAGAGAGTGTTTTTATCAAAGTTTCAATACCTTCTTCAGTATCTTACCATAATCGTGGGAGATAAACATGGGTGTACCTATACAATGACCTGGGGGCCACAAAGATGTTTCTACTGTTTTGTGGAATGACGATAATTATATTTAGCACCCATTCAAGGCTTTTCATCTTCAAAGCACTTTACAAACATTAATTAATCCTCACAACACCCTATGAGGTAGGTGAGTATTATTACAGTAGGTGTGATCAGGTTTGTGTAGGGGACTGTAGATTGTGCACAAAGCCAGGTAAGGGCAGCAGACATACGTATTCCTGCAAGTGCACGTTTAAACTCATATTCCTCTCTACAGATCTGCACACAAAAAAACCTCTCCACATAAATATATGTAATACATACATGCCCACACAAACCCATTCCTCCAAACTAGTCCTCTATGACTGTGCTAAGGCACTCTGGTTTTAGGAAGGAATAGTATCCTGAGCACACTGGTCCAGTAGTGTTCCTCTGACAGCTAAACAGCACAAGATGTTTTGACATTCCAGTGTGGAGCCACGGTTCCTTTCCATGCTGAGAGCTCAGGCTGAACAAATGCAAGAAAGATGCCTATTTCTGGTGGGTGAACGCTTTCTGATACTCTGGCAAACTCCATGCCAGGAAAGAGTGTTTTTAATAACCACAGGTGGATAATAGGTTTGCAAAACACGGTAACAGATGGGTATTTTAAATCAAAAGGAAAACAGAGAGGTGGAGAGGGAGCACTCTCTTTCCAGACAGTTAGAGCTCAATACCTGCCCAACTTCTCTGAAGAATTACCAAGAGAACAAGGAAAAAAAAAATGCAGCTTAGTCATATTTATATTCTTATTAAATGCAGGACTGCCTGAGGCGAACAAGAGCTGATATCATAATTATTGGCTTGCCCAGCCAGCTGCCTTCTCTCACCTGATGTAAGATCAGATCTTTCCAGCCTTTGGAGACTCTGCACCGCTGAGCCTCCACTCTCTCTGCAGGGCTGTTTGAATGACCTAATCCTGTCCTGGAGCAGCAGCACGCCGTTTTGCTTCAGTAGGAAGGTAAGAGGAAACCTCTGACAACTTCATACAGCTTTTTAGAACTCAGCCGTGAAAGCCAAACGGAAGGGGGAGCAGAACTCTCTTGCCTTGGCTCATCTATTTAATGTGAAGTCCCTGAGGCTGACTTTGAAGAACTTCAGGCTGAGGGAAGGGGAAGGTCAGCACCTCCATCCCATTCCTCGGCAACTCCTATAGGCATTTATCAGCCACGAGCGCGGAGTAGTGAGAGAAGGAGCCAAGGAAACACGAGGTAAGTTAATAGATCCATTGGTATGGGGAGAAATGGAGATTGTGGGTGATTTCCCAAAGGAAAAAAAAAAAATCTTTTCTTGTCTCGGGTGTAGACCAGCTTAATCTGAGCTACTTTCTGTTCCATGGTTATAAAGAAAGCTGGAAGTGTTTACCATCACCTGGAAAACAAACAAACAAGCGAAAAAAAACCACAGGGGAATTAAACAACAGAAAGACAAACTAAGAAAAGTATTTCTAAAAAAAAAAAAAAAAAAAAAAGGGAAGGCTCATGTCTCACTGACTGATCCTTAACAGATTTATTTTGTACTTTTCCAGTGTTAAATCAAAACCTTGGGAATTTCTATATTTTGAAACCAAGCTTGCTTTCACTATGGGCTCTGTTTTAAATCCAGTACTTTTGCCTCGTGTGTTTTGTAGTAGTAGGTGAAAACTTTGTTCAGACTTATTCCTATAAAGAAAGTTGACTGTAGTGATATCCAGGGAGAAGCCAGGATGTGTTAACTGCAGAAATTACTGAATTTGAGCACTACAAACAGAAACTTTCTTCTTATTTTTTTATGTGCGTGGGAAATACATCACTTTCTTTTCACTTCTTAGTTTCACTGCTAGATTTCCAGCAAGAAAGGGACTGTTTGTGTTACAAACACAATAATTACCAAACCCATAAATATCAACAGTCTGTCATTCAACTCTTGACCCTCCTGCCTCTCTGGACAGCAGATTAAATCCTGGGGAATTGGATTTTATTCTATAAATGTTTCAGTTTGGTTTATCAGAATCACATGTTTCTGATTTGAATGCTATATGAGCTACGTTGAACTGGATGAGTTTTAGGCTGAAAATATATATATTTTGCTAATAACTGATTATGAGCCTAGAACAACAAAAATTTTTAAAAATCTAGAGAATATATTTTTGAAGGAGTAAAGGATTGTGTAGTTTGCTGTCAGCCAGGTCATATATGCAGCCAGAAAATATACAACTAAAATAGACTGTTTATCCTACATCATGGTGAAGGGAGATGGA
This sequence comes from Manacus vitellinus, assembly GCF_001715985.3. Classification (NCBI taxonomy): domain Eukaryota; kingdom Metazoa; phylum Chordata; class Aves; order Passeriformes; family Pipridae; genus Manacus; species Manacus vitellinus. Next base: position 6,790,102 of record NW_021940460.1, read on the forward strand.
CATGGGTAGAAGTAGGATTAATGTAAATTAAATAAGGGACTATATCCTGGTAATCTGAGCACCTAAAATTGCCTCAAATGTTATAGTGTGAGAAAGTAGTGGCTCATATATGAACACAGATACTGGTATAAAATCACTGTGTTCCTGGATATTACTGGAGCCACGTGCCAGTTACTGAGACAGGAATCAGTCGAGTACTTAGGGGAGTAAATGGAAATATCCATAAACCACTGTGGTAGGTGTAACATAAGAACCTGCCAGGAACACATGAAGACACTTGTTATTACTGCAAAACACTGACCTGAAAGAGGAAAGTGTAGGGAGAGGGAAGCTCCTTCTACATGGAGCAAAGTTCTTCTGATCCATCTCTTGTAACAGGCATTTTTTTTTTGGAAGAATTGTTTGTAGTTCATATACAGTTTCTTAAGAGGATAATGAGAAAGACACATTAAAAAAAAAAAATCAGAAAGTGCACCTTTTTTAGCATCTATGTTGTAAAAACAGAAAATAAAAGAAAATGTAATAGTTTAGGGTTTCTGAAAACTAAACATTAACCACAACAACAATATTCTAATATTTTTGGCCGCAAAACTCCAGAAACTTAACGCAAGAAGTGCTGTCATACAGAACTACTTTCAATCATGAAATTACTCCTATATCCTAGTTTCATAAGCTGTTATATGACCAAGGACAGGGAGACAGTGATCTGGCCTCCAAAAAATCTGAAACAGAGATTTCCAAGCCCTGCAAAAAGTGTCGGTAATGGATTAATGTCAGAACCAAAATGATCCTTTGGTTACAGCCCAAAGTGACCACAGCTTGGTTTGAAGGTAGAAGTTCTGCATTAGTGCACGCAATAAACTTTAAAAGGCATAAAGTTGCAAATAAATCCAAACAAAATAAAAGTTTAAAAAAAAAAAAACTGTAAAAAATAGCAACTTAAAGCACTGAAATGTATAATGAAGAATTTTTACATGTACTACTCTGTCCTGCTTATAAACAAGCGACTACAGAGGCAAAATATTCCAGCCTTGCTCCTGCAGGAGCTTTGGAAGTGGCTCTTGCTGACTAATCCTGTTGGACAGTAAGGAACAGTGTTGTTTTGGATGTGGCACGGGTGAAGCAGGAGTTGGTAGGTCAGTGTCCATAAGCCATAGCACAGGAAATGTTGATGACTTCCCAGCTGGTGGCCGTGCCCTCTATTGTTCTTCAGACAGCCTGAGCTTTACAATTTGGGTCAAACACACCTCTCTGCTCTCCTGCACCTCAAAAATCATTAGCTCAAAAGACAAAGAGATTAATTATGGAGACAATGCAGATTAAGAGAGAGGTACAAACAAAATCCCCCTCTCCTACATCAGTGAGTATGGCCAGTGCCACATATTCCAAAGGCGATTCCACATTTTGTTAGTATTTGAAAGCAGGGTGGGAGTTCTCAGAGCTCTGCAAGGCTCNTGCGTGGGAAATACATCACTTTCTTTTCACTTCTTAGTTTCACTGCTAGATTTCCAGCAAGAAAGGGACTGTTTGTGTTACAAACACAATAATTACCAAACCCATAAATATCAACAGTCTGTCATTCAACTCTTGACCCTCCTGCCTCTCTGGACAGCAGATTAAATCCTGGGGAATTGGATTTTATTCTATAAATGTTTCAGTTTGGTTTATCAGAATCACATGTTTCTGATTTGAATGCTATATGAGCTACGTTGAACTGGATGAGTTTTAGGCTGAAAATATATATATTTTGCTAATAACTGATTATGAGCCTAGAACAACAAAAATTTTTAAAAATCTAGAGAATATATTTTTGAAGGAGTAAAGGATTGTGTAGTTTGCTGTCAGCCAGGTCATATATGCAGCCAGAAAATATACAACTAAAATAGACTGTTTATCCTACATCATGGTGAAGGGAGATGGACATGGGTAGAAGTAGGATTAATGTAAATTAAATAAGGGACTATATCCTGGTAATCTGAGCACCTAAAATTGCCTCAAATGTTATAGTGTGAGAAAGTAGTGGCTCATATATGAACACAGATACTGGTATAAAATCACTGTGTTCCTGGATATTACTGGAGCCACGTGCCAGTTACTGAGACAGGAATCAGTCGAGTACTTAGGGGAGTAAATGGAAATATCCATAAACCACTGTGGTAGGTGTAACATAAGAACCTGCCAGGAACACATGAAGACACTTGTTATTACTGCAAAACACTGACCTGAAAGAGGAAAGTGTAGGGAGAGGGAAGCTCCTTCTACATGGAGCAAAGTTCTTCTGATCCATCTCTTGTAACAGGCATTTTTTTTTTGGAAGAATTGTTTGTAGTTCATATACAGTTTCTTAAGAGGATAATGAGAAAGACACATTAAAAAAAAAAAATCAGAAAGTGCACCTTTTTTAGCATCTATGTTGTAAAAACAGAAAATAAAAGAAAATGTAATAGTTTAGGGTTTCTGAAAACTAAACATTAACCACAACAACAATATTCTAATATTTTTGGCCGCAAAACTCCAGAAACTTAACGCAAGAAGTGCTGTCATACAGAACTACTTTCAATCATGAAATTACTCCTATATCCTAGTTTCATAAGCTGTTATATGACCAAGGACAGGGAGACAGTGATCTGGCCTCCAAAAAATCTGAAACAGAGATTTCCAAGCCCTGCAAAAAGTGTCGGTAATGGATTAATGTCAGAACCAAAATGATCCTTTGGTTACAGCCCAAAGTGACCACAGCTTGGTTTGAAGGTAGAAGTTCTGCATTAGTGCACGCAATAAACTTTAAAAGGCATAAAGTTGCAAATAAATCCAAACAAAATAAAAGTTTAAAAAAAAAAAAACTGTAAAAAATAGCAACTTAAAGCACTGAAATGTATAATGAAGAATTTTTACATGTACTACTCTGTCCTGCTTATAAACAAGCGACTACAGAGGCAAAATATTCCAGCCTTGCTCCTGCAGGAGCTTTGGAAGTGGCTCTTGCTGACTAATCCTGTTGGACAGTAAGGAACAGTGTTGTTTTGGATGTGGCACGGGTGAAGCAGGAGTTGGTAGGTCAGTGTCCATAAGCCATAGCACAGGAAATGTTGATGACTTCCCAGCTGGTGGCCGTGCCCTCTATTGTTCTTCAGACAGCCTGAGCTTTACAATTTGGGTCAAACACACCTCTCTGCTCTCCTGCACCTCAAAAATCATTAGCTCAAAAGACAAAGAGATTAATTATGGAGACAATGCAGATTAAGAGAGAGGTACAAACAAAATCCTCCTCTCCTACATCAGTGAGTATGGCCAGTGCCACATATTCCAAAGGCGATTCCACATTTTGTTAGTATTTGAAAGCAGGGTGGGAGTTCTCAGAGCTCTGCAAGGCTCTGGGAGGCTGCAATATCCTGAGTAAATCACTACAGAATGAACAACCTGCTCTAGTGGAAGATTTTTGGGACTAGGGGTTTGGAACTAGGTGATCTTTAAAATCCCTTCCAACCCAAACCATTCCATGGTTTTATGGTTCAAAAGCAGAGCTGTGAGGTACTGCTCTCCCTTCTGAGTCACTGTGGAATCAATGCCTTAATGTGGTGCTAACAACAGGATGCTGCTTACATTAGAAACTAAAAGCAAAGTCTTGGCCAATTCTATTTATCGAAGACACTATGCCACTTTTAATAAGATTAGGGCAATAATTAACTCTTTCGCCACGTTGCAAACATAAATCCAAGTCATGCCCTCATAATCACATCCAGCCTCTCTGCTACTTCCCCAACTGTCTCCTCACCCCATAGACAAACATCCTGTATTTTTGTTGTTTTTCTTTTAAATCAGTTAAAGTCCTGTACAACCTCTCCTGTGCAACCAAGTCTCCTGGTCACACATGAGATGCTGCCAGGGGTTGTTTCCACCATGCCAAGAGAGCTGAGACCCCTCACTAGAACCCAGAGCACGGTGCTTGTTGGGCTCTTGCAAACACCTCCTCCTCCAGTGGCTTATATGTCACTATTCTTTCTTCAAATAGTAATTAAAAGAGCCTACATGGAATTACAGAATGATTTGGGGTGAAAGGGACCTTCAAGACCATTTTATTCCAATCCCCTTCCATGGGCAGGGACATCTTCCACTACACCAGGTTGCTTCAAGCCCCATCCTAACAACTGTGACAGAATATATTACTCTCTATTTTCTTCAGGATGCAGGAACTTAGAGTTGTCCACAGAACAACAAAGCTACTTCTTTTACAATATATAAACAAAATAGTAACACATAAGATCATAATATGTCTTTTATCTAAATTTCCTACATTTTCAAATGAAACCTGCATTCTTCATGCCCTGTTAAATGTTACTGAGTACTGAAGGGAGCTCTTAAACATGTGGTTAGTAAAGTGATTCCTGTGCAGCTTTTACAAATCTCAACAGTGCCTTTTGAGGCTTAGTAAATAAATGTAAAATCATTTTAAGACATTTGGATGAGACAGGGCTACTGCAATCCAGAGCATTATTATCTTTCTGTTGGTGAAGTGCTCAGAAATGAATGAAGCATAGAGGGTGAGGTTCCATCAGAGTCATGTAATGAAGCTAAACATGCTGTCATTTTAACCCAATTTGTTTCCCTCTGTACTGCTGCCTCACCAGTTTGTTAGAGCCTCTCAAAGGAGCTCATCTAGTGTCAGCTTACAACTTCCACACCTAGCCCTTACTTTACTCCTGGAATGGGTAGGTATCCCTGCCCTGCAAACTCTTAACTGCTGGTTCAACAGACCTGCCAGGACAGGTCCCTGCAACATTCCCCTCTGTGGGCAAATGGTAGGATGCCAGAAATATTAGACAGGAACCTGTTCTCCCAGGAATGTAAGTAATTCATAGAAGGAAATAATTTACTATTTTCCCAGCTGGAATAATTAAACAGCCAGGCATTGTCCTCCCAAGCTGCAGCAAAGAAGAGCAAGCAAGAGGGGGGGAAAAAAGCTGGAATGTCCTGCAGTATAAATTCTCTTTCAGACTAAACAACCTTAATTCTGTAAATTTTTCCTCATAAGACAGAATTTCTAGGCTCTGACCATTCTCCCTCCTCTCCTATGGACTCCAAACTGGAGTGCAGTGATTCAAAATGCAGTGGCCAAAATCACAAACCTTTACCAAGAGGATTTAACTTCACAGGTCTCACAGAATGTATTTCTGTCAGCACCTCATACCTGCCAGCCTGTCTGCCTGTTTCATTATGCCGTGATGTGGCTGATTTAGGCTCAGCCTGCAGCCCATTAAAACCTCAAGGTCTTTCTATGCAGAATTTCTTACCTCGTCACTTCTCCTCATTCTCTATCTGCAGGGTTTGTTATTGCTGCCTAGATGCTGAACTCAGTTATTCTTGAACTGCATTTTACTGTCTTCAGATCGTTTTTCCTGACTCCTTTTGAATATTAATCCTGTCCTCTACATACATAGTTAAAGCCTCCCACCTTCAGCTGTCTCCAAATTTGATTAGTGCTCCTCTCCAGTCTGTCACCCAAGTCATTAGTGAAAATACCAAGTAGTATCATGGTCTTTGAGAAATCCACTCTAAATACCCTTTCATTCTGACAGCAGTCAGTCACTAACTACTCCTCATGCCCTGTTCCACCCAGCTTTACCTCCTCTCTGATAGAGTTTTACCTCAAATAAATTTCCTTAGCTTCCTTATGAGAAAACATCATGAGCAAAAGCATAGAAGCCTCACTAATGTCCAGCTGTATTACCTGTACACCTTCTCTCCTTTCAAGGCCAGTATCCAGGGAAACTACACTGGCAGCACAATTCCTTTTTTAACAAACTCGTAATGGCTTCTACTTTTGCTTTTTTTTTCCCCCCTTAGTTTGGTGGGGTTTTTAAATTTTGTGCTTTTCCAGGAGTTAAAGTTAAATCTGCCACCTGTAATTCCCTCATACTTTCTAGTTTCAAGACAGGGACTCTATTTACCTCCTTTCAGCCTTGTATATGCACTTGGACTCAGCAAATTCTCAGACCAAGACCTGCAGCTCTGCAGTAATTTCAGCTGATTCTCTAAATTCACTAGAACGAAATTAATTGGGGCCACTGAACCTGGAGACGTCAGCCCCGTCCTCCTGGAAGGTGAGAACACAGGTATTCTTCCAGGTATGAGATCAGAGGCAAACATCATTAATATTCCAGAATTTCTCATCCTCTGACTTGGCATTGCCCCGTTAGTTTTCCATTGTGCTTTAAGGTCAGTAATTAATGTTTGCCCTACTTTTCCACCCAGGAATAGATGTGGGATGGGCTCTTTTTTTCTTTGAAATGCAGAGTGTCTAGAGAGCACCTGACCTGCCGTATGGATTTGGGGTCAGCTTTGTGACCCCTGAATTCTGTTTTGGTAACATATAAAAAACACTATTGTCCAACAACTTCAATAAGAACCTTTCAAAGCACTGAAAAATTACATACTAGGACCAACATCTTCAAGATTAGCCATTAATGCAAAGTAAATTTTTTTGGGATAGTCTGCACACAGTCTTCTGAGGTGTTGAGCAATAATACCACTTATTTAAATCTATGGAAATTCACTGTCTCTGAGTATGTATCAGTTCAGTACACAGCATAAAATACTTGTACTCATATGGAAAAGCTCTCTGCCTCATAGAATTTTCATTTAATGGTTAAGCCTCACTAGAAATCTAGTAAAGGCTTCCCATATTTCTGCCCATCCTCACAGGTGTGTGTGTCCTACAGCTCAGTCTGACATGCATTGACCAGCAGCAGTGTTCAGCAGATAAACTCAACAGCTAAAAACCAGCAGAATTCAGTCACACCTGCTCCTTTTTCCTCTCTGACTCTATAAATATACTACAGGAAACTGTTTTCAATGGGGAAAGAAGTCAGATCCATGCATCAATGTGCAGAAAGGCTCAACAGGACTGCAAAAGGGGCTGCAAAATTTGGCTTAAACTGATGATGTTCCTCCTTGTTGAAAGCCTTCAAAGAAACATCCTTTTCTAAAAAGTTATTCAACAAAAGTAATAAAAGATCAGGTACAGAGGAAGAGGATATTTTCCCGCATATAAAGACACTGTTAAGCTAAAAAAAAATTGAGAAAGAACAACAAAGTGAATTTCAATAGAGAACAAAGATGTGGGAACTGTAAATACTGGAACTGACAGTAAGTATTCACTCCTTGAATTTCACAATATGGATAATCAAATTTTATCATCACGGAATTCTGAAAAATAAGCATATGATGGATCTATGACACTTGCCCATGGTTCTATAAGAAACCTGAAAGAGTCATGATTACCAGTGCAAACCTATGCATCCTTGATAAAACAAAAATTGCAATGCTCCCCACTCCAGAAGCACCGAGTTTCTCAAAAAAAAAAAAAAAATAGTAAGATATGTCAAGGATCACAATAAGAAAAGTGATAACAGTGAATATTTAATTTGGAAAAAGAGAAAGAAAGAAAGACTATACAGAAAACTAAATAAGAGAACCCATGAGAAGCCTCTGTCATAAAAAAAAAAAAAAGAGTTGACCAAAAAAGGCAAAGTAGGAGTTTGCTTCCAGGAGCAATTTATGCTTTTTCACCAGCAAAGAACAGCCAAAGCTGACAAAAACTTCTCATATAGGAGTTCTTTTAACATAGACTCAGATAAAACTCATCCCAAGCTAATCTCCTTGGCTATAAAACGTGTTTCACACTTCAAAACTGACAGCTGCCATATATACATATTAAAACATATATATATACACACACATATAAAATTCTGGATTCAATAGGAAAAATATTAAAGCAGAGGGCATAAATATGTGAATGCAAAAAGTATAAAATAAAACCAGGTTCTTTAATTTGAAGACATTAATTCATGAATAAACACCTACAAAGTCTTCAAGTCACATGCTCTTTGTTCAGGATTCTACTTTCCCTTGTTAACATGTTTTTTCTCCTACTAAATCCACAATACTGTGTTCTGGTTTTGCATCAAACTCTAGATTCCCCAGAATACTATAATATTATAAATTTAGTCCCATACTTGTTTAGTCAATCTAAGAAAACTAAAACACTAAAACAAGTGAAAAATTGTATTACCCACAGAGGTCTGTAAAAGGAGGCAAATTGTTGAGCTGTTACCATTATCAACCTCGATACAGATTTGTGAGGGTTTACAAAATCTAAATATATATTAAAATATCAATTCTCTTTTTTTCCTCCTGAAATTACTAGTCAGAGGACCTAGTCAGCAATAATATAAAACTGTATTCCTAGTCCCTTAATGAATATTCTTTATCAGCTGTGCTTTATGTGTTGGAAACAAACACCTATAAAAAATTTAATTTGCATTATTTTTTATGTATAAGAAAACAGAATGGCTTTTGTAATAGGTTTAGTTTTACATCTTGGCCTTTAATGTGGTAATCCCCTTAGATCAGTTAATTATGTTTTATGTATCACTGAAATTTAATATTTTAAAGAAGAAATAAGCATAGTTTCAACTTCTTTATAGCCAGCTGCTCCTAAAAATCTAAAATTCCATTTCAATAAAGGAATTAATTTTTCACACTAAGGAGGGAACAGACAAAATCCCTGTTTGAGAGGGAATGAGTCTCCCAGGAAGAATCTCTTAGGCTTCATAAACTGCACGATGATGTGTATCAAAAAGCAACAGGAGTACAGGGGGGTAAATGCAGGACTTATATGATTCCTAATTAATTTTAGCCTTTTTCTTGCTTCTAATTTTCATCTCTATTAAGGATTTTGTAACAGCATCAAGGACTTGTACATTATTCAGTACTCTTGCTTAAATGATGGTTCCTCAACGAAACAGGGACTGTTTATTCTGGCTGTTTATTGCAAAACTGTTTTTGCACACACAGTTTTGGGATGTTTGCTTCTTTCTGTGAAATTCCTGTCCCTTATTTCAAGGGTGTTATTACCCCATGTTTTGTGGTGAAAGAAATCTCTGTTTTCTAAAGTCATCAGGGCCTTTCTGTAAGTGAGAGCTGCTCGCTGTGTAACAGAACTGAATTCCTCCTTATCAAGTGGGAACTTCGTATTTTCTAGGTTTTGTGGTTTATTTAATCTAGTTTTAAATTTCTTTTCATACTTTGCCATGAGATATTTTAATTAACCGTAATTTGGGACAGAAAAAATTTAAAGCATATTTGTTATTTCAATTATCAATATAGTGGACATGCTACCACTCAGACACACAAAAACATTAAACTTGGAATTTGTTAGGAAACAGTGGAAAGCAGATATGTTATTTTGAATACATACAGAGCTCTTGGAGGAGGTTTTCTATTCCTTCAGATATTCCTAAAAAAGTCAAGATATTTAAGCATGGAAAATACTTATATCATGGTTTCCATTTCTTAGCTACCCTGTTGATAGAATCCTTCTGAGACTGAAACCCTGAAGAGGTTCATATATCCCCTGAAGGGGGGGGGTCTGCACATCACAAATTTGGGCACTTTCTTTTCACTGGTTTTGCTGAGTAAAAATTAAAATTAATATAAAAGCCCCTCAGGTTTCACAAGACAGATGAATCTGGCTGAAAAATTTATCTTAGATATACAAATCCCACTGTTCTGGGAAAATTTTGCATCAAATATTTAAATCACACTGGCTTGAACAATGTGTTTTTAAACAACCAACAATTAAGAGAACTGGGGTAAGAAACTCAGCTTTGTTTTGCTGTTTTTTTAGAAGAAACAGTTTTCACAAAGCTCAGAGAATTTTCCCAAAAGAGCTAAAGTAGATGAAGAATTAAATGAAACGAAATTAAAACTCAAATACCTTTGCTGCTAACATTAAGGACACAGTGTTTATGAGACAAAAATAGGCTCAAGGAATAAATTAGGCACTGGGAAACCAGGTGGGTGTAGCAGAGGCATGAGTTCTTGGGAAGTGGGTAGGGAAAAGGGGAAGAACAAGCCTTGGACGCTTGGCAGTGAAGGGAGGGAGGGTTAGCTGGGTGAAGGAACAATATGGCCATACTCACAGTTTTTAGAGATCCTTATGCTGGTCTTGCATCTCATAACTGTAAATACAGATGGTTTTAGCTGTGCCTATTTCATATTTTACCTCATTTTCAGATCTTGTCCCCTACCCTGGGAATTTCCTTTGTACTGACATTAACAGCAAACATAAAGTTTTCCAGTCCCTACAAACAGTGAACAAAATCCTTCCTGAGGAGTTTAATGCCTTCGTGCATGACCTCTAGTTTTGTTCACCATATTAGATTTGCTTTTCCTTCCTCCCACTCCCTTCTTTTAGTCTTCCTAATTTCAAGTCACTTGTATCTCATCTTCTTCCCAGCAGTTATTCCTCCCTAAAGGATTACCATAGTTGTATGTTACTCGTTTTGCAAAACAATGTCAGGCCATATTTTCCCATAAGGTTCTTTAGTCTGCAAACTGTCCCTCATTTATTCTTCAGTCTGTCTGCCTCGTGTTTTTCCTGGAATTCCAAAGACAATGCTTTAAAGTACAAAACCAAGTTCTCAACTTGATGCTGGGGTGGGAATGACTTTGTAATTTTGGGGGCAGGGAGACAAGAGTGTTGGGATAATTGGGCATTTGCGTTTTTATTTCTTCACCTCCAATTTTTTTTCTGTCTCTATATTTTCCCTAACCAGTATTTTGCTTCTGCAGGCAGATAACTGTATCCTTCTAGAAATATGTCACCTTTCACACTGCAGAGAATCCATGGCATTGAAACATGAAATATTCTCTGGGTTTATGTATCAGTGTGTAATGCAGTGACATGGTACTGAAAAACATCCATCCTGGGTGAAAGCAAAGGCCCATCTAGCCCAGTATCCTATTTCCAGCTATGGGCAAGACTAAATTCTCAAAGAAAAAGCTTAGGAAAAGCAAACACAGTTTGCAAGTCACGGACCTCTTATATCAGAGCTGGTGTCCATCTGGTTAATAACCTGCAATGGATTTTCCTTTCCATGACCTTGCCCTTGAATCCATAGCAATTTTTACCTCTACAGCACCCTGTGGTGGGGGCTTGCACAGCTCAGCCACACCCTGTGTAAGGAACCACCTCATTTTGTTGGTTTGGAATCTCCTCCCTACCAGGAAGCTGTTGGGTCAGGAGACGGCCTTCAGTGCCTGCTCACCCTCTCCATGCCACCTGTGGTTTAATGCATCTCCTCCATTCTTTCACCATCACCAATCACCCTTTTTCCAGGCCAAAGCCCACTTACTCATTCCTCATATGGAAGCTGGTCCAGACCTTGGATCACACTTGCAGCCCTTTTTTGGTAAACGATGTTTTTGTGCTTCTCCTTAGGTTTGCCTGTAAGGTTAAATGCCCCACGACTGAATCTCATCATGTCTTTTTGCTTTTGTCTTTCCTCCCACCTAATCTTCATCATAACTGTTTAGATCGACCCCTAAAGATCACCCTGGTGACCTCCTCACTCGTTTTTACCTTTCATTTGCTCTTTTAACCAAATATTCATCCATGCAAACACTCCTTCTGTGTATATTCAGGATTTCAGTGGATATTTAGTTCCCTTAAAACATTGTGCTGAAGCATCTTGTCAAAAGCTCTTCCTGGTCACCTAAGCAAACTATCAGCCCAGTTTCCCCAGTATATCTTTAAACATGAGCCAGCATTGACCACTGCAGGCAGAGAAACAACACTGTAGTTTTGTGGACAGAAAGGTTATTGCTAGGACTGGAAGGTGAGGAATAAATATCATTCTCCATGACCTGTTCCTCCATCTTTCCTACTTTATATGCACCATTTCTCATGCATGCCTAGGAATAGGTGTCAGCAGAATACATCACTCCACATCAGCTGTGCTTCTGTGAGCCAGCTGGATTAGCTACTAGTTGTTAGGTGGATGCTGAAAGACCTTTGATCTTATGAAGTCAGAGTAGGAACTTTAGTCTTGGGGTTTTCATGTTGGTTTTTTCTTTTTTCTTCTTCCTTTTCAAAGGTTTCCCCAGAAAACAAATGCTTGAACTAGTGCTGCACTACTGACTGCATACAATGTCTTTTCTTCATTGAGAGGCTGTGCAAACTACACTGTATAGCCCAGAGTAAATATGGAAAACAAAATGTAGTTTGCACTGATTCAGTTTAATTCCACTTAAAACTAACAGAATGTGTTCAAATGAAAACTGTAACTTAGGGCAGCTCTGCCTGCTAACATTAAGAACTCAAAACAGGTGACAACAGGTGAAATTCTCCCTGTCTACACAAATTGTAGCCTGACATTTCCAAAGAAAAACTAAAAAAACCCTTCAGTTAAACAGCCCCTGAGCTTGGTTTTTGGTGTCTCTGCTGTTTCTGCATTTAACACATCCCTGCTCGGTGAATCAGCCACTCAAAGGGTTTTTTGGGTTTTTTTTTTTTGGTTGGTTTGTTGTTGGTTTTTTTTTTTTAACATACTCAGCTTACGACTGTGCAAATAAGATTCCCAAATCCATTCCTCAGATCAAATAAAGGTAATTACAGAGCTTACTGTGGGCGATTCCCAGTGGGAGGGTGGGAGTGGCCACGGGTGGGGCTGTACATGCACAACAGAGAAAATGGGAATGTACCACACCCGTCATAAAACATGCTGCCACAGCCAGCAACAGAAACCATTAGGGTGGATCATCATCCACACCTTCTCATAAAGACAGAAAGATGGCATGAGATCCCAAGATGAACTCTCAAGTCACAGGGAGATGAGCATGACTCACCCAGAGAGAAAAGGAACGTAAAGCAAATTACGAGGCTCCCAGAAGACCTACGCCGTGTGTCCCCCACGTTCCCCCTACAGGATGTTCCCCAGAGAGCATTAATAGGGTACACATATGCATACAGCCCTAGAGCTATCAATAGGTAACTCATGGGAACAGCTTATTATTAATCATCTATTATTACAGTAACACAAGCAGCAAGGAACAGGGCCACAATATGTTACATTTTGGCTATGGAGTAGCTGACCATCCCTGACCCACATTATTTATTATATCATTCAGTGGTTCTCACATTTTTTGAAACATTAACCGATCCCACCTTTTAGCACCTGTCTTTAAAAACAACTGATATTTGCCTTTCCATTCAAATTTCATGGTGGACTCTAAAAAAAAAAAAAAAAAAAAAAAAGATATCTTATAGAAAATATCATGGATGTAGAAAATATTGTGAATGGCCCGTAGACTGCTTTGGAAACCAGGAACCAGAATAGCCATATAAGGGAAAGAGATACATTGGAATATATCAAAAGAGCTTATAGTGTGATAGAAGAAAGTAAAGTGACGTGAACTGTCATTGCAGTGAGAGGAAAGGAAAGAGGATGGATAAAGAAATACATAGGAGACAGCACACATAATTATAGGAGAAAGGGACACTGAAGTTAACAAATACTGATGTGAAACATGGTTAGAAAAAAAAGGTAAGAGTGAAGCACAGGTGCAGGGACTGTGAAGGATACCTGGAGAAGAACAAAGTGATTCTAGTGATACCAGAATCTAGTGAACAAGTGATACTGGGATCCCTAGTACATCCTCCTAGCTTTCAGCAACCTGCAGCTAATGAATTTCTGAGCCAAAGGAGCAATCTCCTTACCTACCGTTCAATTTAATGGCTAGAGCTGTTTTATCTTTACTTCTTCCTATGATTTTTTTTTTTGATAAGTCACATGATTGTATCGCTAGCTCTGCTACACTTGTTGCATCTACTCATTGCCATTCCCCAGGCCCAGAGTAAAACTCTGCTCTGAATTCAGCACGAAGAATTCAGTTACACACTTGCCGCGATCGGCCCGCGAACGCGCTACGCCGTTATCTCCTCTGCTGGTTTGACCTGCCAGCCAAGTTGGTTATTCATGACAGAATCACACAGTTTCTCTATCATATTAACTGCTCCAACCCTTGGAACCGTGTCTGACTTCATGCTTAGATGTCTGCTGTAAAGCAATGAAATTTCATACTCCTCCTTCAGGAAGCGGCACAACCATTCATCCAGAAAGCAGGACAGAGTATGCAAAGGATTGGGTTTGAAAACACTGGCAGAGTTGCAAAGCTGGTAGGGAGAGCTAACATCTTTTTTATTAGGTTAACTGGTGGAGTTGGAAAGATGTATTAGTGTTTAGGATGATGAGGAAGAGGTGTGGGGAAAGCCAAGTCCATGTGATGAGCTCGTTCACCTCAGCTCAATTTTTCCATGTTTGGTTTCTGTTCAGTGCTGAGTTCCCTTTTTGCTGAGCTAATTATACAGGTTCAATGCCTGTGAGGGACTTTTCTCTGTCTAGGGTTTCCCAAATGATGGGTCTGTGCAGTCTACAAGAAATATGGAAGTTCTTATAGCATTGTTATGTCAGCCCCACTGCATGCATTTTTGCCATATTTTCTATTTCTGCAAAAATTAATACTTTAGAGTTAAAATACATAATCACAATTAATAGGACCTAGAATGCAGCTGACCTATGATCTGCTTGCCTCTATTTTGAGTGAATTGCCATGTACTTGGAGAGCATCTGCTGTGCAAACATCATGTGTACCTACATCTAGTTTTGTCTTCCTATCCAAGGAAGGTTTTAGCAGAACTAGAAATCCTTCAAGGAAGGGCTCAGGTATAACAAAAGGTCTGGAATGGCTTCAGGATGAGAAATGACTAAGTATCAGGCCAGAAAAGAGGAAAATACTAGAAAGATTTAACAAATCACAAAATCCTCTCCAGGGACAAATGTGCTCCTGTATCCTCACAGTTGGTGTCAAAAGTAACAGATGCAGGATAAAATATAAGTAAGGAAGAAAAGTTAGAATATTAATGTAAGGATGGGAGCCTGGTCCAAAGAACACAGTGAGAGGAATATCACTTCTATATTTTACTATCTTCAGCCATGCAGAAAATGTCTTGATTCTGCTCCTAAAAGTGGTGGTTTTTTTCCATACAACAGACTTAGAACAAATGCCTTTCTTATTTTTGGAAACAGTTTGTTTATACGGATAGTTGTGGTATTTTATAAATGTGTTCCTACAGCAGATTAAACACCTGCTGCAAACACTCTCTCCACCTTCTCATTCGGGAGGCACCTGGATGTTCCAGAGTTCCCAACCACTGCTGTTGGAGAGGACACTTGGACATGGTGGCAATTACCCTCAGTCCATAGAGTACACAGTGATCACCTGGTATTCAGCCTTTGCTTGCAGGTAGCCCTTAATGAATAGAAATAAACCCTGACAATTCAGGAGTGATATCATTAAAAATGGCATCCTCTTACAGGAATTCAGTACCTCAATGTAGGTGACCTGAAATTTTGGTAGACTTCTTTATGGCCCATGATACTGCAGGCCACCACACTGTCTATCATGCTACAATTTCTCAGAGAATTGCTAGATCCAGGCTCCTTCTCCATCATTTTTCCAATTGCCATTATGTCTTTTGCCATTTCATAATGCCCAATTCCCTTCTGCAATATCTGTCTTAACACACAATCTTTTACTGCTACGTGTGAATGCCATCAACCAGTTCACTTTCTCTCAAACCCCTGGTGAGAAAAATATAGGAAATTAGAGTTAATCCTAAACCCTGAAGTGCCCCACTAGACAACTTATCCCGGTTAAATGTATTTAATTAAGCTCATCATCATTCTAGTCAAGTGCCAGATCACACAAGAAGTCTCAAACCCAAACTCATATGGAATTATTCCCCTCCCAGATCTAGAGTCAAATCTACACTTCTATGGAGTTCTGAAAACCAATTACATACACATAAGCTCATTCAGTGTTGTAACAATCAGGTTATTTATATCCCTCTCAGAATAACTATTCCATAGAAATTGATTCACATGGAGCTGTAACATCAGGAAAGCTGTAATCCAGCTGAATCCAAACCCTCTTTCTTCCCTGACAGCTGCTATTAAGCAGGTAGCAAACACATCCCATGTAACTGGATGCAGAAAGGGTCTCATGGTCGCAAATTTTCTTCACTCATACTTGAGATTATCACGGCCCTGATGAATTAACCTTATTTTCCACTAAATATGCAAAAGTTATTTCAAGAGGTAGTGAAATATGGGCAGTTACCACTAGCTAACCATGAGAGAATTGAGCTCAGATCCCTTGAATAAGAAAGCAAAAATAGCATAGTTGAATTAAACAAACTCACCACCAGATTTAAATTTAGAAGAGAAGAAATTACAATCCTTAGAAGATCTGTAAAGTTACTCAAGTATCCTGTAATCAAGGTCCAATACATCCTGTAAAGAGAAGCAAGGAAGCAGTAAGAAATTCATGTGGCTAAACCAGAGTTTAGTGCTGGGCTGTGCAGATTAAAATCTTGCTCCTGAAAATGTCTCCCAAAAATAGGGCAAGCCTTAGTGACAAGGATATTAGAGATCAACAGTGCAACAATAGCTGCCACCAACCATGAGCCAGCAAAACCTTCCATGATAACCTTAGAAAGGCCTTGAATTCATTGAAAGCCATAACAGAAAAACTGATTCTCATTAATAAATTCCTTTTCTTCCAAACATTTCCCATAAATAATTATGTGTAGAAATATTCCTGTATACACGACAAGTGTTAGTCACAACATTTTGGGCACCTCTACAATATCTGGAACATGACATAATTGACTGACATATGACAGTTTTTTAACTATAAACTGAAAAATGGAATTCTGAAACTTCATGGGTTGACTCCTTTCTCTAAAAAAAAAAGACTCGGGGGGGGAAAAAATCCCAAATAGGTGTTTCTCCCTTGCATTTGAAAACATCAGTGTGATCTGGAGAGGAAAAAGATGATTTAGTGTTTTGGGGAGGGGGCGGAGGAGTGATAACACAAGGTAGTGTCGAGATGGGCTCAGGGAGCTGCTCGAGGCAGTGCCTGGGGGATGAATTACGAATTGGGGAACATCCAAACACACCTTCCTCTCAGGAAAACTGATCACAGCCCCGAGGGATGGAGAGGGCATTGACAGTAACGTGCAGAGTTCAGAGCAGTTCGGGTTGCTCAGGCGGCCCAGTGCCGAGCTCTGGTGAAGTGTATCACCAGCAAAACGCCCTCCAAGAGACACAAAACCAGGAATTGTTTAAACCATGGACTGCTGCCACAGGACTCAGTCATGCAGAGCTAATAGATCAGCTGCTGCTGCCTTGCTTACCCAAACACTCAGCTGAGGTTACAGTTTCTCACTATTTTCTTATTTTAGAGATAGTTATCTCATCATAGGAGCCTTGGATTGTCATGCAACATTTACAACAGTCAAAATGACATGAAATGGTTCCAGCTACATCTGGGATAATCAGATACCTCTTTCCAAATCAAAGCATCATTGTTTTCTTTAACACGTCCTACATCCAGGCAACCCACAACTTCCTTAAGCTCTGTTTCCCAGGAACAGTTTATTGTAAATGATTTATTGGAATCCTGAATTATTGGCAGCCTCCTCCAACCATAATTTCTTCTCTTAAAGAAGGTTTGTCAGTAAGTGGTCTGATTTCTCTTTGCTAAAATCTATATTAACAATGCAAATGGTTGGATTTTTTTTTTGTTATATATTCTTTCTACAAAATAAAGTTAAGCATCTCTAAGGGATATTTTAGAAACAAAAAAAAAAAAAAAAAAAGGAAGAGGTTTAAAGAACAGTAACAGCAAAAAATTATTCAGGATGTTGATTTGGCAGTTTCTACTGATCTATGTTCACAGCCTTCTTTGAGACATATCAGTGAGAGTGAAGTTGCAAATGGCTTTTTGAGTGAGAAGTTTGGGGGCCAAGAAAAAATGAAAGTCATATGTACCTGGCCAGAGGTTTTTCTCTCACAGCACGACACATCCACAGCATGCCATTTCCAGGATTAGGATAACCTGGAGATGCAGTTATTACTGAGCTGCTGGTGCCAATCTTAATGTGGAAAAAAACCTGAAAGCAGCGCTTTGATTGTAGCCTTGGGATTTATCCCCATATGAGAGATCCTCTGAAATGGATTCTCAATGAAGTCATTAAACAACCACCATTGAAGGCAGATTATCAGGCCAACATGGTTTTAGTACAAGGCTGCTTCTCATTTAATAGTCAGTAAAAACAAAACAAAACAAAAAAACCCCACACTTTCCCTACGCAGTGGGGAATTTTTATAGGATAAAATGACAGTTAAGACTCCTCCTTTCCTACCAGCCTCCATGAGGCACCAAAATGCAGTTCATCAACAGAACCTGGGAGAGGTCTTGGAGGGGAAGGACAAGAACTGGATCCCTCACAATTACAAACAGACACACACATATATTTCCTAGTTGTCAGTTTTCCCACCTGCTTCTTTCAAGATGAGAAATATATCTCCTCATCAGCCTCCAGTTAAGCCACTGGGAGAAGAGTCAGTGCCTGAGACACTTCTGAACTTTATCTAACATCATTTTTTCCTGATACACCACCATAGGTCTCATGCTTGATTTCCAAGCCCCATTGTGCTTCATCCCCCCGGGGCAGTGCAGTCTTACTCATCATAAATACAGATTTCTCTTTGAACTATAAAAGCAAAAGAGGGTTTCCACATTTTTAGGTGATATGTCTTTGTTAACCAAACCTAATAAACCCCTCAGTTATTTACCTAACAGCTATTTCAACACGTGGCAAAGACCTGGCAGATTAACTCCTGAATTAAAGTGGGGTTTTTTTCAACTTGTACACCTGAAATTTAAACTATGAGCACAAACACTTTTAAGCAGGCACACACTTGGTGTAGTGTTCTGTGCATGACATTAGAAAGAGGATGCAAGTTCTACCTTTGTTTTACTGCATGGCAACAGTGAACAAGGATTGGGAGAAAAAGTCAGTAGAAAAGTAGAAAGCAAAATATTAGAAGATTAAATTTATTCCTCTTAATCCAAAGAACACCATCAGATATGTCTCATATATCCAAAGATCAAAGACTGGGAACTCGAGAGGAGATCTAACTAACAAAAATGAGTATGGAATGATGAAGTAATTTATATATCTCAGATACATTTAATCTTGCAAAACAGAGTGGAAAAACTGAAGGGATTGGGACTTATAAAAGAGAAAAAGTGAAAATATGCATGTGTTGTAACCATCAGTCTGACTAATGATAGAAAAAGATTTGTTTTTTTGTATAGTGCCTCTGAAAGCAACTGGGGTGTGTTTATACCACAATTTCTCAATAAACTGATATTGCTAAACTTGTCTTAACTCCAAAGCAATACATTTTCATTAATTTGTGTTCCTACATAAAACAAAGCAGTTACTTATTTTTATAAAAATTATGTGGTGAACCCACAGTAACTCCAAATCACATCTTCGCTGTCATTGTACCTACAGAACATTTCTTTAAGAGCTAACCAAAAAATTCAGCTATATCAGGAATTTCTTAGAATGGGTTATTGTCCAGCTGCATTTCTAACCCTGTCTAGTCATCAGCACCCGACAGGGTAGTTTGTTTTACACTTTAAGTTTTAAAAAATATTTGTTGTAATTTGATTTTGTCGTAACAGGATTTGTGTCTGGCGTGGATTTGGTGATGGTTTCGCTACTCCAAGATCAATCCAATATTAAATTTTCATCTTCAGACACTCTGGAAAGAGATCAACAAGACTTCATGAAGACACAGGGGGATTCAATATCCCCAGTTCAGCAAAGTGTGAGTAAGCTGGCCCAGGCCTGTCCTCTTTCTTCAAAGTTCAAATACAATATTCAGCTATTGCTGTACTAAATCTCACCAAACTTACTGGTAACAAAGCAAACATTGAAAGTTTTATTCTTGAAGAGTTAAAAACCTGAGTTATCCTCCTTAGCTTATCTTAAGCTCCGTGCTAAATTTCTTATTCAATTGCTTAAAACCCCTATTTCTTTAAAAACAAAACAGAGAATCTATCTATCTATCCAACTTCTAATCCTGGAAAAATGCTACTCTTAAAGTTAATTCTCATTCTGATTCTAAAATAAATAAATAAAAGGTAGACAAAGAGACATCAGAGCCTTTTTGTCTCCTCCCTGCCTGTAAAGGATGACTTCAAGGACTTCACAATTCCTTGGGAGTTTTTTAGAATAACATGATCTCTGTCCTGTTGCCTGTATATTCATCATGTCTCATAACAAAAGTACAGCTGAGAGTACTGTTTTTCATCAGACAACAGCAAAATAACCATTGCCATCCTTTTATTATGAAAATTCCAAGTGGAGAATTGACAGCCCTGTCATTCATACAGCTTAATGGAACTAAATATAAGGAGGAATTTTTTAATTCTAATCTAAGAAAAGAGATCATAAACGCGTGTATTAGGAATGTAGAGGAGAGCAAGGAAGGAAGAATTAAGAAGTCATAAACCAAGCAAGTTTGTGTTCATGTGAGAAGCTAAAAGTGCCATGAGGCCAGATTTGCTTTCTGCAGGGATCCATGACAGAACAAAACATTAATGGCTTTAACACACACGCAAATGACTGGAAAAGCTGGGCCATGTTCCCCTGCAGAAAGCACCGAATTTATGCTGGCTTCCCCGTGGGACTTCTTGAAAGCTGGTTCTTCCATAAAGGCATATATTCCTTAAGCTGTTCTAAAACACTGTAAAACCAACTCGGATTTGGAGGGGGGAAGGAGCAAAGGGAGCACTCAGTAATCTGGTCTGAGTTTTTGTGTAACACGGAACATTCCATTTCCCCCTTCCCTGAACACAACAACCTGCTCCTGACTGACGCACGTCTTCTCAAAGGCATCCAAGTAGTTACTCATCCTTGGTGTCAGGGCAAATATGCATATTTTCGGTGTCAGGATCCAGACACCAGTTCTCGTTAAGCCTTTCTCCTTTAGATTAAAGAGCACTTCAGTAGCTGTTATTTTCTTTTTGCTAAAGTGTAAAAGGGAGGGGAGGAGATGAGACAGGCAGAAGGTTAAAACGTCTGCCCAGAGCCTACTTGTCTCTTAGAATGAATGTGGCCACCTTAATGAAGGGAAGTGATGTAACCACCAACCCATCTGGCAGCGTGTAACACCACCAGAGTATGAGATCAAGCTTATTTGACTAAACTTGCATACAGCAAGACTTGCACTTATCACATTCCTGTCATTTAATCTTTCATCACTTGATCATACATCATTTTTCTCTGGAATTGTCAGACCAACTAGTCAACGGTTACCTAAGACACCCTGTTTTTCAAGGATAGTTCAGTTTTCTCATAGAACACCAGAACGGTTTGGTTGGAAAAGACCTTAATGATTATCCAACCCCCTGCCGTGGGCTGGGATGCCACCCACTAGACCAGGCTGATCAAAGGCCAGTCCAACCTGGCCTCACTTTTCTTAATTAATTGTTGAACAGGTTTGGATACCAAGCAATCAGAAAACCCTTTAGATCTTTCAGGGCTTCTCTGCATGAAGGTGACTAGAACTAATAATATTATACTTATCAGCGATGTATTCTTAATACAATTAAAATATTTACATTTTATATAAATATATAAAGTAAATTATGAAAATAACAAAAATTTGTTCACATGAATCCTAAATAAATAAATGCAAATATTTCATTGCAGGATAATCTCAGTTACAGCTGCCAACCATATGAGTCAGACGTCAGGACAGAAAGGAAGAGCTCAGAGTCTTCTCACAGCCCCAGCCCTGCTTCCCCAGCCCAGGATCAAATTCATGGGAGATACCCTACAAACCAAGGAATTCACTGCGGCAAGAACAAATTCAAAGCATCTTTCAGCACAGAAAAATTCAGGAGGTACAGTTACGAGGAAAACACTGTAGGAAACTATGACCGGTTCCTCAAGAGCAGCAGGAACCCCTTCCACCCTTACAAGAGGCAGATCAGCGAAGATGTTTTCCAGGAAGCACACCAAGCCCTCCCACCAGAAGCTTCACCTTTCAAAAATCATAGAAGCATCGATGGTTTTGAGGGTCTATCAGGATCTACGGGTCCTGACGAGTCAGAGTCATTTCCCACGCACATCCCGGACATCTCCACGGAGCAACCGTGGTGTAACAGCCTCCAGTACAGCACTACAGGTCAGGATCACAGCTCACAAGTCATGGTCAGTATTTTTTTATACTTCTTTTTCCTGTTTTCAATGGCAAAAATATACTTTTCAAATTATTATCTTAACATTACTACGTGGACGTTTAGTCTCCTGTCAAGTTGTAGGCTAGAGCTCAGGAAAAACATATTTAGACATCTCCATATTCATTTGTCCAAGTCTCTAATTTAAGGCCTTTCCCTACTGGAAAATAATCCTCAGAAAGATGTACAATGATTTCCCATTATACATCATACATGAATCCTAAATATCCAAGATCTTCCTGACAACAGTAGTTGTCATCAGCTAGTATTTTCAAGATACAAAAGTTCACAAAACAGTATTTCTCAAGCATGAGGACGTATATCAGATTTGTTACAACCCCTCAGCAGACCTACACTTTTCTTGGTGCAAATGGAAGAGAAATTCTGAGGTATCAGTGCTATCAAAATTTAAATATCAGACCTATTTATGGGATGTGAAGTGCTAAGTTACCGAATTCCAATACAAGATGGAGGCAAGAGTCTATTTAGGGCAGCAGAGATCCCTGAAAATCAAATTAAATTACCCTCCAGTATCTCCACAGTACCTCTGCTGTGATCAGAGGTGTAAAGTGTATCTTCATCATCTAATGCAGCCAAAAACAATGACTCCACCTGCCAGGAGAGGGCCCTAAGCTGGTTCTAAATGGCTGTGAGATGAAGAATTTCAGGGCTCCCAAAAGAAAAAAGGATTAAAGAAAAAAATTCTTAATTGGATTAAGACCAGGGAATGGAGAGATGTTGTCAGGGAACATACCTGGGGATTGAAGCCATTCAGGTTAAGGAGGAAATTGATCTAAATCTCTTATTTCCTGGATAAACACTCATCTAGGTCAGAGCAGTTTAATGCAAAACCTGTGAGCAGTTGATGAAAAAAAATTCCTATTGTCTTCCCAAATCCCTGGGCTGCAAGATGTGCAAAATGTAAAGGCAGCACTGCAGGAGCCCTTAACAAGCACATGTAACTACTCAGGAGCAGAGTGGCTGCTTGTCAGTGTCTCCCATGGTTCTGTCAGCAAGAGATATCAGACTCCTAAATCACTTCCACACTTCTGGCAAGTTGGGATTTCTGTAAATCTTATCTGATGGTCACCAAAATAACACAGACATTTGTTAATACTGGATGTGGCATTTGCTTGGAGTCAGGATATCAAATCAAGTCTAACACGTGCTCCTACTAATACACCACAAAAATACTAAATATAAAAATATTTAGTAGGCATACTAAAATAAATTTATATACTTATTAACATATATTAGACATACTAAAATACAATAAAAGCTGATCATTATGGCCTTGCTTTAAAGCAGAAGGATAAGTGCTACTAGGTTCTTGAAACAGTAAGATTCTTACTCTATTCCTACACATTCCCTGCATCTCAATCTATAAACAGACTGATGTTTTCTGAATTGCTCTTTGAATTGAACATGACCTGGGATTTCCTTTTTTAAAGTTGTGATTATAGAAATGCAGGGATTGGTTAAGGTCTTCACAGAATCACAGAAATGTTTTGGTTGGAAGGGACCTTAAAGATCATCTCGTTCCAACCCCCAGCCCTGGCCAGGGACAACTTCCACTAGACCAGGTTGCTCAAAACCTCATCCAACCTGGTCTTGAACACTTTCAGGGGGGGTCACCCCTTGTTTTGTACCATTGGAATATAAAACAACTTCTATGTAACACTTACTGTGACAGAATTAAGTCCAAAAATGCAAATATAATGAAGGCAAACCCAAACAGTGACTAACAGAATTATTCTATTTTAAATTGAGGTGTTTTCTCTAATTACTCATTTCTTAAATATTTTCCAGCAGGATTCAGACATGAAGCTTAGGACATCCCCACTGGAAGGGCAGCCTGGTTTGTACTGCTACCAGCCTCAAGTGCAGCAGATGTATTGCCCCTCACACCCTTTCCATCAGGTCAGTGTAATATGTGCACCAAAATCCCTATATTTCTAACACTCTAATGGTACAATAGTTTTGGTATTAATATTAAAAAAAAAGATTAAATAATACCTTTAAATTTGTGGGGTTTCAGGGCCATGTTTATATATACAGATTTATGAGAATAAGATCTTAAAAGAACCGCAGCTAAATGCATTTTAAAATGGTCATTCAGAAAAAGAAAAAAAGAATGTATAAACAATCTTGGTACTCCATATTTATATTTTCACCATTATGCTCAAAAAAAACATGTTTTGAAGCCTGATAAATTATTCACATAACTGTTGGCATTTCAGAATCCCAGGGAATTAACTGTGCTTTAACTTCAGAATAAAAAACTAAGTATATGTGACTGTACACTTAAAATTCAGATCAAACACAGGAAAACACTTTAAAGTAAAATTTGAACAGCAAAATGATGTTCACTCCCCTTGTGCTTGATGGTACACACATCTCTTTCACAATCTTTTGCCTCTTACATCATCCTCAGTGAAAGATTATTCAGCTGAAGCATAATTGACAGTAATGCTGATGATGCAGGAGAGTGTGCAATATTAAGGTTGTTCTTCTGCATGTAACTATATTATTAGCACTAAAAATAATTTCCTTTAGATATAAACGGTGGTGCTGTTCAGTGCTTTGAATTTTTCCTCTTTTATGTTCAATTACCTGCAGCTTATAAAATTTTCAGTAATTTTTTCAGTAGTGTTTATTTCAAGACAAAAATATGCTTGAAACACCCTATTTAAAACAAGCAAAAAAAAAACAAAAAAAGAAAGCCCAAAACTTGAGGTGAAATTAAGGTAACGAGGATTTTTCAGACTTATAGGGAGAAATCCCTGTATAAAAACAGCACAAATCTGAAATGTTAAACCATTAGAACTTACGGGAAAGTCATATATATAAACTATTTTAGGATAAAAGCTCACACTTGAGCTACATGTCCTTTGATCTCAGTGACTGATGACAGATATTGTGGCATCAGCTCTACCATCTCATTCAACTTGCTCAAGAAGTATAAAAAATATGACTGACAGAGCAGTGATTTAAACTGGGCAAAGAAAACAAAACCCAGGTTACTGTGATATTTCATTAGGGTTGTTAATTTGTATGGTGTTACATGTCTGAGTCATTGAAACAGTCATTACTCCTGGCTTTTTTCTTTTACCTACCACACTGACATTCCTCTAGCCAGAATTTACTGAACCTTATTTTTCCCAGTCAAGTGGCAAAAAGGCAACTATCTTTAAATTCTTATTTACACCACCATAATTAATTTACTTGTGTTTTTTTCTTGTTAGCCCAAAACTCAATAGAAGTGATAAAAGGTAATAATAAAATTAAAATAGAACAAAAGGAAAGGGGATATTACACTACCATCCTAACTTAGAAATCCAGTTATTTTATTATTGTTATTTTAGAAGAAAATTGTCCCCGATGAAGGATTGGCTTGCCAAAAAAAGCCCTGCTGCAAATATAAACTATTCCCCACTGGGATTACAGGACAGACATTGTGGGTATGCCACAGCACCCTACATCTCACTCACCATATAAATGCCATTTCTGTGTGCTGCTTTAGCAGAAACTCCACTTAGCTTGTTAATTCATTGAATAGTTTTGATCTCTTTATTCACTCTGAAGCATGCACCTTTCCCCTGTCCCCTCTGATGTGATACCAGTGCTATTACTATACATTGGCACTAACCACACTCAAAAAACCTCCAAAATTAAAGCTGAAATACGCTTCCTGGGAGCCACCAGGCAAGATACAACAGGCACTAAGAGGAAAGTCTTCCATCCACCTGCAAGCTGGCACCGTGACAGATCTCTTACGTGCAGCAGGTTTCTGTTGGACTTTCCAATACTTGTGCTTCTGAATGTTACTATGGTAAAAGTCTGGCAATGTGTTCTATTACTCAGAGGAAAAAAAAAAAAAGTATAAGCAGCCAAAGTCCCAACAGGTAGAATTGCTGTCCCTGTGCTGCAATCAGATACTGGAAAATGGGATATACATGGGATATACAAGACTGAGAAGGAGTGGAATAACATCTTCTGCATGAAGCAGCTCCGTGATTAATGCTTTACATTTCAAATTGGAATGGAGCAGTGCAAGTTAAATCTCCATGGAGGTTACACTCCAGAGAACGGGCCCTTTAGCCTGAAGTGAAGGATGTTCAAACTACGCCTCAGTTTTCATTAGAGGGATGAGAGAGATCAACCCCTTCCATTAATTTTGTCCAAATGATAAAGCGGCCTCACCTTCCCCTTTGCTGGACACAACACAAGTGATGAATCATGAGAGGAATTACTTGTTATTGACCTGAATGAAGTAGCAGACACTGACTGGAGTCACTCACCCACCCACCATAAAACACGGACACCTTTCATGCCAGTTGTGCGACTGTAAAACCAGCTCGAGCCTGTCATTCCAGACCATTCCTCAGCCTTTGCTCCCTCAAAAAGGACTAATGAAACCAATAAAACAGAAATAATCCTTAAAACACCCCGGTCTTGCCTTTCATGATGACATCAAAAACAGTCCCATCTTAGTACTCTTTCCTTTCAAAGAGCCACCAAAACCAATAAAATCGGAATTATTGTAGGAATTGCCCAGTTTTCTGCTCTGGTGAAAAATCTACACCCAACGCACAAAGCAGGAAGCACAGAACTGCATATGGAAATTAGTTCACAGATCCTCTGGAGACTCCATTTTTGCCTAATATTTAGTTCAAAAATATTAATTAATTATGTTCATTTTATTTCTTTCACCGTGCAAACAACAGAGTATATTCAGTCTGGTTTTCCACATTCCATTTCAGGCAGTCCAGTGTTAGAAAGATAAAAGCAAAGAGGCAATAAAACTCCAGCAATGAGAATAAAATTACAGAGAAACTTAAATAAATTATTAAAAATCCAGAATAAGTAAATAAACTATGAATATTTTGCAAGCACATGACAACCTCTCAAGCGTGTTTTAAGGGGACAAAGACCAAGAGCAAATGAAGCTTTTTTTTTTGATCCAAAAAAAGGGATTACAATAAGAAACTAAGGAGGTGCATAAATTAATTAAAAAGGGATTTTTCCCAACAAGTCTCAAGAGCTACATTATAATTTTTCAGAGGAACCACACAAACCTCATGACACAGAACTGCTGGAGCTGAGCAGTAAAACACCAGAAAAGGGCTCAGCAACCTTTGAGCACCAGGGAAGGCATGCAGGTAGATTTTTCAACAGCATGTGACATGACTCCTAATTTTGGCCATGCCCTCACCCTGGCATCTGGAAAGGTTCATCTGTAAGAGTCAGAAATTCCCCTCACAGGGAGCTCTGAGTTCAGCAGGAGCTTTTGCCTCCCAGAGAGCCAACTGATGCTATCTTACCTGAGCAGGGTAGTGCTCCTTTGTTCTTGAAAGTCTCTTGCCAGCAGACTTAAGCTGTAATTTGGAAAAGAAAAAAATATGGAATATTTGGCAAAGAAAAAGACCAACTGGTGTGTTAAAAAAAATTGAGAGCAAGTCTACAGACACTGTGGTGCAATCCAGGTTATCTATGTGGATTATTTCCACTCTCTCACCTGCTTTTTGGCATTGGCATATTTCTATCCCACCTCTTTAGTATGTCTTGGGAGGTGGACAAGCTTAGAGGTCTCCTTAAGAGATAGGTCAGCATCTCAGTAGCTTCTGCTGCTGGTCCCCGGGAGGGGTGAGGATGGCACAAATAGTGCCTGATTTTAGGGGTCCTGGCTATTCTTTTTAGCTTTCTGATGCAGAAAATGAGAGGGGAAAAAAAGAGTCACTTGAGGTGGTGGTGAATAGTACACAAACTCCTGGCCTCTTGGAGATGCCTGTTCCTTGGCATTAACTATGAGGGTACAGACAGGGAGTAGCCCAAAGCTTCAGCATGAGACAGGTAACATGAAACCACCTCAAAAATGTCTCACATGCTGCTCTCCTGACCCCTGGAATGATCTTACTAACTTATTCCATAATAATACATTCATTTTTTATATATTCTGATGCATCCACTAAAGTTTTCACTGTTGTTTGCCAGGTTTATCCCTGCCTTGCATAATAACAGCAATTTTAACAGAGATTTTGGGATGTTATTCCCTTGGGATTAGATATTATTCACTTCTGATTTTTACCTTGCTGTATCCCTCTCCACTTAAAATAAAACAACAATAAAATAGCACAAAAAAAAAAATCAAACAAGGCTCAGTCAAAACTTCAATGTTTCTTCCTATATTTTTAGCAGCTTTACTTGATGGGCTCATTCTTCTATATTGCACATTGTTTGAAGTATTTTATTCTGGTGGTTTTGGGGATTTTTATGTAAATAAGTTTACACCAATAATTTACTTGTCTGCATGTTCAGGGGAGGCTGAGCAGACTGAGATACTTCAACTTCAAAAGAGATGGTTGAAAGGAGACATGCTTTAGATCCATAAAATTAAGAGTTATCTGGAGACAATTAATAATTTTTCACAAGAGCTCAGTAGCGTGGCAGGCAATAAAGAATAAAGTACTTTTTTTTTTCCCCACACAATATCCTCAGAAATACATAGTTTAATACTGTTATCAGGAAATATTTTTGGGAGCTTGTTGCTAAGCCAAATAACATCTCTTTTGTCCCATCAGTATCCCTCAGGAGGCAGCTACCCTGTGACTTACATCGCTTCTTCACACTACCCTTACCAAAGAATCGCTCCTCAGAGCAGTCAAGAATCCCAGCAACCTCTGTTTCCCAAGCCCATCTACTCCTACAGGTAATACAATATTTCTTCAAGCCCTCATGTTACAGGAAATGCACTGTTTACCCATGGCCTGGTTCCAGCATCGTTTGCAATAACACGCTTACTCTTATTTGTCTTGTTCCCGGTGTGTTCTGTCCTGTTCGCACGAATCAAGATGATCCAGACTCTGGGGCCAAGGCACAGAGAAATTAAATGTTGCAAAGCATTGTCTTGATCACCCCCCCCCCAAAAAAAATCCCTAAATGTTTCTTTAATACAAAATTTTACAAACGCCATCAGCACAAGACTGATCCCACTTTGTTGCCTTTCCTAGCACCTGTATTAGAACTATTTTTTTCCAGTTGCTAAGGCAAGGAAATGCCTAGAAAACACACCAGATATGTCAGTCATCACACAGTTTTGGACCCCAAATAATCTAACAAAGTAGATCAGACAATTAAATTTTAATTACCCATCTGTCACTGTCAGTTTGATACTCTGTGTGGCCTTCACCAGTTTAAGTTTTCAGACACACCTTAGATAAATACCCACCAGCAGGATTTGAAGGTCTTGATTTCACTTTCTATATTACTTTATTTGAAACTCAGGTTAGAACTTCTATATGAGTTTTGAGAATTACCTGTAGAAGTTACACAGTGTAAGGAGATTGTTATAAACAACTAAGTGGAAATTTTAAGCATCACTGTACTTGTGCTATGGCAGTGAAAGTTGCAGTCATTACACACAGTTTGGAAAATAGTCTACTTTTGGTTCTGAGGAGTCAAGCAGAAGAGGCTAAAATGCTTTTCTTTTTCTCCCTAAAGCATCCTGATCTTCATGGCTCTCAAAAACAGCAAGACAGGGAGTTTGCCAGTCAGTGAGATTTACAATTTCATGACGGAACACTTTCCTTACTTTAAGGTGAGTTCCACTGGGAGGGGGGGGAATCTCCCTCTAAGCTTACCTGTCAGCAGAGGGAATAAGGGATGGGATTCCAGCTATGGAAAGGGATAATTTCTTAGGAGATTAATATCAAATCAATTACACACTATATACATTCATGATCACAAACTACCCAGCATTTTACATGCAGGAAGAAATGTGGTAATATTTAACTCAAAAAGATATTAAGAACTGTTCCAGCTGTGAGTCTGGGTGTATAACAGTGGCCATTCCTCACTAACAACTCATAAAAAGGGTGAATAATTTTCAAAACACATTCACTCCTTCCTCTCAGATCTCAAATACAGGCAGAACTGGTCTTGTAGCTTCCTCTGCCATCAGCAGCACCTCCAGACTGGTGTGGAAGCAGAGGTTCCAGGTTATCTCACTGCATTCTGGAGCTGGGATATCCGTCTTGGGCAACAGCATCACTTGCATGCCCTGTACCAAGAAAAGTCTAATATATGATAAATGGTACTAAGCTCATAATTACACCATGACGTTGGTGACGGGAAGGGTGTATGGTTTGCAGCAGCACTATTGAAATTTAAATCCATGCTATAAGGGAATGGTTCCCTGGGCTTGGAATGCGAGTGGAAAGTGCTCAGTCAGCAAATGATCCAAGAGCAGGAGGATTAGTTGAGATTTTTAAAAGAGCTGTAATGGAATCATCACCTGCTGATCTACATGGAGCTTTATTTCTGCTGATTCTTCAAAACCGTCTCGCTGAAGTCCAGGGCAGGTGACCTCAGCTGTTAGCAAGGCCCAAAAATTAAAATAAAGCAAGTGAGTCTGTCCTGTTTCCTCTTGCAAATAGCCCTGCAGCAATTCAACCAATAAATTCTGTGCACAAAAAAAAAAAATAATAATAAGGTTGAATCTGTCAGTAATCAGAGAAAAATACACATTATGATGGAGGAAGAACTGTCAGGATCCATCACACTTCTGTACTCCCAGATTTCCTCACAAAAGAATCACTAATTACTCCATCATTTTTTACAAGCAAAAGAAGGGAGAAAATATGAAGACACCTAGCATCAGAAATCAGAAGTACTCAATGCCAATGGAATCCAAAGAAAAACAGCAAGAGTTTCAAGCAGAGAGATGGGAATATTATTAATAATTTTTACAGGCATGTTCATGTTTATTCATCAGACCAAACTGAAATTAATTCTCCGTTGTCTTACAACATAATTGATTATAAAAGTTAATCAGCAGCTTCAAGCAAAATGCTGCTGCTGCTGCTGCCAACATGGACAGAATCCTTCAGACTCAGGAGTGTGGCTCTGCCAGGTGTCACCATCCTGGTCCTTCGTGGTTTTTCAGAGCTCCCTGTCTTTTTCTTAATTCATTTTAAAGTAGATGAGAACGAGGTTGCTGTTGTCATATGGATTACAGGGAAAGAATAGTGCAGGGGGTAATACTTGGTACAACGGGTACAAAGGGAACATTCACTATTTTTGCATTTATTTTTGCATTTCACTTACAAATACAGTCAAAAGTATTTGACTGTAACATCCTTAAAATGACTAAGGGAGAATAAAAAAATCGAATATTACACCCACAGGCATTAAGTCCTGTCTACCTCTGGCCTTTACAGCAGCCCAGAGAATTATCAATATATGGCAAAAACTGATACCCTCTATCATCCTTTTTTTGGAGAGTCTTCAGCAAGATAAAATAATATAAAGACCAGCAAAGAACATTTTGTCGTTGCTACCAGCACTCACTAACTAGCAGGATACAACAGGGAGAGGAGAAGCAATTTAAGTTGGAGAAAAAGAGAGTGCAATTGTACACAGAATCTTGCTGGGAGACATTAGATGATACAAGCCGAGTCAAATTAACTTGTATTCGCTGCCACAGCAAATTTAGTTTCTGTGATGCAACAATTTCATTTCTAGTTGAAACAGAGCAATCCAACTCCTACGTCCTAAAAAAAACATCTACACAGCTAAAGTTGAATTACCCTTTGATGTACCTCTCCCTTCTCTTGAGACCTAGATTTAAAGAGAAAGGGTTTTGCAAGATGACTGAACTCTTTAAACTTCAAGAGCTGGTCAGGATCCGTGGGGCTGGACAAAAAATATTTTTTGTCATCTTTTTCTTTGTAGTGATTAGTGGGTCTAAAAGAAAGCTTTAATCTTGTTAATTGGAATTAGTGCCAGTGGTCAAAGAGGCCAGAAAGGTCTGTGGTCTGATGGAACCTAGAGCAGCAAGTATTCAAGCGTTGCAGATGTGGCATTTGGGAACCTGGGTCAGTGGTAGCCTTGGCAGTGTTGGACTCAGTGACCTCAGGGGGCTTTTCTAACCTTAATGATTCTGTGATCCTATGATTTTATGATTCTACAGCTTCATCCACACTATGCTGAAACGCAGCAACATCAAAACCAAGCCACAGCAAGGAGATTCCAACTACACAAGAGCAACTTCAGTAACCAAAGCTCCCTCATGAACAATCACATTCACTTAAAAAAAACAGTGCCAGAGTCATAGCACAAACACACTGAGTGTTCCTTCAAGCCTTGCCTGGATAAACTTTTCGCAGGTCAGCAATGCCAAGTTTAATGCAAGAACCTGTTGGGCTCCTGGGAGCAGCCTCCAAAATCAATCCACGTACTTTTTGCTCTTACGTTTCTAAAACCATCTCACAGTTTACACCCCCACATGTTCTGAAAACCTCTGAGAAACCCATGCCGCTCCCATCTTAGCAGAAACACTAATTATCCTGTCTAGATACAGACAAAGGTGTGTGTAGCCTCGTGTGCAGGGCAAGAAACATGAATATTCTTTCAGGTCAGCTTATTCAGTGGCTAAACACACAACTTACCTGGGAGGAACAGTTCTATTCACTTTTGGAATTGCCAGAAAGCAACTTGAATATGACCTGCAAGGGAGAAAAACTGATTCATCATGTTTAGTATGACCCTATGGCAGAAAGGGTTTTAAAGGGTTTGAGTTTGTTTTCTTTTTTTTTTTTTTTAAATACAATTTATGCTGTCTCACCTCTGAGACAGAATAGTGAAATGCTGACATCAGGTGGGCCAAAAGGGTAGAAACTCTGCTGCTATGAAAGGAGAATAGTTTCTCTTTTAGTAAATAACACGTATTTAATTCCACACCTTTTTTTTTTAATGAAGAAATCAATATTAAATTTGACCCTCAGCCCTTCAATAAGGCTTTTAATGCCTTAACTCACATGACAGTTCTTTACAAGCTACAAGAGAACAGACTCTACATTCCTGATAAAAGTAGATAAGAAAATAAAATTCTGATTAAAGAATTTCTATCAAAGTATGTTCAAAATTTCACAGTGTATCATGTGAAAGCAAAAATGGACAGAACTCCATTTATAAAAGATAGTCTTAGAGGAAGTTTCTTGTACTAGGCAACAACTAAAGAGATTATCAAACTATCCAAAATCTGACTTTCTATGCAAGATGGATCCCTACTAATAAAGCATAAGAATGCAAAGAAAATTTAATACACATAAAAGGGGAATTTTAATTTTTAACATTTTAAAAAATACTATGGAAACCCATATTTATTTCTTGTGCTCTCTGTTCAATAATTCTCTGTGTTGATATAAACAGTTACGATGACAAATATTTTGCATCCATGAATATGAATCAATAGACAAAGACAACTTCACCCACCTTTCAGAGAGTTGTTTAATTTCTTTCAATTCTTATGACACAGAGATGAGGATATTTTTTTCGAAACAAGAAAATAATCATTTTAATGATTCAGTTTAAAGAACCTCCCAGCTGCCACTGCTGAGTTAAAAATAAATGCAAAGCACAGAGATGCAGTGATCAGATGTGGAAACCTGTATCTCGTCTGTAGGGCTTGTGATTAAACCATTTGGTTATGTAATTGGCCAGCACACAAAGTTACACCTACAGGAGCATGATAAATTCTTTTGAAGTCTGCCTGGACACTGAATTAGAGTCCAGGTAGCACGTAGTGCTTTAGTTAAATGTTGAAATATTTCTCGGTGTTCCAAAACAGATTCCGATAGAAATCCTGTTAGCTCACAGCTCTAGAATATAATTCTTTAGACACTTAATTCCTGTGATTTTCAAATTCACTCTTAAAAATCCAGCAGGCCTCTGACAACCTTTTTGCTCAGATCAGTTACTGTTCTATCTGATCCCTCTCTTCCCACACAACATGACGGTAACATTTTTGTGGCTTCCTTCTAACGTACAAGTTTCTCATGGCAGAAGGTACAAACTAAACAGCATTTCTTACAACCTCACCAGCCAAAACAGAGATATACATATTTATTTTTTTATTTGTCCTTCAAGTCCCATTCTTACACTGGATTTGTTTCTCCAGACAGCTCCAGATGGCTGGAAGAATTCTGTGCGCCACAACTTATCTTTGAACAAGTGCTTTGAGAAAGTTGAAAACAAGTCAGGCAATTCCTCTCGGAAAGGCTGTTTGTGGGCTCTGAATCCAGCCAAGATTGATAAGATGCAGGAGGAGCTACAGAAATGGAAGAGGAAAGATCCAGTTGCTGTAAGGAAGAGTATGGCAAAGCCAGGTCAGTAATGTGTCACTTCTCAAACAGTTCTGCCGAGAACTTTTCTTTGTAGCAGGCACCAAACTGTATAAGAGAATTAATACGTGACTTAGGAAAGCATTTCAGGATTTTTCCTGGTTATAAGGTGATTGGCAAAACAAGAAAACAAAAATTAGAAAGCAGAATTAAACAAGACCTCGTTTTGTAGATATTTCCAAATAAGCAAAGAAGTTTCACCATGGACTTTTTTCTTGTTTTCCAGAAGAACTTGACACCCTGATAGGCGACAAGAGCGAGAAGCTGAGATCTTCCCTCATGTCCTGCAGCCCGACGGGCGTTGCAGGTGCCTCACTTTCCAGGCAGATGGCAGCCCAATCCCATTCCTTATGCGAGCCCTCCCTCTCCTCCGGGATCCCACAGCCATTACACAGCATCCACGCCTCGGGAGCTCTGCATGCCAAGAACGCTTTACCCAATTTACTGGGGGGGCAGCAGCCTCCGTGCTACACATCCCCACAGGGCTTCCCCCAAATCCCAAATGCACTGATGCAGCAGACACCGGACGCTCAGAGCCTGTTTCCTTCAGGGGAGGCTCAAAGCGAGCTCCGAACTCAGCCCAGCCTCACTCAGGACTCCCCGCTGCCGGCGCAGACCCCCCCAAACTGTGGGATGAAGATGCTGCCGGAGCATTCCACAGCCAGGACAGTGCAGGACACGCTCATGCCGGAGGGAGACCTCAGCAATGACATCGATGCTCTTAATCCATCCCTAACTGATTTTGATCTCCAAGGTTGGTATCTAAAGTATTTTTATCTTGTAGAGTCAGGCTTATTACATCCCATCACCTCCCATCACATCCCAACCCATCACCTACCAACCCTTCGTGACCTTCTTTTTTAAATACTACTTCTTGCCACTGCTACAAAAAACACCTTAACTAGGTTACATTATACACACAACATGCAATATTGCATTAAATCTTTAAAAAGTTTCCCAAGAAAGCCACCTGTTTACATTCAGAGTTTAAAAAACATTCCTGCTTCCTCTTGGCTACAATTGCCAATATTAAGTATTGCAATACAGTATTTAGAATGTATTTTTTTAATTCAGATATATATTCCACTGGAAAGTACTCAAGCACAACTATTTAGTGCAATTCTTACAAAAGAATTGTCACGTGAAGGGAAATAAGAGAAATAATGTTTATCAAATTAACAGGTTAACTTCTTTCATCAGTATTTATTCAAACACTTTCCACATCTCTGCTCCAACAAATGTTATTTCCCCCTTCCTGAGGCATCATCTGACTTGTGCCCTGAACAATTATACTTCCTGAGGTGTGTTCTCACATACTTAATTATGTAATGCTGACAGTAATTTTTTATATATTAAATAATTGAATCATCTTGGCTGGGTGGGATTTTGAACATTAAGAACACAGCTTTTCATGCAAAACCAAGGAAAAAACCCACCATGTATTTTTATATATATACATATACACGCATTATATATGTGTGTAAATATATATGTAAATTTATAATGAATATATATACATTTATATATACACATATATATAAATCAAATCCTGTGGGTTCCAAATTATAAAGCTCCTGTTGCACCAAATAACATACCAGAATTTCCTTCCTGCACAAACAAAAAGCGGTTACATAAATCAACCTAAAAGACAGAGCAAAAAAAAAATGCCGTTTCAATAATCTACATGACTCAGCGAATGCCAGTGCCATCCATCCCACTGTCACAAATATCTCCCACTCCTGCCATGCCCAGATTGTTCTAGTGAGATTGACACCACACTCCACTCGTTTCCTGGGACCTCTTTCCATTTTATTCAATTAATCTGAAGCACATGCTCTGGTGGTGTGAATGTGCTTCATCAGTATGGTACCACTCCACCTTCCCTCTGGCCTAGCCCTTTATCTTAAATTATTTAACCTTATCTATGCTTTTTACTTTCTTTCTTTATAAAATGATCAAATCTCTAATTGGAGGCCCTAAAACTTAAGATAAGGCCTGCACACTACTTCTAGCAACAGGGCTAAGTATAATCCCATATCTTCCATATGTTATAGAGATGAGAGGCACTTTCCTTATCCAAAATCAATGTTTTCCTTTAAAGAATAGAAGTTATTCTTCATAAATATACATTTCTAACAGAATATTGCAAATTACCAGGTGAAATAATTTTCTTAAATGTATGCTGCTTTCTCCCAAATTTAAATTCATTATGGAGACAGACAAACAAAAACTACCTAAACAACCTTTTTTCTTCCTCAATCCCAAGGTTTTAAGAGCACCTACACATAAAGCACATACAACTGTTTAATTACCAACTTCTCCTGCAACACAATGTTTAAAAAACTGAATATATAGAAATGTATACAGACATCATATGAAGAGATATTAATCATTCCATTAATCAACATGTTTTGTTTTGTTGTAGGGAATCTCTGGGAGGAGCTAAAAGACGACAGCCTTGCTGTGGATCCCCTTGTCCTCATTTCATCATCCCCAGTGTCTTCCCAGTGTTTCCCCTCTCACTGCCAGCTGGAGAACAGCAGCAACATCCCCATCCCAAACGGAACTCCACATGGAAATGTACCCGACCTCCAGCTCACCACCCTGTACTCTGCCTTTATGGAATTGGATACAGTGTCTCCTGCCTACCTAAGTAATCCTGGATCCAAACCTATAGCACTGATGTGAACCACGTGCCAACCTAATTATTATTATTATTATTATTATTTTGTCAAAATCCAGTCCTAACCATCACACACTTCCCTATCTGATTGATGTCAGCTGAGACCGTGTCCATGGGAATAAGAATAATCTTTTTTCCAGAACTCGCCCGCAGGATATGTAGCTTTACTATAATAATTTTCTACAGACAGACACTAAAAAAAAATTTAAAATACTATTTAAAGATAATATTGTTAACAGCTGAACTTGTCAACACCATTTTATCAAGTCACTCATCTTCTGCATCTTCCAGAAACAAGCGACTCTTAAGAGGAAAACAAATTACTGACTTTTTTTTTCCTTTTCTTTTTTTCTTTAATGAAAGCTGCTTGCAAATGAACACAGAACTCACAGCACACAACAATCTAACTTATTTCTTGGAGCCAATGACGGCAACATCATCCACCACAGACCACTCAAAATAAAAAAATCTACATGTTAAAACAGTTACAGTCCCCTTGAAAGCAGTTCTGGGTTTTGGTAAACAAGAATGTGAACTGAAAATTCTGTAAGTATTAGAAGATAGAGGACAAGCTGCTGACAGACTAAACCAAAGCAACAAATATACTTCAGTGAAAAATATGTAAGTTTTACTGTATTTAAAAAGAAATTTTAAATTCTGCTTTTTTTTAATAAAAAAGAAAAAACTATTTAGTAGAATTTTTACTTGGCTAGAAATTATTCCTATTCATTCTTCTGTCTTTTGCCTCATAAGCTGAACAGTAACATGAATTATTCAACCATTAAATGAAGATTTTTAAAAATGCTAATAAAAAGAGAACAATAATTGCTGCAGTTATCCAAATCCAGAGAGCATCTCTAGTTTAACTTCCAGCTGCATCCAACATATCCAATGTGATTTATTACAGTACTGAACCAGCTGAACCAGCCCTTGCATTAGGATAATGTCTACTTCCTACCATGAACTAAAGTAAGGTATTCCAGTAGCCAGTTTCTCAGGAACACTCTTCTCCCTCTGATTTTCCAAAGGTGCTGCTTATGAAACAAAATAAACCAGTTTTATTTCAAGTGATGCAATCTAAACCCAAAGCGATCTGGAGCAGGAACGTTCTGAAGAAAACACTCTAGAAGCCAAAAAAATATCAGTGCCTTGAATGGCAGGATTCCCAGAGAAGCTGTGGCTGCCCCATCCCTGGGGATGGGTTGGACAGGGCTTGGAGCAACCTGGCCTAGTGGAAGGTGTCCCTGCCCGTGGCAGGGGGTGGAACGAGATGATTTTTAAGGTCCCTTCCAACCCAACCCATTCTGTGATTCCATGATCTCCAATCACAGACTATGTTAATTCAAACTGAAACAAGGAGGTCAAGATTTGAGTCAGATTGGGTCATTTACACTCTGGAAAAGCAGGGGAGGAATTACCAAGGACAGAAGAGAGAGATGGAATTGCTAAAATACAGACATGCAGGTTTAATTAGCCACTGTCCCGCAGCCAGGTGGGAGCACTGCCCACTCAGACCGATGCCAAACCCAGGTCCAAATCTACACCCTCAGCTGTGCCTACTAGCCCAGACTTAAAATCAGATTAGGGGCAGACGGATAAAGACGACTTAGGAAGAGCACATGTGATGCAGCTTTGTAATCCCTCACGCAACTACCAAGAAATCCCCACTTGACTCGAGCTCCTCTTCCTTGGCCTCCTGCAAAGAGAATACGCAGTTGAAGAAACACAGTCAGGTTGGCCAAGCTGGTCCATGAAAAAAAACAACGAAAAACAGCAGGATGAGAGTTATACAAACACACTAGAGCTGGGGAATCAGTTCTTGACCATCCTAACATTTAGGTAAAGAGATAAGGAAAAAACGAAGTATCCCATGTCAAAATAAATGTGAATATTAAGTGGTAAACTTAAAGCACACAGTAAGTGTAAAGCTGCTAAACAGTATTTATATGTATATAAAACACTATGTATATATATAGTGTTTTATATATAGTATTATATACACTATATATGTGTATTATATACAGCATATATAAAATAGTATATAACACAGTGAATATGTATATAACACTATATACAGAGTGTATATATATAACACTATATATGTAACAGTATATATATAATACTATATATACAACACATATATATACATACACACTGTGTAATATATAATATATAATATATAATATATAATATATAATATATAATATATAATATATATTCAGCGTAATTTAAGGATTACCAACTTAAAAATAAATACCAAGTATAAACTGTAAGAGGGATAATATTATCCTAGGTACCTTTTTTTTTTAAAAGGAGCATCAAATAAATATTCATCCTAATACAGGATGCCCTGTGCTCAGGCAGTGGTTTTGTACCCCTGGGGCCCTGCAGCACACAGCTACTATGATGCCTTAAAATATGTCAACATCACCCTTAAGCCAAAAATAATAATTATAATAATAATAACTGGTAAATAAGGTTCTCTACAAATATTTGACTGTTCACAGCAGATCTGGCTTGCACTGAGGGGTTGGTTTCCTTGGCTCTGTGTGTTTTTTAAGCTCTGACTTCCTTAAACAGAAGGCTCCACTGGTGCACCAAGACCCCCCAGAGCTGGGCAGGACCACCCAGACCCTCTCAGACTCCTCAAACTCAGTTACACAACTTCAGCCAACAGCCATGCTGATGCCAGAGGGAATTCTGCACTCCACAACCTACACCTTCCAAGACTTTTCTGGATAAGACTGTGTCCATTTAGAAGCCTTTCACTGCAAACACCAAACAGTTGTGACACAGATCGACATTTTCAGAACCCTGAGGGAGCGAGATGCTCAGTTCTCAATGACTTTCAATCACTATTTGCATCAAATTCTTGTTAAACACTTTTTAAACTCCTTATAGAAACCCCTCCCGAGTAGCACACAATGAACCACACCATGGCCAATGTATAGAACAGGCCTTTGCAAGATATTCCCATCAGAATTAACAACATTCCCAATGTTTTGTATTTGGCAGAGGGAGACAACAAGAAAACACATGAGAACACACCAGACGAAGAGCACTGGGATAGTTCATTGCTCCAAAAACATGGCAAAATTGTAATAAAATATTTATGATTAGAGCAAATGCATGGCACGTGAAAAAATCCATCAAAACTGACAGTATGAATCTGGACAACACGTTATCAAGCTGAGATAAATATCTGCTAAAGGAATTCCAGACTTGCAGATTCTAAAGCAAGAAAAGCTAAACTCCTTTTTCCATGTTAAAGATTTATAATTTATGGGCATAGCAACTCATCCATGATTTGTTAATTCTTGTGTGTCACTCATATCCTTTACGGCCTGTGATTGACAGGCATGGCCATTCCCTCAGAGGCACCAATATATTCCACACTTGTGACCACACACATGATCACAAGCTGGAAGGGGAGGAAGAAACAGAGGAGAAATCTAGAGTGTCAGATGGCATTTTATATTTTTCTTGCTGATAAGGCTCTGAAGAATGATCAGACTGTGATGACTTTTATTAGAAAAGAGGCATGTTTAAAACAAACAAACAAGACTGCAAGTTATTGAATAATATAAATTGTCTGGGTTTGGGTTTCCCTTCCTGCTCCACTCCAGGCTCCTACATCTGGAATTTTATTGTCTTGCTTCAGTTTAGCATTAGTAGTTTAGGTAGAGACAAAAAAAACCAAAACATTGAAATATGGGTACAAGAGGAAAGAAAAAAAAAAAAAAGGAGAAAGCTAACAAATACATTAATTGATCTACTTTTATTTTATATACAAGAATAACCCTCATCTTGTGCAATCCTTATTTTTTACTTTTAAAATAACTTTTGACAGATTGATAGCACATCTTCTGAGAGCTCCTAGAGCTGGTGACACCTTACTTTGTACCTACCATAAAATAAGTATTTTGCACACACTGCAAATCTATTTCAGACACATTTGCATTAAATTCCATTTTAAGTAGCACTCTGAAAACAGAGGGAGAAAGGAAGGAAAGAATGAAGTTTTCCCAGTCCAAGGCTAATGGTGTTTGCTTAATCAGCCTCTTCTAAACACATTATGCAAACCTGTCTAGGAGAAAAAAATAACCTTAAGTCTAATTACCATAAAAATATCTTATTACCAAATAGAAGAAAGTGCTCACTGCTGCCCTCTCCAACATATGATTAGGAAAAATTTGCATTCTAAAGTTTAGGATTTATT
This sequence comes from Manacus vitellinus, assembly GCF_001715985.3. NCBI lineage: Eukaryota > Metazoa > Chordata > Aves > Passeriformes > Pipridae > Manacus > Manacus vitellinus. The sequence goes on from NW_021940460.1 coordinate 6,831,197, forward strand.
AATTTAACCTTTTTTTTATAACATGTTTAATTTAAACTTCAAAAAATTCAAATAACAGTTTATATTGGAACACTGTTTTGAAGCTCTTTTCTCTTGTCATGAGCCCAAATTGACCATTACAAGACTTCTGGCTAAAGTAAACATTTCTGCCTCCCCTGTTTTCCTGTTCTTGTTATACAACCATCACCCCTGAACATTCATTTGCTTTTGTTGAGACAGTTCTCAGACCCGTTCATCTCTCTGCTCAGTCTTTCACGCCCCTGGCACAGCACTGAGCTACTTAAACCCAACAGTGATTAACAGGAATTATGGCACAGATAAACCACTAAACATCACATCAGTTTTACTTTGCATCTCTAACTTCGTACACAAAGCTTGAAAAGTGCAACTGACTTATTGGCACTTTCACATAAGTCTAAATTACTGTCTGGAACAAATATTTGGATTCCAGAATTTAGTTTACCAGGACTGCTGCTCCATTTTTACACTTCAGACATCCAGATCTGTGTATAAATGTTTGTGTTTAGACTATTAAACATCGAAAACAAAAACACTTCATGTAATGTAAGCTTTTTCTGACCCACTAATCCATTTCTAGTCTAACACAAACAAACCCAAAACACTCGGTAGTGTCTGGTTCACCATGCATTCCCTCCCTACAATGACGTAACAGGAAGCTTTAATGAAGCATTTCCCATGCGTGGTCACAGCACAAATTTAATGTAGAACTACTAAAATAAGGAATGGTGGAATTAGTTCACAGAACAAAATTTAAATGCAGTCTGTTTAGAAGCAGAAAAGTACCTTTTTTTTTTTTTTTGGTTCAAAGAGACGAACAGGCACAAAGAATATTTGTTTGCATGGAAAATACTGAAATTACTGAAAATTATCAGCATGTGGGATTTATTTCCCTAGGGGCTCTCATTCAGCTAGTACATGAAAAATCTCACGTACCAGATATCAATGTAACAAATGTTAACAGGACTATGAACTGCAAGATCCCAGCAAACAGCCACCAACATGACACCATCTCCCTCACGGGGGTGAGCAACTTCAGCATTTTATAACGATGATTTTTTTGCCTTTTGTTGTCACAGAATCACATAATGCTTTGGATTGGAAGGGACCTTAAAGACCATCTCATTACAACACTTTCCACCAGGCCAAGTTGCTCCAAGCCCTGTCCAACCTGGCCTTGGACACTTTCAGGGATGGAGCAGCCACAGCTTCTCTGGGCAACCTGTGCCAGGGCCTCACCACCCTCACAGGGAAGAATTTCTTCCTCATATCTAACCTAACCCTGCCCTCTCTCAGTTTGAAGCCATTTCCCCTTGTCCTGTCACTCCAGGCCCTTGTCCAAATCCCGTCCCCAGCTCTCTTGTTGCTCCCTTAGGTACTGAAAGGCCACAGTAAGTTCACCCCAGAGCCATTTTGCTGCTCAGATGAACGGAAGAATCCTGCTCTGAACCGATCCAGTTTTGACCTGGGTAGAGAAGAGGCCCAGTTGAAACCATTAAAGATTTATTCCTGACAGAACCAATTAGGCCTGGCTGAGCAGCAAAGACCTTAATTAGTCACATGACTCAAATTCCTTACTCACGCAATTGGCACCAGGAAATTAATTACAGCAGCAGCAGCCCAGGCAGGGTGGATGGATTGTGATTGTCATGAGGGGATGCACCAAGACCCACTGAGAGCTCAGGTAGAAGCACATCAGTCACAAAAACACCGAGGAAGGGAATTCACATCATTTGGATGAACAAAGAATTCAAGATCTTTCTCCTCAGGAAGCAACTGAAGAATTTAATTTCAACCACATGAATAAGCCCAACGTGTTTGGGCCTGTTGGAGGCACCAGGCCTAAAGGATTACTTAAGGCATTAATTATATTTACCCTTCCCTCTAGACCAACTTTAAAACAAAAAAAAAAAAAAAAAAAAAAAAAAAAGATGGAAAAAATATTTTGTACCAGTTAATCTAAGGAGAAAACTGTGATACTTATTTGGCATTAAAAGCAAAAAAAAAGTGCAGATTTTTGCTTTGGCTGGAAATTATCTTTCTCATTTTAACATATCTTACAGAAATTTAAACATTGGCTGAAATAATAGTTCTTAAAGTTATCTGAGTGGTAACAGTTGTGCTTGTGTTTCCTCCAAACATCTTGCCAGCCAACCACAGGAAGCATATCCATGTGTTTGTCAGCTGCAAAGAACACTTCTGCACTGTTATTTCAAATTTAGGTTGTGACCAATGCCAGCTGATGAATTCCAGTGGGGGAACATCCTTTAAATGTGAGATCTCAGTGCTAAGAGAGTCTTGTGTGTCTGGGGTAGAGAGTTTGATTCCTCTGAACTTACTTACTCAGGTCTCTGCACACACTTTAATTTTAGGGGTTATAGTGAACCCTCTGTTCTCCTGACTTATGAACCTGTACAGACATCAAAGCAGTCAGCAGGCTTAATTAGACAATTATAGATCAGGGTGGTAAGGAATGCATTTGGGAAATAAAAACATGATTTTCAAAGCCAGTTGAATGCCATTGTGGAGAGTAACATTAGCAGAACGATGGTGCACAGTGCCCTTCACATCATTCATAAAAACAGGGTTTGGGGTTGAGCTTTGGTTTTGGTGGTTGGGAGTTTTTTAACTAAAAAGAGGTTCTAGATAGTTCTAGCTTTCAGGTCTGGCACATTAGCACCTTTCATAGGTGAAACAGGGTTTGTACACCCACTTCTCCACTTGGCTGCGTGGGCAAGGAAATGCATTTTACCAGTTTGAGATTCTACAGAAAGTTTTACCCCTGACTGCCAGATGTTTCCCTTTCCCAAGCTTTTCTACTCCAGTTTTTGCCTTTCCTTCACTGGATAAACAAAAGCTGCACACACTTCTATAGCCAAGGAAGTGCAAGAAGTAGAGCTGTGAGCATAACTGTGCCAGCAAAAACAGTAAAACTAGCAAATCCCAATAATTTGTCATCTGGAATAAATAACTGTTTTATAGATAAAATAGAAAGATTATAAAATATGTACAGAATTATAAAATGGTTTGGGTTGGAAGGAACCTTAAAATTCATCTCATTCCATCCTCTGCCATGGGCAGGGACACCTTCCACTAGACCAGGTTGCTCCAACACCCATCCAACCTGGCCTTGGAGACTTCCAGGGATGAGGCAGCCACAACTTCTCTTAGCAACCTGTGCCAGAGCCTCACCACCCTCACTGGGAAGAATTTCTTCCTTATATTAATCTATTCAGTTTGCTATTCCCCTTTTCTGATTCATCCTGTCATCCCAGAGGAAGAACTGAAGATGTTTAGAACTCTTCTCTCCCATCTGTGTTATCTTCCTTTCATAAAGTAAATTTAATTATGTGTTTTCTCTATTGCTGTTTGGAACTTCCCTGTTTTTATTTCTTGCTACTTTCATATGCAGCTTCATTAACATGGTTTACGCCCTCCCCTAGAATAATTAAATTATTTTTAAATAACACAGGCCTTTGTTATTTAAGGTCCCATGTCAGTTTTCAAAATAATGGCTGGGAATCATCCAACTGCAATTATGCTCTACCTACCTTAATTCTCTTTGTAGTTTTAATTAAAATACATTATCCAGTATGATTTCACCTCCTATTTTAAGTTCTTGTACAGCACTGGTTAAGGAAAAAAAATTATCTCTGTAAAGCAATTACTCCTTTTTGTGGACTTAAATAGGGAGAATAAATACTTTCGGTTTATCCTAGCATGCAATGAGAGACTTCAGTAATCTCTAAAATAAGATACATTGTCTCTACAGGGAAAAATTGAGGAACTTGGAGTACTTTTATCACTGAGAAGTGTTCTTCCTACAAGTAAGAAATGTTAAGGGAAAGCAAGTTATAGATAGATGAATGCCCTTGAACAATGACAAATAAAATAGAAACATGGGGTGAACACTTAAGATTTGCCACAATAACTAAGCAAATGCCATAAGAAATAAGAATCTGAGGAAAAGCAGAGAACATCTCCAGGATGATTAGGTATATTTATTAATAAATGAGGCTGACATACCAGCTAAAGAGGGGGGAAAGAAAAAAAAAAAGAAAAAGCATTGGTAATGTAGTATATTTTTGGCAGATATTTAACACTGAGGAGTTTCCACAGGAATAAAATTTGGATTTTTTTTTAAGGTTCTTTTCAATCTCAGAAGATTTCTAATCAAGTCCAGGTAATTATACTTGAGCATGAAAATCAGAGAGCTTAACCTGCCTTATTAGATTTACCAGCACTGATTTTGCTCTCTCTTCTCTTTAGGTATTCAGTGAAATCAGCATCAAGAATTCTAAGAAAATAGACCTGATGTTTCCAGTTGTTCAGGTAATTCTGAGAGGAAGTTTAAGCAGGAGATAACATCTCACCACAGAGAACAGGTACAGGCAAAGCCTCTGATTTGGGAGAGCTTGTAAGAGAACTGATGTCAGACTCAAAGTGTATCTTCAGCTGAAAAAGTCACATTCCAAACCTGTGCTCAGGTATCCACCTCATCGCAGAGCTCAGTCCAAGTGTTTCATGCAGCTCCAAGTAATAATCCAAAAGGTAAAGCTTTGGATTAATACATTTCTTCCTCAAATTTCAGCACACACTGCGGGATCCTGTGTTATTAAGGAGCCCCCAGTAATCCTGTGGAATCAAAATTAATTATAGAAGATGTTTTCAAACAAAAACATTCTACTTCTTTTCCTCTGAGAGTTGGTAAATTGTTCTGCTCACAGAGAAATAGAGATATTCCCAGGAATTTCTGACTGAAATATCAAAGCCATCAAGGTGGAATTACCCCAGTACACCTCATTACAGCCTAAGCAGCTGGTTCCATTAATGTAATCAATATTAATTTCTTTTAATTACACCCCAAGATATTTTCCCAATCTGAAAGCTGAATCCCATTTAAACACTTTTAATGTGATGGTTTTACTCACATAACAACCCAAACCACTGCAGAGTTTCCCCGTGTTTACAACCACCAAAAAGTGAAGCTGGTTACATACATTTGCACAAAGCTGGACTTCAGATATTGATGGAAGGGATCTGAAATGAAAGTGTGAATGTTTTTCGTGTGCTAATATAAATAATTAAACAAAACAGACAATCACCCTCATTTCTAGGATCAATAATTTATTTCTTTTTTTTTTTTTTTACATTTTGCAATTTGTTACAGGAGAAGAAACACTTGCTAACGGATGTGACATGTTTTTGAACCATTTTCCAAGGTAATGGAAAAAGTTAAGCATATTCCCTAGTATGCACATGGATGACTAAGCTGCCAATATGAAATCAATTTAAGCAAGTGCAGTCCCTATTTAATCCTTGTATAAATTAATTTTAGGACTCTCCTTCTCCTACAGGAAGACTAAATTGTAGCATCTAATTTTTTTTTTTATCCTGAAGTCTCAATCTTTGCTCTCTCTACATATCTATCTGCAATAAGTCAGTTTAGGGACTGAAGCCAAAGCCACAGAAGTGGATTCCGTGCCAAGGTTCCTTTTATTCCTGGTGAACTACTCAGTTCCCTACTGTCCCAAAGGGAAGCAAAAGACTCCCAGTTTTCTGAAAACCAGATTCTCTGCACGACAGTGCATTGCATTGCCACAGGATGGGCCACAGTGGATGTTCTCCTAGCAAACAAATCAGGTAACTAACAAGTACAAAGAATTAGAAATTAACTTGGTAAAAATGCTTCTAACATTTTCCCAGTGGTGTATTAACTAGAATCCTACTTTCATTCCACAAAAAATAGATATATTTTTTTATAAATACATTTTAATACAGACAACTCTGCTGCTATGCCAAAAAAAGTCAATGTCACATTCAAACAGGTTTGCTGGGTGTATTAAGATACAAGCAGACATCACAGCAGGCATGAACACAGGGCTTGGAGGGAGGCTACAGACACACAAACACCATTTCACCCGCTGGGTCACACTGACCAGTGACATAGAAAACAACTGAGCTGCAGCGTTGAGACCTAGAGCATCACACTCTCCAAATACTTCAAATATTTCCATGTATAGAAAATGATACGAACTGTGAATGACATTTAATGTTAGTATTGAAGCACTTCTATAAATTTAGGTAGTGCTTATGCTGGGGGTATAGAGAAGAACCACGAAATGAGGCTCCCAGCTGACTCAGACTCAAGAGAAAACTCATTTACACTTACCATGGCCTTGAATCTCTTGGGTCCAAATAGCTGAAATTAATTCTTTTCCTGTCCTTGTCCCCCTCTCCCCTCATTTTTTTCGCCCCACAAAGAGTCAATGCACATAAATCTGCCCAGCTTTTGTGCCATACATACACATTTCTATTTGCTCCCCCACACCTCTATTAACAATAGCAATCATCTCTATAGTTTCCTTCCTAACCAGATCTAATTAAAATGGAGCTGTTAACCATCTTTTGCAGGTTATGAATAATTAATACAGCATTTTTATAATACTTATTAAGTATAGCTGTTGGATATTAGCATTTTCTTACCTTAAATAGCCCCCCATCTTTGCATGACTAAGAGTTCTCTATAATTTTTGTTATGAAGATTGGAATTTATTTTTTATGGGTCGATATGTAGCACTACTTCTCAATATACTTTAACAGTCTTTTCTCAAACTGAAGGTATTTGGAAGTTGGTAGCCTGCATGTTTCACACACAGCCAGCCATCACTGTGACACTCTACACAGGATTTTGGAATGAAACTCAAACAGAGGACAGAGATGGAAAATAGAGCATCTTACTGACCTGCTCAAAAACAAGACACACAGAGAGATTGTGAGCAAGAACTAAACCCCAACACATTGTTTTCAAACCTACAGAGACCTCCTACATTAAATAAAATAAATAAATAAATTCTTCGGAGTCAGGGAGAGTGGATCATTCAGTTATTTCATAAATGTCACCACAGAGAGGATAATTCACAGAAACAATTTTGGCTTTTGCCACAAAAAGTTTCTAGAATTTAAACCACAGTTGATGTGTTAATTTTAAAAATAAATTGTTCTCTTCCTGCCACGGAAGTGTGAATAAATAGAGCATGCAGCATGGCAGCTCACCACCAATGTATTACTGCTGCTTTTCTTAAAAAAACCTGACATTTCAAGGGATCCAAGGCTGACAAAGTGAAAAAAATGTGTCGAGTTATAATTTCCTTGAAAGAACGTGTTGAGCTATAATTTCCCTGTCTCTCAGAAAAATTCTGTCACTATTAGCACTCACAGAGACTTAGTTTCTTTTTCCAAGATTAAGTCACTCTGTAAAGCACACACATAATCCCATTTTATGACAGGAAACAGCCAGGCATTATTAGCAGATAATCTTGGTTAGCTCTTAGATGTTTTCTTTCACTTTCGGAAAGTCACATCCTGAATTGCCAGGCTGGCTTGTTAAAATAGAGCTGTAGTGCTAATTAAAGCAACGTTTAAAATGGGCCCAAGGAAGAAAATAAAAGAATTCTTTTTTTTCCAGAGCCATTACTTGGCGATTTCGCAATGAAATTCCAAAGTAAACCCCAAATAATTAATATTAAAATACCAAATAATTAACTAGACCAGGAGATTAACAAATTCTTCTGTGAACAATGCTGCTAAGATTTAATTTTTCAACCGGTTTATAGTAAGAATCAACTGCCAATTTAAGGGGAAAAAATGTGGGTTTCACTTTACAGCTTATCTGATTCCCACAAGTTTGTAAAGACTGTGGATGCAGATGACCTTAAAGAAATGCTAACAAGGCGTTTCCAAGTAAAACAGGGAGATAACAGTGATAACTGCTCCAGTGGAACACAGAAAAAAAGCACCTTCATTACACCTCCCACAGAAAGTTTTGTTATTTGTCATGGTTTAAGAATCAGGATTTGTTATTTGTAGTAAACTCTGGGGACTTGTTTTAAAACAAGTAAAATTCCTCCAACTTTACCTAAAGCTACAATAGGTTGAAATTAATTTTCTTGAAAATGTCCAACGTTTGTTTCTGGTTTAAAATATTCCTAATAATACTAGACAACAAATTGACTCAGTAAAGTATCTCCTATATGATTCACACCAAATTTTCTGTTAGCCTGGAATTACTGCCCATGGAATCTGAATTACCAGATTTCAGGAGATCAGCAGCAGATAATTCATACTGTTGTGTTTAACCTCAAACCTACCCTAAAACACAGTGTCAGTAAGTCCATCCAACAACACACTGCCCTCTTGGGGACAGGGTGATTTTCTCGTGGTTCTTTTATAAGGGGCATGTCTACCACTCAAGTTTCCATTGACTACAGTAATATTTTTATGGAATTATTTTGGTTTTGAAGTCCAAAATCTTAAAAGGAGCAGAACATGACTATTGCAGGTGGCAACAATGTGCTGTACAGAGAGGAAACTCTGTACAATGACCCAAGGGTCCACACCAAAGCACAACTAATCTCACCAAGACATACTGAGGTGTATATTTCCATATTAAATATATGGCTGGTTATTCTGGGCAAGTACCATTCCTAACAGTCTTTTAAAAATCTTATGCACAGAAGTGACTATTATGAACAGCAGGTGAAAAATACCACCAAAAAACCTCTGTGCAGGGTGCTAATTATAAACACACATACTCTCTTCTGTCTCTAAGTCAACATATTTTCTCCTTCAAGAGTTGAAACAAAATTCAGAAAAACTTGCAAAATGTCATTGTATATATGGCTAGTTTAACAGCCTTGATGCAAAAAGAAAAGGGGGAGGAGGAATGACAAAATTTTTGAAACTATTTTCACCTTTAGTAATTATTGTGCTGTAAAAATCAATGTTCAGTAGCTCAGAGCATTATACAAATAAGGAGAAAATTCTTTGTATCTCTCAAACAGATCAGTCAGCCATAGGCTAGCTGTATGATTTAATACAGTAGAGACAAAAAATAGTGATAAATACAAGTCTCATTGTGATAAGAATTACTACAACTACTAGTTGTGTAAAATCAGTGAATTTTATATACTTTTGTAGCTACCAAGCTTAATAAAAACTCTGTGCTGTAACCTAAACTCACTGTGTTTTCTTTAGAAAACTGAATCCTCTCTCAGAATTCAAGAAAGCCATGCCAAATACAACCTGTGACACATTTAACAGTGACCACAACCCCAGCAAGAGCACAAAAACCTCCCTGTTCTTGGGCAGATGGCTACATTTGGAACCATTTGTAGTCCTGTCTGACGTAGGCTGCGACTAAAAAGATGCTCAGCACAACTGGAAATGGTATTTTATAAAAATTATTACAATCACACCTATCCGAGGCTAACATAGAATGTTCCACTTCAACTCACAGAATTAGACATGGAGACATCAAGTATTTATAGAAATATCTACAAACTTCAACTGCCTTTTTTTTTTTTTTTAAAGTATCAGTGAACTGACCTTTAGAGTAGGGGTTTCATGACAACAGGCCACCCCATACTGGTTTATTCTTGGTGTTGCTACTTCTTGGGCAAAATTGGTCTTAAACTTCTTCCAGACTCTGAAGAGAGAGCTCTTGCTAAATTTTTTTCCTGTGCCTTTAAGTTGTACGTTATTAGACTGTTTCACCTGTACTAATTATCGATGTGAAACATTTTTAACAAAGGGAAAGCACTGTCATAACATTCTTTAAATGCAGATTCAAATAGAAAATTGGAAATTCCACATACTCCAGCTGCCATAGACAAATGAAAGTGTTGCTCTAACAAGCAGTGCTGAAGCCCTTATCTTGGTATTGAGCAGAGATGAAAAAAAAAACAGACATGGAAATGTGTAGCATGAATAGGCTGAATGTTAGCTATGTGAAAATGTTAAATAAAGCTAAAATCCTTCCATTTTTCCTGATTATTCTGCAAAACCTGAAATGAATGGAAGGTACTTACAGAGGTTCATAGACCCACAATGCTAATTTACCTTCATCTGAAATGTGAAAGGACAGTACCCAATTAAAACGGCTCTGTCATTAAACTACCGGTCTTCATTGTGAGTTTCGGCATTTCCAGGATTAAACAGAACATTAAATAGAAGGACCAAAACTAAAGGATGAAATACTTATGGAGAGAGCCAATCTAAAGATGAAACTTGCCGTTGTGAGATGCTATGCTCGACATTTTTGACGGGATGGACAAGTTAAATTGGCCTTTGAAGCACTGACAAAGAGAAGCAACCAACCAAACCTCTGTCTCTGCATCCATCCACTCACGTGGTTTCTCTGATTACATTCTTTGGGAAAGCAATCATGTCCTAAAAGATACTTGAGGGCAAGAACACAAATTCACAGAATTAGGGCAAAATCCCCCAGGTCCCACAAGGCCATTTTCGAAGCAGACACTTAAAGAACTTAGGGAATTGGTATCCAAAGATCATTCAGCCTAAAGTTCTGAAGAACTGGGTCTGCTTCAAAGCTCAAAAGAGATGAGACCGGCAAATTTAGTCATGAAACTCCTACTGTGGCAAAGAGTCCTTGGTTTTGTGGATCCTTGTCCAGTTGACACTGCAGGCAGCAGAACTGAAGGTGTTGGTATCCCTGACGACTTCCATAGGAAAGGGGAGGCCAGCGCGGCCCATCCTGCGCTCAAGGTCCTCCACTGTATGAATAATCTGCCTTGTTGTGCATCACGAGCTTGTTGTCTACAAAGTAGAAACTGTCCGACTGTGTCTCGTAGGGATGAAGGATCATCTCTCGAACTGCAGGGGGTAAAAAAGGACAAAACAAGCAAAATTAACAGTCACACTGCAGATATGTTCAGGAAACACGGGGTTTCAGGCAGGTTTCGCGGAGTCGCTCAGACAGCAGCAAACCCTTCAGGTGAAAAACCCAAATGGGAACGAACCCAAACTATTTGCTGACAGTATCTTTAAGACAACTCAAACATAATCACAGAATCATAGAACCATGGAATCATTTATGTTGGAAAAGCCTTCTAAGATCATCAAGTCCAACCACTAACCCAGCACTGCCATGTTCACCACTGAACCACGTCCCCAAGTGCCACATCCAGACATTTTCTTGAACATTTTCAGGGATGAAAAATGTTCATAATCCAAATACATCAAGGCACCATAAAAAGGTAACTGCTCCACCTAACCTCAAAACGAGATCACGCTACACTTTCCAGGGTTTATTTTCCTGGGTTTTTTTTAAAAGAAAACCATGATTAACAGTGAACTCAAAAGAAATTTGCTCTGGTCTGATAATGAGCAGGCAGCAAGTGTCTCACTGTATTTTCTACAGACTGTAATATTAGTGCTGACATACACAATTAGGGGTTGTAAAGAATAAGATCACACAGATTTAGTGCTTGTGCTGTGTGAGATAGGAGAGACAATAAAAGTTATGTTCATACTAAAACCTCCCAAGCTCTCAATATAGCACATCAAACATTAAACCAGAACATAACATTTAAGTCATCCATTTATTGGATGCCTTTTTAATCCCATTTTTTGGTTGTTTTATAACACAATTATCTTTTTTCTCTCGGATATGAAGCTTCCTTTTTACGAATTAAAAAAACACACTAAAAAAGCAACTCTGGTGGGTGATGAGATGCAAGCTACCAAAAAACAAAATCAGTGTTAACACAGATCTAAAAGTATGAATTATTCTACCCAACATACTCTTTTTATGACAGCTTTTAAAAAAGGGCTCCCCCAAACCACCTCAGATGAACATCACAGTGTGATAACCCAGAAATGAAAGCGAGCTTACTGAGATCCTCCGAGAGCTGGGGGAATTCATAGATGTGCTCACAAGTGTTTTTACTGCTGGGGATGCAGAAGCCAAATTCAAAATCAAAGCTTTTCAGCAGCTGATCGCGGAAGTAGTGCCTCTCAATCATACGGAAATTATTAATGGGTTTGTCCCCTACTGTGAATTCCACCCTGAAAAAGAAGGGTGAGATTGATGTGAGCTTTCTTGCCTAAATAAGATTTGCGCCATTCCCGAAAGGTAGAAGAGAGCTCTGAAAAAAAAAAAAAAAAAAAGCTCAAGATACAAATCCACGTCACTAACTAAATTATCATTTCCTCTTTTCATTAAAGCCTTCTACAGGGACACAAACACAGCATTACAAACCATAGTTTATACTATATTTTCCTTCTTTTTACTCAAAATAGAGACAAGCAAGACAATTCTTTAGGTGTCAGATTCTGTGGTGGTTTACTGAAGGATGCAAGCAGCACTGCCAGACACGGCAAAGGTCAAACATGACCTCATCATTTCACATGTATCTGTGGATCGATGTTTTTTGGGGAGTGCAGTGTGGAAGCTGAAGACAAATCTTCTGAAGCTGGCAGGAGCCTCTGACAAATAAACTTATAATGCACAGAAAAGAGATGGAATATAAAATCACGGAATGGTTTGGGTGGGAAAGGACCTTAAAGACCATATAATTCCAACCCCCCCTGCCATGGGCAGGGACACCTTCCACTAGACCAGGTTGTTCCAATCCCGATCCAACCTGGCCTTGAACACTTCAAGGGATGGGATAGCCACAGCTTCTCTGGGCAACCTGTGCCAGGGCCTCATCACTCTCACAGGGAAGAATTTCTTCCCAATATCCCATTTAACCCTGCCCTCTGTCAGTGTGAAGCCATTTCCCCTTGACCTGTCACTCCAGGCCCTTGTCCAAAGTCCCCCTCCAGCTCTCTTGGGAACCCCTTTAGGCATGGGAAGGTGCTCTAAGGTCTCTCCAGGGCCTTCTCTTCTCTGGACACTCTTCCCACCTTATTTTGCCCCTTGTAGCATCAATCTCTTCGACACCATTCCTGAGGTAAACAAACAAGCCACAGGGATGGAGAAAGCGAGGCAGCCGGCAAAGAGACCTGGAGACCCTCGCGACAACAAAAGATCCCTATTACATCAACTTCCTGACAGGATCGAAATGGAAGAGGCATTTTCTCTAGGATTTCAGTTGCTTCCTGTGCTAGAACAGGCAGCAGAGGGGAGTTACTCACGTGGCTCCCACTTGCCGCAGCCTGAGAAAGGCCGGGGTGAACTGATAGCGAACGAAGCGTCCGGCGTTGGGGTCCACGTCCTTCCTGTCATTGTGCTCACGCTCTGGAAAAGGGCAAAGTAAACCCTGTCAGAGTCATCTCAGAAACAGAAACCCGGCGAAAATACTCGTGATCACCTTATTGAGTAACATAGGCCAGGAAACCACCCTGAGGAAGCCTGATGGTGAGCTCACCCTCCTCCTGTCCTGAGGCATCCACTGATGCTGGTCACTTGGAGATGGAGTACTGGAAGATGGACCTTTAGTTTGAGTCACTGCTCACCTTCTGAAGTGATTCACTGCTCCTACCTCAGATCACAACTGCAGAGTGACTCTGAACAAGCCATCTCCCCTTAGCATGTCTGGTTTGCTACCCATAAGCTACAGAAAACTTCCTCTCACCTGCAGGAGGGTGGGGAAGGGTTGTAAGAGCATAATCAGGAAAAAAACAGTTGCCCTGGGTTTTTATTGCCACCGGCAACAGGTAACACTTGGATGGTTACAAGCACCATCTAAAAATTCAGGAAAAAAAAAAAAAAGGAAATTTTCAGTTTGTCTAATTTGCCCAATTGACAAAGTTTCTCCCTTTTGGAAATATCATTTTCCTGGGTCCTTATTGAAAGATGTTAAATTAACAGCAAAACTATTCACGGGGGGGGCACAAGCTGATGAACAGCCAAGAAACAACCACACGGTGATCTCCTGCTCCTCCTCCTCTGCTTCTGTTTACAACATCCATCTGTCCTTTCCCATCACAGATGGCAACCGTGAGAGCACAGCAGCAGTGAGCTCTGCTCACCGTGCTGGTACAAAGAGACACCTGAAAAACATTTCTGCTGCAAGCTGGGACTCCAGCCCTCCTGCAGTCAAGAGCATCTCCTATTTTTGGGAAATGTACAGAGCAAAAGGAGTGGGAAAAGGCAAAGGGAAGCAGACACCAGCATGTGTTTGTTCATGAAAATGTTATTTTGTGTGTGCACTCACCTGAAGCTGCTGGCTTGGTGATTTCAAACAAGACTGTGCCAGACTCCATGTCCCGGATTTTAAACCTGGTGAAGTCTATCTTGTAAACATTTTCCTCTGGAGTGCACAAATAATCTGCAGAGGAAAAAAAATTTGAATGAAGGCTGCCCTGAAACACCAGAAATTTCTAGCTGTTCTCTGGAGGCCACACAAGCAGTGAGAGCAGCCCAAATGCATCCCCACTACTGCCCATTTTAATTCAAAACTGATGTCTCTGAAGAGTCTAATTTCTGAATGCCCTACTCGGACAGGACAGGGAAAAGGCCTCTCTCCCCCATAGACCCAGAGGTCATCACCTTTTCCCAACCCTCTGCCAGCAACTTCTGCACCCATTTACTCCCAGGGTACTCAGACTAGTCAGCACCTCCATCAAATCCCAGCCTTTCCAATGTAAGAGGCTTTGCCTGTTTTAAAAACTGCCCTGTGGCAGAATGCAAGTGCTAAGCAGCTTTGGGAGCACTAAGCCGACTGCACTTAACTGGAACAGGAGTGTCCTCCCTTGTGTCACCTCCCTGCTCCAGCCCTCTGCAGACAAAGGGTGGCCTCTGCTCTCCACTGATACTCATTCCACATAAGGACTTGTTTTCCTCAGCACTGAAAATGGCATTGAAGCCTTTCCCTGTATTAGGAAACAGGGAGCAGAGCCCATCCCCACTTCCAGCAGAGTCAGTGTCTTTGGGAGAAAATCATTACAGAATCATGTAGTTGTTGAGGTTGAAAAAGCCCTCTAAGGTCACCAAATCCAACCATTAACCCAGCCATGTCCACCACTAAACCATGTCCCCAACTGCTACATCCACATGACTTTTGAACACTTCCAATGATGAGGATTCCACTACTAAACCCCCATGGATTTAGCCTTCAGCCTTGATGTGCCCTGAGCCAGCTCCTGGCATGGGAATCAGCCTCCTCCCTGGGGAAGGAGCAGTGGTGCTTCATTTCCACTGCACATACAGCACAGATTGAAAATAGCTCCAATAACTTACTTTATCCTGACAAACCTAAATAAATGCTGTATGTAGACAAGTCAGGTCAGCTTTCAAACAGCTGCACATCTGCTTGATGTAGGAGACTGGTTTTGGAGGTTCCAAGGTGAAAATAACACTTTAACATTCTAATTCTTAGCACTTTCTCAGCTACTAATTCCCGCTGTTAATCTGAGCTAATCACTTATTTCTGTCTGCTTTCCTATTTCTGAAATTCAAATACATCCATCCACCTTAGGCTTAGTCACTGACTACATAAAAACAAGATACAAGTGCCCAGAGCTCAGATCTGCCCATGACAATCCAACTTCAGCACAGGTATAACAAATCCTGGACTGCTCTGAGCGACTGCTCCTGGGCTGCTGAGCATAAACATTTTCCTAGAAGCCTTTTATTCCTTCCAAATGTCCATAACTTGGGGAACTCTCCAAGTACACTCGGTACAAGGAACAGAGGTGTTAAATGTCCTCTCTGGACAGTTTTACTGCTCGCCAGCATCCCCATATGGTGAATGCTCAAAAGAATGCCCAGAGAAGTTACGGATGCCCCATCCCTGAAAGCGTTCAAAGCCAGGTTGGATGGGGCTTGGAGCAACCTGGTCCAGTGGGAGGTGTCCCTGCCCATGGCACAGGGGTGGAACGAGATGACCTTTAAGGTCCCTTCCAACCCAAACCACTCTGAGATTCTACAATTCTATAAATGGGCTTTAAGAGAGAGGACAGTGTTCAAAGCATCCCTGGCATTTGGCAGGGATTTTCTCTTCCCTATCAACACAGCACAAGGAAAAACTAACACCAGCACCCACACTATCAGGCAAAACAAGCTAAAAGCTCAACTTTTCTACTACCACAAGAAAACACCAGGCTGGTTTTTGGCCAAATAGTCCAAGAACTGCACAGAATTGTCTTTTCTGTCTTTACCAGTAGCCAAGAAGACGGGACAGACATTTAAACCAAGCCCTTGCCTTAAGCCCTGATGTTTAGCATTCCTCAGGGAGATGTCCTGCAATTACACCGTGATTGTAGGCTCTGACACATCAGCCACCCAAATTCTTAACCCGTCCCACAACTTCCCAGCTCTGGGCAGCCACATGCAAAATACAAATTGATGGAAGCAGGCACAGCTTCCCACAGTCCAGCTTTGCCTCCCTGGGCCCATGGCCACAGGCTGCTTCCTGGGAAGGCGAGGGGCTGTACAGAAGAGGGGGCAGTCGCCTGGGAGCCCGGGACACCTTCCCTAGAGCACGCGGGCAAATCTGAAGCCACGTTTGTCTGCAAGTTAATTATTAAGTGTTTTTACTCCTGCAGAATTCCTGCCCATCCAGCACCATGGCAACAGCTTTATCCCCCTCCTTGGCAGCAGCGTTGCTGCAGTAACAGTGTCCATGACTCATCTGGAGCAGAGGAGAGCCAAGCAGAGCCTCCAAAGAAGAGTAAACCCCGGGTAGAATCCCCACCAGGCTCTTGCTCATTGATGTTTGCACCCCTACACTGCATTTTCCAACTCTTTTTGCCCCGAAAATATTTTTAAAAACCTTTTTTTTTTTTTTTTTTTTTAAATCAACATGTCAGGATACAACTGGATGACATCCGGGAAGCTCAGCTGCCAGAATACTGCAATCAAGTGTTTTTTCCTCCCCTGGCAGTGCCCAGTCTCCTAGAAGGGAAAAAAAACCAGAGGAATATCTATTCCTCTCAGTCTGTATTATATTTGTTTCTGCTATTCCTGTTCGAAAATCAATCAAAGCAGCCACGTGCTGGTTTTTTCCCCACACACAACAAGAGCCTGCAGCTACACTGGAAGGTCTTATTGGGAATGGGCTGTTTGCAATTGGCAGATCCTTCTGCTTAGCTGAGCACTGTCAGATTTGCTAATCTCATCCCATACTTATTTTTAAATTACTGTAGGGCCCAGTTGCCCACACTTTCGTGACTCACTTAAATGTATCATTTGCTTTCCTTATCCTAATTCACCATGGCCACAATTTGGGGAAAGAAGGCAGCATCCATGGTTATTTTAGTTAGGCATGAGGCAGCTCAAACCCCTGTGGAGGGGATCGTTACAAGAACGGTGGGTTGGTTCCTCAGGACAGAATATTTCCTCATTTCTTCCACTTCCCCTGGAGCAGGTTGTGTTGTTTCCCTACCAATAACCAAATAATCATGGTATGTTCCTGACCAAGTACTCACCTGATTTAGGGATGACAGAGCACGCTCTGAGCAAGGGATAAAGGGACAGACACAGCAGCACTGCCCTAGGAAACCCATCAGATTGGCTTTTGTCTCAAAGTACCCACTGCAAAAGCAGGTCACAAAAGAGGAGTATTTCCTACTCCTTCCTAAAGTCCAGGGAATTGCCATATCCCAGACCTCCATTCCCAAACTCTTCCTGGAAATCATTCACCAAGTTGAACTTGATCTCAAAGGAAACAGCAAAGCCTTGAAACCTGCCCAAGCCTGGCATTAGCAGCCACTTCTCACTCACACATCACTACTCCTGCTGGTGCCTCTCCAGCTTCTTTCCCATAATCTCTGGATCCTGCCCAAAGATCTGCAACTCCCCACTATTAGAGATGGTTTTTATCTTAATACCTACCGTGGTTTTGAAAAGTTTGGATCACAACTAACAACACCATGGTGGTCTGAGGAAGCAGCAGAGGTGATTGACTTCCTGAGCCTGGCTCGATGAGTTCCTTCATGAATTCTCCTACTCCCTTCAGAGGAAAAAATTATTCCAAAACCACCCCAAACAGTTCAGAGGACTCTAGCTTTTTTCTCAGACCCAGTGGGTGCTCCTTCCCTATTCCAGTTCTGAGGTGGTATCTCCACTGCCTAATCCAGAGAGGAGCCAGTTCTCATCCAGGAAACCCTCCTTCCATCTCAAATCCAACCAAAATTCCAAACTAAACCAGCAAAACAGCCTAGACAATGCCAGCAGGCACTGCCTGTGAACATTGGCACATCCTGAACCCTGGTGCATATTTCTAGGCATGTATTTTAACAGCTGGTGTTACAGAGGAGCACAAAAGGTGAGGGATAACACAGGGCTAGATAATACAAAAAGAAAGCTAACAAAGGCACTTTCTCCTCTGGCCTTCTTCCTATTGTTCCAGTTACCCAATGGATAAGATTAGGTGTTTGATCCTCATCAGAGAAAGCTAAAAATCAATCCTATATTTTCAAATTTCCTTTGCAACCACCCCACTAGGCACGTTTTATCAAGAGGAGTTTATGGGCAATAGGGTTCACACTCCTTGTTGTGCTCTTTTCAAGATCCCTTCTCCTTCTCTGCAATCAGGAGAAAGCACGTGTCCCCTCTCACAGACACCATGGATATTTCTGTGGTGCTCATCAGAGTCTAAGCCCAGATTGGGCAGCTCCTATTTTAAGACCTCAAGAGCCCACAAAGGAAAGCAGAGTGCACCTGGGGTAAGAAAGAACTCAAAATCTGGTCTTGAAAATGGGTGTAAACCAGGAGATGCTGTACAAGAGACTGATGGAAGGGTCGTGACTTGAAACAGGAATTTCTCTCCCCAACACAGGCAACAACAAGAATTTAGGGAATGAATGAGAAGGCTCCCGCAGCTATGCAGGTCTATTTCTTAACATGCATTAACCAACAAGGTCAGGAGCTATTTTGAAGACAACTCCCAAGACCTAAGCCAGGTATAAGGCAAAGACAACTGCAGAGGAATTGCCAGGAGCTGGAGATTAGGAGATTATCAGATTGAAGAGTCTCAGAAGGAAGCGAGCAAAAATAGCCCGAACCCCGTGAAGATGCCAAGCAGTGACGCAGGACACAGTGCAGGACCTCGAGGGGAAGGCAGGGCAGGTTCCAGGTGGTGTTGACACACCTGTCCAGACGACAGGAGGTCAATTAAAGAAAAAAATAAACTACTTCCTTGTCCTTTACCTTAGCAGTTCAAGTCCTGTAAAACTAAGCCATCCAGGATCCAGAATCCACTCCATTTCTAGAGCCATGGGGTTTGGTAACCAAAGCCTGGGGGCGTTACATGGGGAGGGAGGCAGCTGCCTTCCCATCTAGCTCTGGAATTAGGCTGCTGCGATGCCCCAGAGGAAAAATCCTGCACTAGAAGGATCCCACAGGGGTTTTTCCACAGAAGCACATCTACTGACCAACACTGTGAATGAAGCAGAGGGGTGCAGCCCAGCAGGCTCTGAGCTGGGGCACTTTCCAAGGTCCCCAGAGCCCCTCAAGTGCTGAGTTCTACTGCACAGCTCACCAGGCTCTGCTTTTTATGGCAGCCTGCTCATTTCGTTTTTTTCCTTTCTTTTTTTTTTAGCTAGAGCTTTCCAGACTTCACCCTCTCACAATTAATTTGATCACAGCCCTGCAGGCCTTGTTAAGGAAAGATGGAGCTGTTCTTCCCCCACCTCCAAAGCATCCAAACACTTTTTCCTGCCCCCTTTTCAAGCTGATTGCACTCAAAGTCTGAAACCATGTGCACAACATTAACAAAATCAGCTATTTTTGCTCTTACACAGGGCTGAGCCAAAGCCATTCAGTTCTGCCCAGACTCCCCTGGTGGATGCCAGTTTCCCTCTTACCTTTGCCATTTCCACCAGGGATGGCCCAAACCCACGACCCTGGCAGAAGGAGGAATCCTGTGACACACACACACCATGTGTGCTGCCCCTGAGAATCTTAACAGCCCATATTGTATTGTGAGACTTCCAAAAACACCCTTCATCTACACAACACCCCAAGCCACGCAGCATCACACAGCCTTGGAAAGGTTCACAGCCTATGTGGGGGTGCTGAGGGAAGAGTCATGGAGAGAGCAGCTTGGCACAGCTCTGGGATATCACTCTGAGACAAGAAATCAGCACATCAAAACACATCAACACATCACAGCCCTGGACAAGTCAGAACAGTGATTCATTAACATCCTCACAAACACCCGCAGCTCGTCAGAGCTCCTAATAAAATACATTCTCCCAATTAACTGGGGAGGGAAGTCATGGTCCAGGAGCGGCTTTGAAGATTGATTCATGCACATCTGCCTCACATTCCTGTTAATGCCTCTCTCCCTGTGTACCCTCCTGGTCCTTGCTTACCCAAACCCTATGGCTTTAAAACTGGATTTGATCCTGGCTGGTTCAGCTTTACAGGACTTGAACTGCTGAGGCAGAGGGCAGGGAAATGGTTTATTTAGCTTTTTGGTTATTTGACTACAGGGAAACTGGTATGAAAGTCACACAGGAAAGGTCTACTCTGCTCAACCCACTGAGGCAGCCAAGGCTGGCCTTTAGCTAAAGCTGCCTAGAGAAGTCTCAAAGAAATCCCCAATGACAGCTCGAGGAAGAGATTACTTTCAGAAATGATTATGTACGTGTTCCTTATTTAAAAATAAGGTTTGTTTTGAAACTGTTTCCAAGTATATAATCCATTATTTAACCCCTTGGTTCGCTAAAATAAAATCAGCTTTAGAATAAAACCTAAAATGCACGATTTAATCCTGTACTACAGACAAAGTGTGCAGGTGATAAGCAGGGCAGCCTCAGAGGATAGAGCTTGTCTTTTGTTACGTATCTGACTCCCCTGATCCTCTGGTTGCTTCAGTAATTAATTACAATTTGAACTGAGCTCTGCCCCACTCCTTTACTAATCTTAAATTAATCACGTCATAAGGCTTTTCCGCTTTTTCTGACCACAGTTGTGTGAGCGAGTAACAAATCTTGCTAATTGCAAAGGAAATGCTCCACTTGCCTTACACCTGATCCAGCTGGAGCAGCGCCAGAGCCAGCCCAGCCAAAAGGCCCAGATATCCCAGGGCAGCATCCCAGATCTGTCAGGCTGGACCCCCCACATACCCAGAAATGTGACGGGCCTGGAGATGCTGGAGAATTTAATATTGAAAGGACATAGCATATGCAGGGCAGTTTGCACAACTCCTCCTTTAAGCTTATTAGAGGCACGTTAAGAGCAGAGCCCAGCTGGCTCCCCTGGCTGCCCACAGACAGGGTGTCCTGCCACAGAGCCACATCCTGCATCACCACCCTCCCAGCCCCAGCCATCTCACATTTGGTCATTTGTCAGCTGTACCTAGTGAGAAAGGAAAGACCAGCTGTGCTTCCTGATGGAAAGATTATTAGGAAGAAATTCTTCCCTGTGAGAGTGGTGAGGAACTGGCACAGGTTGCCCAGAGTAGCTGTGGCTGCCCCATCCCTGGAAGTCTCCAAGGCCAGGTTGGATGGGGCTAGGAGCAACCTGGTCTAGTGGAAGGTGTCCCCAGGGCAGGGGGTTGGAATGAGATGGTCTTTAAAGTCCCTTCCAACCCAAACCATTCTGTGCTGTAGCTAGCATTCCACCTCCCCTCACACAGGCTGGCAGGCCTTTCAGAAACACACAGGCTACTCATGGCGTAAGCATCCTTAAAACACGTTCCTGTGGTACCAAGCCCTCCTGAAGCAATGTTAAAACATGTCCAGGCCACCCCAGGACCCTGGGCAGGACACATCTTAACTACACAGTCCCTTGACAGCGCGAGCTGCCGTGCCACTGGCCCATGAGTTTGGATAAAGATGGATTATCCTCTATCTGGAAAAAGAGAGGACACCCAGGGCACCAGGACATTTCTGCCGCAGCCCCACCACCAACTCTTCCTTCAACTTCAAACTGTGTGAAGCACCACAATTTTGGGCATCAAAGCCAGAATTGTTGCAACAGGGTGTGGTGTCTGCTCCGACTCAGCATCTCCAAGGGGAGAGGTTGGGCCTGGGGCAGCCATGAGCTCTCTCACAGCCAGTCCTTCCTCTTCCCTGCTGCTCAGAGCAGAAGAGTGGAACAGTTTCACACTGGTATTTTTGGCCATCTGTTTTTAAGAGCGTGGAAATGAGAAAAGGTCACAAAATGCCCCAAATAATCATTAAGTGTTAAAGACCTGAAAAATATTCTGGTATCTTTGCTCCCTGTTAAACCCACCAGGTGGAAAAGTGAGCTTGAGAAGGGGAGCTGCAAAGCATTCCCAGGTGATAAGATACCATATGCTCAACGCAGATGTGTTGTTTACCTGTATCCCCAAATCCACATGGAGGATTTCAGGTGCAGTTTGCTGGCTCCTATGTACTCAGTAGGACAGAAAGCATTTCCCCTGGGAACCATGGGACATCCTCACAGTGCCTGGCTGTTGTTTGACATGACCCATCTGCACCCCTGCACTACCCTGGTACCAGCAACTCTCACAGCAGGAGGGGAACAAAACATTTTCATGCATTTCACACCTTCCCTGTGCTCCAGAGCGTGCTTCCCCAGGGTTGGAAGATGCAGAAAACAACCACCTCTGCTCCCAGCCTGGCTCAGAAGTCAGGTTGACCAGATCAGCCTTCCCTGTGCCCTGGGAATGCAGATGCTTACCAAGAGCCATGCACCATGCACACTGATGCCACATGAGGTCTGCACACCCCAGGAGCAAGGGTGCAGGGTGGCCCTGTCCTCTCCAGACAGCACTGATGAGGGCAGGGACACACAGGCTGCCGTGAAGTGAGCACACAGCGTTTAACACAGCTTGGATTCACCATCCAACAGCAGCACCTCCAGGGATGCTGGCAGGATGCTTCAGTGCCTGCTGCATGGCTCTCCCTGCTACAGGCAGGGGATTTCTAGGCCTGGGCAGTGAATCACGCTGCTGCAGCCCAGCACAGCAGCTTGGCTTGGAGAAGGGGACCCAAGGACCCCACAGCACCAGCAGCCCCTCTCTCAGAGGAGCCTCTGCAACCCCTTCCTGAGGGCTGACACCACGTCCCCTCCCATCCTGCTCACACACGCAGCCCCACAGGGCTGCCTGCACGCACCAGCACCCACAGCCACATCCTTCCTCTCTGGGGCTTGTCACACCCCACAGTCCTGGCCTGTGACACAAAACCAGCTCTGACACCACATCACAGAGTGCTGTGAGACACAGGGGAGCATGGCCAGACCCCCAGCCCCCTCCTCCTGCTCAACCTGCCACTACTGAGAGACAACCTAAAGGTCCCAGGACATGCAAAAAGGTCTTTTTGGGGCACCAGGGCAAATTGTCCCTGGGCATCACCAAGACCAGGCTGACCTCAGGCACATGTGTTACTATGGAATGGGTTCTGTTGAAAGGGACTTTAAAGATGTAGTTCCAACCCCCTGCCATGGGCAGGGACACCTTCCACTAGACCAGGTTGCTCCAAGCTCCATCCAATCTAGCCTTGAACACTTCCAGGGATGGGGCAGCCACAGCTTCTCTGGACAACCTGTGCCAGTTCCTCACCACTCTCACAGGGAAGAATTTCTCCCTAATATCTAAACCTGCCTTCTGTCACTATGAAGCCATTCCCCCTTGTCCTGATCTTCCCCCAGCCTTGCATGCTGCTACCCCAGCAGGTCCATGGCAGCAGACAGTCCCAACTGAGCTGTTCTGCCAAGCACAACAGACCCTCCAGTCACACACTCCCACCCACCAGCCCCCAGGATGCTCTTAAGACCAGAGGTACTACACTGGGGAGGGAGATCCTGGAGGAGGGGGGCTGAAGGATGGGCTGCAGTGAAGCCCCCCATGCTGTAGCCAGGGATCCAGCCTGCTCCACTGCTGCGGGCACAGGGTGGGGGGGCTTCACTTAGGGCACAGACACAAGAAAGGGGTGATGGGGAGAGCAGCGAGGAGCATCGACCTACGACCAGAGCTGAGGGACGGCATCCCTGGGGTTGCATCCCCAGCTCCGGGCATCCCTGGTCCTCCGGTGGTACTCAGATCCCCGGCACAGACCCTTTCCCCTGCATCCCCAACTCCTTGTCCCCAGGGGAGAGGGGGACCGGCTCTCC
>NW_021940460.1:6855740-6859730 GCF_001715985.3 Manacus vitellinus
CCCCTCAACAGGACACAGACTCCATTACCTGCCCCCCACCCCCCCCCAACTGAGTATTTTTGTCTAAAAACCCATAAGACAGGAGTATACCTGTCCCATAATATAATACCCATAAGACAGGAGTAACCCCACAAAATAATACCCCTAAGATAGGAGTAACCCCACAAAGAAATTCGTGGGGGCAGGAAAGCTGGGCCAGGGGAAGGCAGGGCAATAGGCATCCCCCCCACCCCCCAGATGGCTCATGGAGGTTCACAAAGCCCCACACCAGCCCCCCTGCACAACAGGGGGTTATTTATTTACACAGCAGCTTGTTCTGAACACAGTACAGGGCTGGGGGTGCACACAGGGAGCCCCCTCCCTCTTCTCTCTGCCATTCTGGGGAAGGGCACCCCGATTGAGACCACCTCCCACTCCCCAAAACAGCCTCTTTTCCCACTCCTGCACTCTGGCCACAGCAGACCCAAGCCAAGCTGCCAGGCCTGGCCTTTACACTGTTCTGAGGCACTTTCTTGGGCCACAAGTCTGTGACAACACACCCCAGAAGGTGAGGACAGCCCCAAGTCAGGGCACCAGTGCCATGGGCTCAGTCCATCTTGGTGGGCTCCTTCTTACGCTGCCTGGTCTCCCGGACAATCTTGGCCAGTGACAGGAGAATGGGGACAGCCATGGGCAGGAAGAGTGGGATGTAGATGGCAAATTTCTGATCGTCAGGGAAGTAGAGGAGATGGAGGAGAGATGGGTCAAAGAAAGCACGCTCCGAGGAGGTGACAGCCTCCTTGCTGGCCTGGAAAGCCGAGTGCAGGTGGCCCACAGCCAGCTTGGCCACAGCAGTCTGCACTGAGGCCACTGCTCGGTACACCTGTGAGGGAATAATGCCAAGGATCAGTCCCTGGCCATGGAGGACCACAGGGACACCCAGCCCACTCCACTGCCCACCTCAGGGTGCCCCAGCCCTACCTCAGAGGCAACATCATCCTTGATGACGATGTTCCCGATCTTGTCCAAGAGCTGGGCCAGCGAGGTCAGTGTGGTGGACACAGTGGCAATGTTCTCCACAGTGTGGGCCCAGAGCAGGTGGTCCAGTTCCCAGTCGGCCAGCCCCTCATTCCCTGGGCTTTCCAGTAGGAACTCTGGGGGCAGCTCTTCCCGAGACAGCCCAAAGAGTAACCTGGGAGGAGAGGGGAAAGTCCCAGCCCATACCACAAACTTGCATTTCTACGAGCTCCCTGCTCTTATTCCCTGCTATGTTCAGTACCCATCCTGCTTAATTGCCTCCTGGATTTGGGGCAGGATAAGCAAACCCTCCTACCTTAAGAGATGGGAGATGTGCCAGCACTCCTGGCCATGGAGCAGTGATGGCAAGTAGCCAGCGCCTCAAAAGCCACAAAAAGCCACCTTTAGCCTTCCAGAGCCCACAGTGTGAGAAGCAAATGAGCTACTTGGGTCCAGCCTGCTCTGACCCCACTGATTTCCACATGGGCCAGGAGAGCACAGAGGTAAAGGGAGAGAAGAGAGCATTCTCACCGGAGCTGGGCCAGGAAAACCTCCATCACTCGTGCCATGTCCACGTCCACGTGCAGCGGGAGAGAGGCTTGGGGGGAACCAGGGGCTTCAACGTTGTAAACCTGCAGGAGAGCATGGCAGTGAGGCACAGCTGGAGCCTCGGGGCTGGCAGGGTCACCAGCTGGGAACAGGGAGCCACCACCTTGTCCGAGAACTGCCAGCACCCCCATGGTCCCGTACCATGATGCCGCCCCAGCGAGGGCTGTGGAAGGCGTTGGTGCTCACTGGGGCTCCATCCTTGTCGTGGATGTACAGGGGGGAGTGGGAGCGCTCTGGCACATACAGCAGGAAGTTCAGCACGGGGTAGAGTGAGGCAGCACTGGAGCCTGCAGTGGGACAGAGTCAAAAAACTCTCCTGGCCAACAGAGAGAGCAAGAGCAGCCCAGAGCCCAGCTCCATCTTCACAGCCAGCCCCAAGCAGAACTGCCACACTGGCAGGTCTCAGTCACCCTTGCTCCCATCCAGAGCTGGCGGGGAAAAAGGGCACAGGCCACAGGCACAGCTGTCCCCTCTCCCTCAGCAGAGCCAGGTCCCATGAGGCAGATCTCAGTGATCCACACAAGCATGGTGCTCACCCAGGCGAGCCTCCACGGGGTTGATGACGTGTGGGAGGCTGTGAGCACTCAGGAGAAAGCTGGAAGATTCCTTGTCATAGCGTGGTGTCACTCCTAGGACAGCGTAGTACAGGATCTGTGGGCACACAAGGGACACGTTGCTGGCAGAGAAGTGCGTCCCAGGGCACCCGGGGAGCCCAGGGCTGGGCTTTCCCCACTGCCTCTCCCAGGCCTCACCTGTGAGTCCACAGAGAAGTTGGCCACCAAGCTCAGTTTGTCCAGGACGGGCTTCACGTACCGGTTCACGGCCCCCTCGATGTCCCAGTCCACGGCGTGGGACTTGGGGTCAGGGTTCAGCAGGCTGAAGGTGATCTCATACCCTGCCAAGGACCCACGGCCTGTGAGGCACCAGCACAGCCAGCACCGTCACAGAGCTCCCCAGAGCAGCAGGACCTGACCCCTCCTCCCTGGCCTGCCCCAATGCAGAGTCCACACCAGTGCCCCATCACAGCAATCACAGCACAAACCCTGCCCCAGAGACACTGCAAAGGGAAGACCCCGGGGTCTGTTAGCCCAGAAGACACACAGGGATGCTACAAGTGGAGGAGAGAGGAGATCTCCCCCAGGAAAAGCGGGCTTTCCCCAGGTCAGGTCCGTACCCAGGCTGGATTTCAGGGAGCGCCGCGCGTCGGGGCTGAGCCGGCTGTCGGGCACGCGGTCCGAGAGGGCGGCAGCGATGGAGGTGGCCGTGAAGGACATCACCTGTGTCACCTGCCGGAGGCGGGCGTGGAGGGCAGCCAGGCCCCCCTCGGCCCTCACCAGGGCGCTGCGGTGCCTCCCCACATAGACGCTGGTGCCCTGGGGAATGGGCAGGAGAACACCTCAGTGCCACCTGTGACAGCCACCTGTGACACATCCCTCCCCCCGGGGCACCTCTGAGGGGTGAAGCACCTCCTACCTGAGGCAGGAGAGAGGAGGTTTCAGGGACCACATACATGGTCAGGGAGCCCATCGAGACGTCCTGCAGCGGGCGCAGAGCAGCGTCAGCCTCTGGGGAACGCAGAGTCATCAGCAGGGTGGGAATTTCACTCCAATCCCCACTCTGAGACACAGCAGTGTGCCCTTTGCTCAGCAATGATGAGGTGCTCAGCACCTCTCTTCACCAGTCCCTTGCTCCAGTACCTCGTGCAGTGGCCGCAGCCAGAGCTGCCTCCTCCTGGGCTGTGGTGGCCCGATAGGCCATCTCATAGAGGGATGTGACGCTGGTTCTCACTACAGGGGGATAAAGCTGAATGAATCTGCTAATCCTGGTCCCCAGGCCCCTCAGAGGTGGCTCAGAGGGACAAGGTGCAACCCCAGGAGGACACATGCCGCAAGGTCCTTTGGGCACCAGCTGGTGACCCATCATGGCACGTGGCATCAGCTGGCCAGTGCAGGCAGCAGAGCAGTCCCTCATCACCCAGGCATATCCCACCCTCCCAGGGCTCCCTCGTCTACATCCCCAGGGAGAGAAGCTGGTCCCTTCCCTGCAGCACAATGGAGACCTTGCTGTCCCCTCTGCTCCCTGCACTGCCGGCTCAGGGCAGAATCGTGCTGGTGAACGTGGGTTTGGGGTCTGGGGAGCTCTGGGCTGCCCGGGAGAGAAGCTACGGGTAGGCTCGGACCCCTCGGGGAAGAACGAGGGTACCCAGGAGGAACAGATAGGGCAAGGACAGCCAAGGGGGGCGGGGGTGTTTCTCACGGTTCACGGAAATCTTCATCTCCTGCACGTCCCTGAACGGCAGCGGGCTCGGCAGGTCCCCGGGCACGGACCCCGGGCTGAAGACCACGGCGACGGGCACGACCAGCTGAACCTGCACAGTGGCAGCGT
>NW_021940460.1:6861297-6863545 GCF_001715985.3 Manacus vitellinus
CTCCCACAGGGACAGGGCTCTTGGTGTCCCCCATCTCACTGGGCACAACTCTTGGTGTCCCCCATCATCCCACAGCTGATCTGGTCCTTGGCACCCCCCACTCCCCTACTGGGGACACAGCCCTCACTGTGCCCCGTGGAGACAGTACTGTGTCACCTCCTCAGGGACTACGGTCCTTGGCATCCCTTGTCCCATGAGGCACAGTCCTATCACCCTGTGGGACACAGTCCTCAGCATCTTCCCCTCCATAGGTTCACAGCCCTCAGTGTCCCTGCCATTCTGGGGGATACAGCCCCCTCTGTCTCTCCACCACCCCATGCTGGCACAGCCCTTGGTGTCCCTACCACCCCAGGGGACACAGCCCTCAGCACCCCCTCCCAGGAGGGCCACCCCCATCACCTCTGCACGCTTGACAAACTCCTCGGTGGCGGCTTCAGCGTTGTCCCTCTGCCCACGCCAGGCGCTGAGCGCCGACGCCTGCAGCGCCCGCCCGTAGGAGAAGGTGAGGGCCCATGGCCGCACCAGTGGGCACGTGTTGATGGCATTGAGGTTGATGGAAGCCTCCTCCTCACTCTGACCCCCAGACAGGAAAGTGACACCTGCAGAGAGCAGGGTTATGGCACTGGGCGGGGGGACGCAGGCCATCTCCCTCCTGGTCCCTGCCACATCCCAGGGCTGGTACCTGGCACGGCTGGGGGCACAGTGCGGCGCAGAGCGGTGACAGTGGCCATGGCAATCTCCTCAGGGCTGTACTTGGTGGGGCAGGAGTGACCGGGGGTCACCATGTTGGGCTTCAGCAGGGTCCCCTCCAGGTAGACATGGTGATCACTCAGTGCCTTGTAGACAGCTGCCAGCACCTGGGGAGGATGGGCAGTGTGGAGTCCCCCCAGCAGGACACAGCACAGCATGGTGCCCACCCTGCTGCCGCCCCACCACTCACCTTCTCTGTCACATACTGGCACCGCTTGAGATCGTGGTCACCATCAGGCAGGATCTCTGGCTCCACGATGGGCACGATGCCGTTCTGCAAACAGCAGGCAGATGCCATCACGGTGATGTCCCTGGGCATCCCCCAGCCCCATGGCTGTGTGGGACAATGCCCATATCCAAGGAGTGATGCTCACCCCCAAGGCTCAACACCAAAACCCTTGCCAGCGATGCCCAGCCCCACGGGGGATGCCCATCCCTGGGAGGGTCAATTCTTGACCCCATGGAGCAATGTCTCTTTCTGTGAGGTGATGCCCAGCCCCACAGAGCAATGCCTGGCCCCATGGACTGATGCCTGATCCCATGAGTGATGACCACCCCACGGGGCAATGCCCAATAACCCACGTGAGGTGTTACCTAGCGCACGGGTCGCATCCCGCCCCACCCATGGGATGATCCCCAGGGGTCATCAATGCACACACAGGGTCAATGCTGAGCCTCACGGATCTGTGCCCGCCTCCATGGGGCAATACCCGCCCACACAGGTTAATACCCATCCTACAGGTCACTGCCCACCCCATGGGGCGATGCCTGGCCCCACACACAGACCTGCTGGCAGATGCTGGCGTAGCGGGCCAGGACGTTGGCGTTCTCCATGATGGCGAGCGCGGAGGGGGTGTGCTCGCTGATCTTCAGCACGCAGCGCCACTTGGCAAAGTCAGCCCCATCCTTCTTGTACTGGGCACAGCGCTCCCACAGCCCATCCAGACCTGCCGGGCAGTGCGTCAGCCCCACAGCCCCAAACCCATGGCCCCAGACCTCCCGGCCCCAGCCCCATCCCCTGCCCGCTGTACCTACCCTGCGTGGTGGTCTCGCCATCTGTCCCAGCCAGTGGCACAACACCCTTGTCCACCTGTGGAGTGAGGGGAAGGCGGTGCTGAGCCCCCGCCAGCACCCTCCAAGCACCCTCAGCACCCCACAAACCCACCGGACATCCCCCCACACCTTGATGCCCACAACGATGCCCTTGTCCTTGATCATCTGGACGAAGGGGGTGCCATCATCAGCCTTCTGGTACATGGTCTCGTGGAAGAAGATGACCCCCCCGATGCATTTCTTCACCCGGCTGTCGGCGCTGAAGAGGATCTGGCGGTACAGCCGGCGGTTCTCCTCCGTGTTCTCCACTCCAATCTGGTTGAGGCGCTTTGCCATGCTCCCTGAGGGCACCCAACAACCTCGTCAGCCTCCAGGGTGGGGAAAAGGGGTGGCGGGGCAGATCCCCCCTTTCCCCAAACTGACCTACGGACTCATCGGCTGCCAG
>NW_021940460.1:6864948-6873215 GCF_001715985.3 Manacus vitellinus
GGACCCCTCTGTGCTCCCCCCACACACAGAGTCCGGGGACACAGCTGAGTCACCCCCTACCATGGGCAGGGCCCCCTGTGCCACACAGGCACCCCGCTGTGCCACCACCACTTGCTGCTGGAGACCCTTCTATCCCACAGACCCCTGCCTGGTTATGGGCAAGGACCTCGCCTGCCACCCCCTTGCTACTGCTGGGGACCCACTGTGCCCCCCTCGTGCCACTGCCAACTAGGGGCAGCGACCTCCTGTGCCATCCCCAGGCTGGGGAAACTGCTGTGCCCCCCTATTTCCACTACCAGCTCGGAACAGAGACCTTCCTCTCATCACCTCTGGGCTAGGGACCCCCCGTGCCATCCCCAGGCTGGGGTCACTGTGCCACCCCACTGTTAATGCTCCAGACACCCCAGCTGGGTCACCTCTGCAACCAGGGGCCAAGCCCCAGCAGTGCTGAGCCCCAGAGCCCCCAGGACAGGGTGGGGGCACTCACTGGAGACCAGCCCCCCTAAACAACCGGCTGGAACCAGCACAGGGACAATACCAGTGTCCCCACTCACCCCACGGGGACAGCTGCCAGGGCCCCGCTGTGCTGAATCCCGCCGTAAAAGGAGGGCTCAGCCGCCCTGCATGGCCCTAATCCAGAGAAAGGAGCACATTTCTCCCTGCATCACAGAGCCGGGAGCCCCCACTGCCAGCCTCTCATCTTGGGGGGCCATACCCGCCATCCCCACAGCCAGCGAGGTCACAGCCAGAGCAGGGAGGGAGGTGATGCCAGGGAGAAGCAAGTGCTGCTTCCCCAGGGGCCACCCACACACCCGGGAAGCAGAGGCATGGTCCCAAACACCTCCATTTCCCAGGGAAAACACCTCCATTCCCTGGGGAAATCAGGGTGCCAGCACCAAGGGTATCACAGTCCCTGCCTCGCACAGAGCACCAGGGCTGTGGCAGAGGGCAGGGGAAGGTGATTCCCCCCCCTTGGGCAGGAGAAACAGGCCATTACAAACCAGAGCACTTGTTTGAGTGCTGCTATTTTGGGCCATCGCAGGGGAGGGAGGTGCCATGTGGTCCCCACGGTGGTGGGGAGCATCCTTGGGGTCGGGAACACCGGGATGGGGATCCCGCAGGAGCTGCCCTAGCAGGGAAGGAGGGAGGTGAGGTTGGAGCTGTGCTGGGAGCAGGGGAGCCCCTAAAGGGAGCCCCCCTCCATGCAGCAGCGGGGGCCAAGGGGGGGGTTGGGAGCAGGAGCTGGCAGAGCTCCCAGCACTGGCTGAGCCATGGGATGCTGCCTGCTGGAATCATGCTGGGCAGGGGAAACGTCCCTGTGCAACAGGCATGTGCCCACAGCCCGGGTATGAGGAGCAGGATCCAGCCTCTAGAACCATCCTGACATGACAGGCATGTGCCCACAACCCCTCGATGGGGGTGTGCAGGATCCAGATGATCCCACTGGAGGGGGAAGGAGGAGGGGGGTCGCAGAGGGAATCTAGGGCAGGAGGAGGAGGGGGGAGCCGGGGAGGGAAGCTGGCTCAGCCCGGACAGTCCGGCTGCTGCCGAGGCCGCAGGGTGGGAGCCTGGGGAATGCAGCGCCTCATTGAGAGCAAGCACTGGCAGAGGGGGATGTGGCCCCTGCCAAGAAGGAGAGGCCCTGGGGTGGCAAGGAGCTGTGCCCACGGCCCCGTGACGGAACAGGAGCAGCCGGCACAGGCTGGACAACTTGTCCCCACCCAGAGCACCAGGAGCTTCCTGAATCCACACACCAGGCAGGGTAAACGCCAACAAAACTTTATTCAATAAACAATTATAACATTAGGAACAGAAAGGTTTCAGGCTAGGGGTTTTGGGGCAGCGGCTCAGCAGCTTCCTTGCTGTCTGGCTTCAGGCCCAGGTACCGCAGCAGGCTGTGGAACTCCTGGCAGACCACTGCCACCTCAGGGATGGCTGACAGGACCTGGGGACAGCAGAAGCATTAGTGAGTGTTTGGGATGGGAGATGGTTTTACTGCAGTCACAATAAGGGTAAGCAATGAACCATAAACCTCACCTCTTTCATCTTCTCCTTCATCTCCTCCTGGGTCCTCAGCTCTTTCATGCGCTCTTTCTGGACATCACGGAGCATCGCTTCCTGCAGTGGGAGATGCCTGTCAGGAGCCTGCTCCAAACCTGGGCAGGGATGAGCCCAAAAGGGAGAGGGGAGCCCTGCCCATGTCAGGGGGGGTGGAACTAAATGATCTTTAAAAGGTCCCTTCCAACACAAACCATTCTGATTCTATGACTGGCACCAAGGCAGCCCCTTGGGGCTCTCCATACCTGTGCCAGGCACTTGTCATAGAGCAGCCGTTTCTCATCCCGTTTTTCCAGGAGCAGCAGCCGTAGTTTATCCACCTGCGAAAGGAGTGAGCACTGCTGAGATCACTGTGGGGAAAGAGCCCTGGGATAGGGGGGTGTTACAGGGAGCAAGGTTTGGAGAGCTCTTCTTGTCCAGGGTGGGATTGGTGACACAAGGAATCCTCAGCAGCCCCCTGGCCTCACCTCCTGCCGTAGCCAGACCCGGTCCTGGACGTGGGCAGTGTCCACCTTGGGCTCCTTGTCCCGCATCTCCTCCCACAGCACCTTGGCCTCTGTCTCTGCACGCTGGAGTGAGCGCTTCAGCTGGGAGACCTCTTCCTTAAGCATCTGTGGGGGGAGAGGAGTTGCTGAGAGGGGTCCTGGGACCAGCAGCCCCCCAGCGTGCAGCGCAGCTGTGCCCCCATCACACACCGTGACTTCCCCACTCTTGTCGATGAGTTTCAACATCTTCTCTTCCTGCTGTTTCACCACGTCCTGCAGCTCCTTCTCACTCTGCAAGGGAGGAAGAAGCAGTGTCAGGCAGTGCCCAGCCCTGGACACCCCCAGCACCCTGTGGGGAAGAGGGTTTTCTCGTGTTCAAGAAGGTCAGACGAGCCAGGAGCACCCATGGGGCATCACCAGATTTCTCCGTGTCCTAGATCAGCGCCCGTCCCAGTTCGGCTCTGCCCTGGGGTGAGCGCTGGCCCACTTCTGGCACAGCTCACCTCGATCTTGGTCCTCAGTGCCTTGTTCAGCTTGGCAATGGTGGCAGCCTGGACATCCATCTTCTCCTGGTTCTCCTCTGTCACCATCTCCAGACGGAGCTGCAAGTTGGAACTGGGAGAGGACAGTGGTGGTGAGCGGCTGGGGATCACAGCGGAGCACAGCACCAGGTACCAAACCTCTTTCTGGGCATCCCATCAGCCCCATGGTGTGAGAAGACAACTGTCCAAACCCAGCCAGCTGGAAAAAGCCCATCTAGCCATGGCACGAGAGGTCTAATCCAGAGCTGGGGCAAGAGGCAGACACAGGTAGGCTGCTTGCAGGAGAAGCCATGCCCAGGAGAGTGATGCCCCTGTCTGGCCTTTGATGTGAGCCCCTGCTGAACTCACATCTCCATCTGCAGTGCCTTGAACTCGCTCTGCTCCAGCTCTTGGATGCGGAAGCTCAGCATGGCAAGGTTGGAGACCACAGCTTTCAGCTCTTTCACGCTCTCCAGCAGACTCTCCTCAGGATCTGGAGGCAGGGAAGAGCCTTGTGAGTGGCACAGAGGGACATCAGCCACAGGGGACACAGAGGAAGGCATCCCTGCTCATCACTCTGTGCAGCAGCACTGCAGTTTTGCAGCAGTGTCCAGGGCACGGTGACAGCCCCAATACCTTCTGGCTTTGGTGTGGATGTGAGTTTGTCCTTGGTAACAGCACTCCCACCTCTGGTGGCTTCATTGGCATCTGCGAGAGGAGAGAACAGAGGCTGTGCCCAGCCCTGCACATCCCCCTAGCACGGGAGGGAGCCATCCCCATCCTCATGCCCCAAAACCCAGGCAGGGGGTGCCAGCTCACCTTTCCCTGACATGGCTTTCAGGACGCTGCCCACGAAGGAGCTGCCGGTGCAGTGTGGGGTGCGGTGTGCTGGCGTGCGGAAGGCAGGGGTCCAGGCACGCCGGGGTGTCTGCCAGCCTGTGGCCCGCCCTGCCGGGGTCCAGGCTTTGCTTCTCGACGGGGCATCATCGTTATCCTTCAGAGGGGAAGGAGAGCACAGCACCAGAGTGCAGCTTGTGACTGCCCCCAGCAAGCACAGGGGTCTGGAAGCTACGCCATGGAGAGGCACGGGTGTGTGACTGCCCTTTGTCCCCAGCACGAGGTTCCTACCTGCTCTTCTAGAGCGGCCTTGAGGCAGTCAGCAAGCTCCTGCAGCCGCGTGTGGCACTCTGCAATGTCCTTGGAGCACCAGGAAACTTTGCTCCTCTTCATCTGCACATTGAGGAGCTCAGCCTTGGTGCTCTCTACCTCCTTGCTCAGGGCAGCTTGCTCTTCCCTATGGGATGGCATCAGCCTCAGCAGGAGCAGCATATTCCCCCTCCTTGATGTGGGATGGGGACATTTCCCATGCCAGCCTCTCACCATGAACCAGCAATGGTGCAAATCCTACAGATTTGGGAAGCTTACCCCAAGATGGGGTCTCTGCTGGGCTTCTCCAAGTGTCTCCCACCCACCTGGACAACCACACTTGGCTGGGGCAGAAATGACCATAGCCATGGTCCCCTCTGTCTCCCCCAGCCCCCAGGAAGGGCTTGATTTCCTAAAAATAGAGGGGTTCAAGTGGAGGTGGTGAGTGGGGCAGTACCGCAGGCGTTGGTGGGAATCCATCAGCTTCTCATGCTGCCGGGTACGCTCCTGCAGAGTGGCCTGTGTGGAGTTCAGCCTGGCCTCCACCTCCAGCAGCTGCATGCGGGACATGTTGTTCTCCTGATCAAGGAACTGCAAGAGAGTGGAGGGACATGGCCATGAGCAGCCAAAGGGAGACCCAGGGGGGCCCATTGGGACCCCCAGCACAGACCCTCCCCTGCCTCAGGGTGCTGTTTCCAATCAAGGGCAGCTTTATCCCAGCAGATAACTCCTGGAAACCAGCAGCTTACTAGGGACATAGGACAGGCTGGGAGATGGCTCCATGCCTGCAGGGGAAAATTATCTCCAAGAGCTGCCCAGCCCCCTCCTGGGGAATCACCCGATGGGCAGGATGAAAAGCTGTGCTACGTGCGGGATGTCAACCCGCCCTCGAGGGCTCATCCCCCCTCTGCAGGAGGGCTAATCCTGCTCCTGGCCGGTTGCCAGCATTCTGGAGAGGCCATCATGGGGGCCAGCAGCACTTGACAGTGCGGGCAGGGTCAGGCAGCTCCTACCTCCCGCCACTCAGTGGCCTCCAGCAGCTCCTGGCACAGCTCATCACACCTCCCCTTCAGGGTCTTGTTCTCCAGTGCCAGCCTATGGGGAGGGGATGGAGTCAGGGGGTGCTGCATTTTGGGGGCAAGGGGCGAGAAAGGGCTCAGGACCCAGGGCTCAAACCCACTCGTCCATCTTCTCTTGCTGCTTCTTGTTATCCTGCTGCAGTGCATCCCGCTCCTGCTCCACACTGGCATGATTTGTCATCGCAGAGCTCAGGTCTGCAAGGGACAGAGCCGTCAGTGCAGAAGGACAGGGGCAGTGGGGATGGGGCGGCTACCAACCCCCATGTTACCCACCCCTACCTGTTTCAAGGCGTGAGTTGGCCACCGTCAGCTGCTCCAGCTGAGCCTCCGCGTTCTGCAGGGCCATCGAGGTCTCCTGCAGCTGGTGGGACACCTGTGGGGGCACAGTGCTTGTTTTAGGCTGCTCTTCCCCATGGGGTGCCCCAAATCACCCTGTGCCTTGGACATCACTCAGCACCAGGCACCTCCCTACCTCCTCCTTGGCTTGAAGAGCTTCATCTGCTTGCTGCCTCTTGGCATCCCGCTCCTCCAGGCAGCTCCGCAGCTTGCTGGGCACATGCTCCAGCACAGCCTTGCACCGGGACATCAGGGCCCTCACCTGCTCCCGCTGGGAAGGGAGACAGCACCAGGCAGCTCAGCATGGCACTGCCCTGCTGTGTGACCAGGGACAGGTCTGCAGTCGGGCTGCTCATGGCACAGAGCACTGGCAGGGCAGCAAGGGGCTGAGCCCCCCCCGGGACACCCCTCACCTCCACATTCATGGCTTTCCTTTCCTTCTGCAGATTTTCAAAGGTGACATCTCTGATTTTCCGGAAAGCCTGAGCCTCGGCAGACAGGGATTTCTGTGGGGTAGGAGAGATGAGTCAGCGGTGCCATAGTGGAGAAGCAACATTTAATGGCCAAGTGACAGCCCTGAGGCCAAATTTGCAGTAGCTTCCCAGCAGCAGCACCAGGAAACCTCTGGTGCACCCAAGCCCATCCAAGCCCATCGCAGAGCATCATCCAAGCTCAGGACATGGGGATGCCCTTCCAGCCCCCGATCACCCAGGTAGGGGGCAGCTGGGGGTACCACCCCACTCAGTACCTGCAGGTCGATGGCCTCTGCCAGCAGGGTGCACAGCTCTCTCTGGGAGGCCAAGCTCTGGTCACGGGCACTGATCTGGGCACTGGCGTGGGCACGGAAGGCCTCCAGGAAGCGATAGCCCTGCAAAGGAGAGGATGCTGCCCCAGGCATGCTGCTGCATGAGGGGCAACTCCTGGGAGCCATCTCTGCATGTTGTGCCAGCCTAGGACTCCTGCTCTCAGCGAGACACAGACTGCACCAAAAACCCATCCAGAGAGCTACATCTCCCCACGCAGCCACAGCACCCTTGGCCTTCCATAATGGGTTTTTCCCTTGGGATGCCAGGAGACCCTCACCCCCCAGAGAGGGGCAGAGACACAGGATGCCTTAGCAAAGGCATGAACATAGGAGAGACTGCTCTCAACAGCTCCCCCTTTACCTCCTCCTTGGCTCGTAGGGCTTCATCTGCTCGCTGCCTCATGACATCCCGCTCCTCCAGGCAGCTCTTCAGTTTGCTGGGCACTCTTTCCAGCACAGCCTTGCACCGGGACACCAGGGCCCTCACCTGCTCCCGCTACAGGAGGAGACAGTACTGTGAGACACTGGGGACAGCTGCCGTGGGTGCTGGCAGCGCCAGCATCTCTCAAAACCCAAGGGAAAGGGGAACCAGACTGACGCATCAGGGCTCACCTCCTGCGTGAGGGCTCCCTTCTCATCCTGCAATCTCTGAAAGGCGGCATCCACGAGGCCCCGGAACAGGAGGCACTGGCTCCTCCAGGTGGTCTAGGGAAGGGACAAGGACACTGGAGTTCCAGCAGCACTCCTGTAGCTGGCGCAGACAGCGCCAGGCACATACGTGTGCCCTGCCCAGCTGAGACCCAGCACACTCATTGCATGCAGCCAGTGAGACACACCACGTTCTTGGCAGCCAGCTCCAGCTCCTGCTGCAGATCCTGCTCTGCTCCCCGCTGCCGCTGCAGGGCCGCTGTTTTCTTCCACTGCTCGAGGTAGAGGTGGTGGTAAATCTCCTCCTCCTAAGGGCATCCAGCAGAGCAGAGAGGGCTTAGCACCAGCCCCACTCTACCCTGGGTCCAGCAAGAGCTGGTCAGCCATGACATCTTCCATCCTCCCTCTGCATGTGCCAGGGATGTTTCCCCCCACAAGGGTCCAAATCCAGCAAACTCAGCGGGTTGATCCGGGCGTGATAATGCAGCAACCGGGCATGTGATGCTGTGCTGCAGCAGCCCTGCTTTACTTCCACTCCACTGGGCTGAAGCCCAGCCGGGGTCACCGTCTCGCCAGCGGCACATGGGCACTGTCACGGCACCGAGGCTGCAGGGAACGGGGTGGCATCACCTCGGAGAGGACTCTTACCCCTTCAGGGCGGGTGATGTCCGTCTGTGTGATCGCGTCCCGCTGCTCAGCCGGCCCCACACCAGGCAGCAACCGCTGGCTCCCCTGCAAGCCCCGCAGCTGGAGCGCCAGGGCTTCGATGATGATGAGTGTGCTCTCCAGCCGCCCCTCCAGCTCTGCTCGTGGCAGGGTCTTCAGCTCCTCCGGGGGACAGCTGGGGACAGAGAGAGGGCTTAGGGCAGGGACAGCCCACAGGTGCCACAGCCCCAGCCAGGGGGGTATGTCCTCATACTTACCGCCAGAGCAAGGAGTCTGTTTCCGTAGCACTGTCCTTGGCACAGAGCAGGCCTCCCCCAGATCTGTTTATGCTCCTTTCCCACAGGTCCTGGATGGTCACGAAGGTGCCAGCAACCCCGCTGGCCACAGGGGTCGTGCTGGTGCCAGCCACCACGCTGGCCACAGGGGTCTTGCTGGTGCCAGCCACCACGCTGGCCACAGGGGTCTTGCTGGTGCCAGCCACCACGCTGGCCACAGGGGTCTTGCTGGTGCCAGCCACCACGCT
>NW_021940460.1:6873703-6875505 GCF_001715985.3 Manacus vitellinus
TGGACACAGGGGTCATGCTGGTGCCAGCATCCACGCTAGCCACTGGGGTCTTGCTGGTGCCCGTGACCGCGGTGGACACAGGGGTGACACTGCAGTTGGCATCTTGCTGTGGCATGTGGAGGGGCAGGCTGTGCTGCAGGGATTCCATCAGAGATGGGACATTGAGGGTCTTCTCCAGCCACTCCAGTGGTAACATCCAGGACACAGCACCTGGGGCCAGCTCAGGAGAGGTGACAGGGGCGATGCTTGCCTCAGACCCAGCAGGCTCCAACACACTTGTCCCGATGGAAGCAAGTCCAGGTGGGCTCTGCTCTGGAGGGGCAGGGGCAGGGGACTCGGCTCCCTCAGGGGTGCCTTGGCAAGGCAGAGGACCAGCACTCTTATCTCCAGGAGGGGACTCAGAGGCCACAGGGCTGCAGGAAAAGTCTGGGGGTGCCACTTGCCACCCATGGAAAGAAACATTCTGTGGGGTGGAGCTGGTGCCAGGAGGCCCTGGGGTGCAGGGTCCTATGATAGAGCTGCACAGGGGAGCTTTTATGGCGCTGCCAGGGGACTTAGGAGTGCTGGGCACAGGGATGGAGTTGTACAGGGGAGCTGGCACAGCCTTTCCAGAGGACTCCAGGGTGCTGGGCACAGGAATGGAGTTGCACGGGGGAGCTGGCACAGTGTTTCCAGAGGGCTCTAGGGTGCTGGGGACTGGGATGGAGCTGCACACGGAGGCTGGCACAGTGATGCTGGAGAGCTCCGTGTTGCTGAGCCTCTGGACCAGGCTGAACAGAGGTGCTGGCACAGTGTTGTCAGGGTGCTTTGGGGTGCTAACCTTTGGAATAGGACTGCCAGGGGCCTCTGGGCTGGTGCTGCTGGTGGGCTCCAAGGCACCAGGCATAACGGCGGGATTGCTGGGGGCCTCAGAGGCACCAGGCTTAAGGGTGGGAGTCCTGGGGAGCTCCGAGCTGTGGGGGCCCAGGGCAGAAGTCCTGGAGGGCTCCAAAGTGGTGCTGTTCTGGGGCCCTGGGGTGCAAGGCATTGAGGTGGTGCTGCTGGGGGGGAGCAGGGTAGCACTTCGCAGGGGTCCAGGAGTGCAAGGCACCTTGGTGACTCTGCTGCAGGGGCCCCAGGCACGGGACACTGGGGTGGCACAGTCATGGTCCTACAGGACATTTGGGGGGAAGGGGATGTCAGGGCAGCCGTTCCCCCCTGCACCCAGTAGCCGTTTCCCCAGCCTCCCCATTTCCCCCCACCCCACTGCCCTGTAAGGGTAGAAGACCCTTCCGAAAGATTTTACAAGACTAGAGTTTTCACTTAAGAAACCTTTCCTGCCTAAAAGAGGGATCTTTCCCCACAGGCAGTCTTAATGTTTTCTCCTCCTCCATTCCAGAGAAAAGGTCCCTAATATAAGAAAAGATAAGTCCTACAGACATGTCTAAGGCCCCCACAGAGCAGGGGGCAGGCAGGGATGATAAAAGCCCCGAGAAGAACAGGGGGGAGTGCCTTTTCCCAGGGCCCGGTGTTTGAAACGCCGATAAGGTTAATGTTCTTTTAAGTCTAGCGTTCTCGACTTCGGCAATAATTTTTCCTACAATCCTTCCACTGCCTGGCATTTCGAGGGTACCTGCGCGTTATCTCACTTCACACTCCCGCCCAGTGCCCCCGTACCCCCTATGCTCCGCAGCGTCCCCAGTTCCAGTGCACCCCAGCAGCCCACCCCGTTACCCGTTCGTTACCCGCCGCACACCGACCTTGAGCCGCAGCCGGTGGAGCAGCGGGGTCAGCCCGGTCCGGTCGGCGCTCGGCTGCAGCTG
>NW_021940460.1:6876121-6878214 GCF_001715985.3 Manacus vitellinus
CCCGCCCCTGGGGAACCAGCCTTACACGCCCCCCTCCAGATCTGCCCCGACCCCGACCCGAGGGATCGGGGCTCCAGTCCCGCGACCCGCCGCGGTGGTCGCGCTTTCCCCCCGCACGTCCCGCAGGAGTCAGGGCAGCACCTTCAGCAGTGCCCGCGGCTCTCGGGTTTATTGCTCCCGCGGGGAGAGGTACAGAGTTGAGGTACCCGGGGGTGAGGTTGGGGGTACCCGGGTAGCCCGTGGGGGACCCGGCCCAGCAGGGTCCGACCCGCTGCCGGGGTGGGGGGATGTCCCTGAGCGATGCCGAGGGTCCCAGCCATGGTGGCTCAGCCAGGCCAGGGCCGGTCCGGGGAGGCGGCGAGGTCGTAGTCAAAGTCGGCGAAGGTGGCGGGGTCGGGCGGGGACTGCTCGCGGGGTTGCGGGGCCACTGCCACCACCACCGGGTCCTTCTGCAGCAGGTCAGCGTCGAAGGCCACTCCACGGAAGAACGGGTGGCCCTGGAAGTGGTGGAGGTAGCGCAGGCGGTACAGGGGGTTGTGGCACAGCAACTGGGGAACAGAGGGAGGACAGTGAGTGGTGGGGATCCCAGCATCCAGAGGGAACCCCAAAATCAAGGCAGGAAGGTTACCTCGGCAAGCAGCCGGGCCAGCTCAGGGCTGAATGCAGGTGGGCTCTCATAGCTGCTCTGTTTGACACGTTCCAGCATGGCCACATGGTCCCCTGCCGGTGCCACAGGGAACTGAGGGGGAATGGAATGAATTCTGGCTCTCCCTGGGGTGTCCCTGATTCCCCCACCACACTGTGGTCCTCACCTCCCCGCTGGCCAGGGCGAAGAGCAGGACTCCCAGGGACCACCAGTCGGCTGCGTGGCTGTAGGGTCCCCCGCTCAGCACCTCTGGGGCTGTGGGGATGAGTGGGTGAGCACCTGGGGGGACCATGTCCCCCACCGTAGCCCCCCTCTGCCCCCTTACCCATGTACTGCAGGGTGCCACAGATTGTGTGGGCTCGCTCGCCCCACTGCAGGTACCGGGAGAGGCCAAAGTCTGTGAGCTTGAGGTGCCCTGCAGGGGCAGGAGAAGTTGTCCCCATGGAGAAGGTGTCCCCTGGATGGGATGTCCCCAAGGCGGTGCCACCAATCTCTTACCTCTCTCATCCAGGAGGATGTTCTCCATCTGAAATGAGAGAGGCACTGAGGTGGCTTCTCCATACCAGGGGTTCAGAAACCCCCCCACCCCATCCTCCAGCCCCCCAGCACTGCTGCCACCCACCTTCACATCTCTGTGCATGATGCCCAGGTCGTGGAGGTACACTGGGGAGAAGACAGAGCCATCAGTGCCACGTGACCCCTCCCAGCACGGTACCCACTGCCACCCCCCGTGCACCCGGCAGGCAGCTGCCCATGCTAGGGGATGGCTGACCCTACCTGTGGGACCCCGTTGGTGGGGACAGTGGTGGCTGCCCCCGGCATGGCAGGTCACTCACCCAGCACCAGCACCAGTTCGGCGGCGAACAGGCGGACGGTGGCCTCGGCGAAGCAGCCGGCGGCGCGCCAGAGCGCGTGCAGGTCCCCAGTGCTGCAGTAGGTGCACACTGCCGGGACAGGGGACGTGCCTTACCAACGGGCTGTACCATGGGGCCAGGCAGGCATGAGGGACAGCGCGGTGGCATGGGCACAGGACTCCACAGAGGTAACTGTGGCCATGCACCCAGGTGACACGGGCACCATGGCCGTGCACCGAGGTGATGGAAGCGCTGGGGTTATAAGGGCAGCGAGGTGGCACAAGCACCAGGGCAATATGGACACTAAGGTGACAAAGGCATGACTAAGGTAACATGGGAGCATGTGAGTACTGGGGCCGTGTCCCATGGTGACATGGGCTCCAGAGCCACGGGGGCAGCACTGTGGCCACACAGGTACCAAAGTGACATGTTCCTTGGGGTCACACAGGCACTGGCAACATGCAAACTGCAGGGACTGAGGTGGCACAGCCACCAGGGCCGCTGGGGCCATGAAGGCACTAGGGCTGGGGTGCTTTGTTCACACCCACACCGGTCCCTGCGCTGCTGTGGCTTGTTTCCATCCCTATCCCCCC
>NW_021940460.1:6880142-6895358 GCF_001715985.3 Manacus vitellinus
TGATCCGGGATCCCCCCTACACACATCAGGGTTACCAGCGCCCCTCATGACTGATCCTGCCTCACTCCAGGACCCCTCCTTGCACACTTTGGGGCTCCCCCTTCAACCTTTCCTTTGCACCCCACTTGCTGCGGCCACCAGGGTGTGCACACAGCCCACACTGAGCCCTGGCATGGCCCCAGGCACCGATGGGCTCATGGAGAAGACCTGAGAGGGCTAAGTGTACAGGCTGAGCCCCCGAAGTGGGTTCCCCGAGCAACTCCTGGGGAAGGGCAAGAGATGAAGCTCCCACAGACAGGGTGCTGTCAGGCTGAGGGAGGGGACAGCACTTAGCCTGACACTGCAGGGAGGTGAGAAGCCACTGGCTCAAGACTCTTCCAAATTAAAAACTCTTTTATTTAAACTCTCTCCTGTTCCCCTTTCTCCCAGCCTGGAGCGATCCTGCTGCTTCACCAGGCCCAGGGGCTGGGCCCAGCACCCGCACAGCAAGGAGGGGGTGAAGCTCGTGGGAGCCCTTGGCACGAGGGCCTGCACCCCACAAAGCAGCTCCGGAGCACCTTGTGCTCCCACATCCCCGTGCTGCTGCACCCCTGCCCCGCAGCAATGGGGCTGCCGAGGGCCTGCACATGGCTAATCCCTGCCTCGGGCATCACTGTGCTGAGCAGCACAGCCCCCCCTCCGCCTTAGGGGTGCCCCCCCAAGGGGGGAGCACGGGGCACCCCAGTCCCTTCCCGGCCTGCCGGGTGCTGCTGTCATTTGCGCCTGCCAAAGATCGACTTCTTGCTGGGGTTCTTCTCGCCCACGCTCAGCCCGATGAGCAGACGCGCCTTCTCGTCCTCCTCCTGCTGCTGGATGGTCCCGTCTGATTTGCTCTCCAGCTTCCCCCGGGCCTCTGCGCCCGCAGCTGGCTTCAGGCGTAGCTTCTCTTTGATCACCTGCCCCGGGATTTAGGGGGCTCAGCACTCCATGGCCACACCCAGGCCCCTCGGCATGGGGGAGAGCCTGAGTTGCTGCGCCAGTGTGGCTGCTTCCCACTCTGCAGGACATGCCACCTGCCTGGGGTTACCATCTCCAATCTGGGCAGAGCAGCTCTGGCAGCCTCCAGGGTGGGAAGTGGGATGGGGTCCCACATACCTGTGCTACCAAGGCTTTGCGGCTGTCCCTCTTCACCGCCATGGCAAAGTCCAGCCACGTCCACGTGTTGTTGTGGTACTCCAGGCACGGCAGCACCAGGTTCAGGTCACCCCAGTCCACGCTGTTCTTCTCACCCTGAGTGATGGGGGTGTCAGGTAGTGTGGGACAATGCCCCAGATCACCCCCAGCATAGCCCACCCCTCCAGCCCCGCACCTTGTAGCTGACACAGAGTGGCACCTGCGGGATCTTGATGTAGATGAAGGAATTGTTCATGGCTGCACGCTCCTTCATCTTGTCGATGTCATCCACGGGATGCTGGAGACAGAGCAGGAACCATGAGCAGAAGGGAAGTGATGCGTATGGATTTTTGGATTTTTAGCTTTTTCTAGATTTTAGAAGTAGCTGTATTATATGCCTTAGCAGTATTTTCCAGTAAAAGTAACGGCAGTAGCTTAAGGGTTCACATACCAAACCCTGTCCCATATCGCCCCCTCAAAATTCCGTTAGCTTGTTTAGACTTCCCTCAAGGTAGGCCTTCATTCTGTTTAAGAACATCTGCACTCTGGCCTGGACAACAAGATAATATGCAGGCACAGGATCTACCCTCTTTATCTTATCTTATCCACTAAGTTGTCTCGGAGTCCTGTTTT
Organism: Manacus vitellinus; assembly: GCF_001715985.3. Classification (NCBI taxonomy): domain Eukaryota; kingdom Metazoa; phylum Chordata; class Aves; order Passeriformes; family Pipridae; genus Manacus; species Manacus vitellinus. Next base: position 6,881,928 of record NW_021940460.1, read on the forward strand.
TCTGCGGTCTCTTAAGGCAACAGAAGGAGAGGGGACACAGCCAGGAACCAGCAGGGAAGGGACAGCCGGGCACTAGGCCAAGGCATTGCTTCACCAGGGAGAGGTGAGAGCTGCTCTGGCATGGTGGTAGAAAAATGAGATGCTGCAGGGATCATATCAAGCGTGCAGGTGCCTGGTTGTAAGGAATGCAAATCCTCATGGTGGGAGGGAGCAGGAGAGAACAGACAGGCAAGTGGGGGAGGACATGGCTGGCCAGCCCTGAAGCCAAGGAAAAACAGACTGACACCACAGCAGGGCTCTCCCAGATTCCCCCCTCAAGGCAGCAGCAGGTACCTCGGGTGCTTTTCGGAATGATCTTCTGACCCCTGATGTCCGATTCAGTCCCTGAGCAACTCCCTTGCCTGGGCCCAGTGAGTCATCGGCCACGATCAGCTGCCGCGGCTTCACCACGGGGATCCCTGGGGCAAACAGGGTGGGAGGTGGTGGCTGGTGTCCAGCTGGGGGTTAGCCATGACCCAGACCCTCCCACTGGCTCCCTGTCCACAGGGGAGACCAAAAATCCCTGTTCCTCAACACATGGCTTGCCAGCAGCTGCCCACAAACATAACCTGGACATGCAGACAGAGCTGCCCAAGGACATCCAGGGAGGAGGGTGATCATGAGCCTCTCACCTGTCGTCACCAGCTTGGACTTATCTTCCTCATCCCCCACCTCCTCCTCCTCCACATTACGACCAGGGAAGAAGAAACCCATCATCCTGTGAAAGAACTGGTGGGTGAGCTGGATGGTGAGGGGTACCACGTTCACCTGTGGGGAGAGAGACATGTCAGAGCCAGGCACATGCTGCCCATGCCCCACAGAGACCCAGTCCAGTCCTGGCACCTCAAAATGCTCCTTGATGGAGATGCCTCCCACGGGTGGCCGGACCTTGCTGAAAATCCTCAGTGCCAGCTGCCGGCCAGACTGGCAGGAGCTCTGGGGACGCAGCACCACCTGCAGGGGAGAGGACGGGCGGCTGGGGTGAGGACAGGCCACTCTGGCCAGGCCGAGGACAGGCCACTCTGGCCAGGCCACCTACGTGTCTCCAGGACACAGGGCTGCTCCCCCAGGCTGCCACTTGCCTTGTACACAGCGTTGGGCAGGAGGTTGTTCATCGTCACCCAGCCCAGCTCCAGCAGATGCTCGGCCGTGTCATCAGACTTGTTGACCTGCACGGACAAACCTGTCAGCCCTCCATGTCCCTGTCCCCAGCTCGGGGGCTGTGGGTATCACTGGCTAGCTCCACACCTTGCTGTAGAGGAAGCGCTGGAGCTCCAGCTCGGCTATGCCCAGCTGCCCGTCCTCCTCGGTCAGGCGCCAGCGGGCCTGGGCAAAGTAGAACTCTGTGCGCCGTGCCACACTCACATCCTCTGGCTGCTTTCGCAGCTCCATCTTGTTGGCTCGCTGCAGCTGGAAGTCCTTGAAGCACCTGCAGCAGAGAGGAGAGCACTGGGATGTGGAAGCCCTCAGTAAGAGGGACACAATGCTAAGGAAGCCAGAGATCATAGAATCATAGAACGGTTTGGACTGGAAGGGACCCTAAATCTCATCTATTTCCAACCCCCTGTTACAGGCAGGGACACCTTCCACTAGACCAGGTTGCTCCAAGCCCTGTCCAACCAAGCCCTGGACACTTCCAGGGCTGGGGCAGCCACAGCTTCTCTGGGCAATCTGTGCCAGGGCCTCACCACCCTCACAGGGAATAATTTCTTCCTAATACCCAATCCAAACCTGCTTTCAGTTTCAAGCCATCCCCCCCGTCCTACCTGATGAGTATGTTCAGCTCCTCGCTCTCCAGCTGCAGGTCAGCTTTCTCCTGGCTTAGCTGCTGCTGCAGCCTGTGGTTCAGGTCGAGCAGGATCTCGTTTTTGCTGTCATCCTTCAAGGACTGAAGGACAGACAACCCTCAGCACCCTCTGCCCTGGAGTGGGGATCCTGGGGAGCCAGGCACTGCCTGTATGTGGGCTCACCTTCATGTTGGAGTACATCTGCTTCTCCAGCTGCCGGATCTGGGCCACGTGCTGCCGCACGGCCTCTTGCAGGTGCAGGATACTGCTGCGCTGCTCCTCGGGGTTGCTGGAGATTTCCAGCTGGAAGCGCACCCGCTGTTTCTTCTCACTGTGCTCCTGGACATGGGGACAGGGGAAGGTTAGGAGTGTCTGGGTGCAGTGAGTGACACAGTGACCTGAAGTCCTGTGGTGTAGGGGGTTGGAGGGGATGTAGCAACCAGCTTTGACCTTGAGCTACAGCTGTGGCCTGGCAAAGGAACAAGTAAAACATCATTAAGGAAGAAAACGTGAGAAAGAGAAGAAAAACAGCTGCAGATAGAGGAATGTGTTTGGACATGAGAAGAGATACCAGTGACCTGTCAAGAGACGAGATGGGGCATGTGAACAGAAGCTAGAGACCAATTAAAGATGAGATACAAGCACGTGGACAGAGAAGAAGTAGGTAAAAAGAACGAGTTTGTCTATAATAAAATCCTTGCATGCAAAATGCAGTCTGAGTGCATTACTGTCCGTCGTCAAGGGGACCCCGGGCAAGAAATAGGTGAGGAGAATTTCTCTTTTTGAGAATTTCTCCTTGCTCAAGACACATTTTGTGGCTGAAAAAAACTAAGATTGGGAGAATGTATGAGATCAGCTGATATTCTGTCTTTCCCTCAGGCTGGACGACTTTTTGCCAGGACAGATAGAACAGGCAAACCCTTATCAAAAAAGGTGTTTACAAGGTACATAAAAACATTCTTTCCCACAGAGGGGGGAAGGAAAGAGAAGAAAAAGGGAAAAAACTGTGAAAAGCAGCCCACAGGGCAGTATGGGCATGCCTTTGGTATGCATGGACAAGGAGCCCTGCTTGGTGTGTGTTGTTTCTTTCCACCCAGCTGTGAGTTTCACAGTTGTAAAGTGTTTCCAAAATAAACTTCCTTCAATACCTGAAAGCCCATGGTTAGCTCTCTGGTTACCTGTGTGCATATTTGGAGCATACAGGTGGGTACCTTGCGTTTGGGCTCCACGTGCAGCAGCAGGTTGTTGACTATGTCAAGGATCATGGCATACTGTGCCGGGTTGGTGGAGATCTCCAGGTCGTGGTGGATCAGTGTGAAGGTATCCACAGCTCCTGCAGCAACATAAAAGGCAAGTGGGGCCTCAGCATGGCCAGAAACAGGATGCAAATGGCGACCAGCCAGAGACAGATGGGGGTTACACTGATTCCAGCAGGCACAGCATGCTCAGCATCATCTGGTGCACTGCAGGGGCTGTGTGCACCCCTCTGATCTCAGCAGGGCCAACACAGACCACCCCTGGAGGTACCAAGCACCTGTACCTGTGGGTCAGCCCAGAGCTTTGCTCCAAGGCACACTGCCTGGACATACTGACCCTCCTGCTTCTTCAGCAGATCCTCCTTCTCCTGGTTGGCAGGAGTCTCGGGTGGCTTTATCTGCGTGGCCAGCTCAGGGTCAATGTCATGGCTGTAGCTGATGTAGTACATGCGGCAGCTGCAGCGAGAGATGATCCTCTGTACCTGCTGGGTCTGCTGGGCTTCTGAGGGCTGGTTCCAGTCTGGGGACAGGCAGAGGCACCATGATCAGAGCACCATGTCCTGGCACATCGGGAACTTCATGGTGCAGGGCTCAGAGCATCAGTCAGCTCCTGGAGCCATGCACGGACAGGTCAGATGCTCTCAGCTCCAGCAGCCTTGGGGTCACACACAAACAGGACTGGGGTAGGCACAGCAGCCAGCCCTGTAGACAGTACCTGTCGTGGTGCTGACCATGCCCCCCACTGCCTGCCCGCTCTCCATCAGCTCCTGCACCGAGTCCAGGCTCCTTTGCCGATGTTCCTCAATATTTTTCACCTGGGGAGGCAAGAAGGCACCATTGGCTGTCCCCATTCTCCCTGCCTTGGCCAGGTCAGACAGCACTGTCCGTCCCCCACACAGCTCACCTATCACAGCCCCCCAGACACTCACCTCCAGCCAGAGCTGCCCGTGCTCCCCCTCAGAGGGGCTGCTCTCCGTCGTGGCAAAGTACTGCATGCCATCCAACAGGCAGGTCCAGGACGTCTTCTGCTTCAGTGTGTCCCCATACCAGGCAGGGTGGTGCTGGCACTGCAGCAGCTGGGCCTTGGCAGCGGACACGATCACACAGCCCTCCGTCTCCGCACCACGCAGAACCATCTGTGGGGGGAGGGACCCCGGGGGTCAGACCAGCCTTTCTGGGGCCCTCTCACAGCCAGGTCGTGGGGACAGGTAGGCACCTGGCAGTTCACCAGCTCGATGAGGCAGTTGCGGTTGTAGATGTCATCGGTCTGACAGGCGGCGATGCCGCAGAGCTGCTCACTGGCCCCCGACTCCTCCTCCGTGAATACCACGAACTTGTCTGTCTCCTCAATGAGCTTCTGCAGCATGTAAGCCCCTGGGGAGGGAAAAAGAGTCAGTGCAAGGCTGCAGGGGGCTGGCTGGGGGGGTACAGGGTGAAGGGAAGTATGGCTTTCAGCTGTGGGCTGCCCCTTGCTCCCCTCCCCACTGTGCTCACCCCCCGAGGAGGCTCTCTCGGGTCGGCCGCTGGTGATGGGAACAGTCACTCTGGCAGGGATGGAGTGAGCAGAGAGCGGGCCCCGTTTCAGTTTCTTGGCCTGCAGCTGCGTGTCGATCTTCAGCCCCTTCAGGGCCTCGGTGGACAGGTTGCGCTTGAGCACAGCCGCTTTCTTGTAGCCATCGTAGAGGCCGAAGGCGATGTCCCGGTTCGTGGTGGTCCAGGACGCCCGCAGGTCCACCAAGTGCAGCTGGTGTGTGTGGAAACCATCGTCCCCATCACGCAGGGGTAGCTCCTGGGCACGGAGGGTGAGAGCCTCAGCATGGCAAAGCTACCTCCAGCCTGTGACCACGGGCCTCACACACAGGGGCTGGGAGCCTTGCCAGGCCCTACAGGCAGAACGTGGGGGCCAAAGCCTGGGGGACCACCCCAGAGTCCCCAGCACGGGCCCATGCCAGGGATGCTGTGGGTGGAACAAGGCCAGGTGCTTGGGAGATCAGAGGCCCTGAAGACCTGTCTCCTCTGAAGCCGAATCCCTCCCCCATTGCACTCAACAACCAAGGTCGCCCTGTCCTGAGGATGCCACCAGGCCAGCACAGGCTGCCGTGCCCTGTGTTTGCAGCGCTACCTCCTCAGCCGTGCGGTTGCTGTGCCGCTGGTAGGTGAGGGAGGACAGGCTCAGCAGGTGGGTTTTCTTCACCAGGGTGTCGAGCTGGTGGTCGGCATTCTCATCACAAGTGGAGGCCATGAGGTGCACGGTGACCTGGCTCAGGTCGCTCACCATCTGCGTGATGCTCCACTCGGAAATGAGGCGTCGCATCACTGTGCCAGCTGGGGGACAGAGGGAGGGGGTCAGCCAGGGCCCTGCCATACAAGGAAGTGCTGCTGGCAGGATTCCCAACTCACCTTGCGGTATGAGCCGTTGGGTGCCACGAGTGAAGATGTGTCCCTGGCAGCATTCCACCTGGATCCCCCGCTGCTGGGCAAAGGAGGCCCAGTAATGCACCTGGGAGAGAGCAGAGAGGCCAGCTGAGAGCCCAGCGCAGGCACAGCAGGGAGGTAATACCAGCCCCCCACCCCTGGGACTTGCCTGCAGCCGAGGGAAGAGTGCTGTATAGGACAACTGCTTGTAATGCTGCCCCAGCTTCTTCTTGCTGGGCTTCATGTTGTTGAAGAGCTTCCCACGGCAGATGGGCCGTGTCACGCTGGTCCACGTGGCCCAAAAATTCTGCATCCAGCGGAGGGTGCTGCTGTAGAGCAGGATCCGGGGCTGGGAGTGCTCTGAGAATATACCCACTGTCAGCACCCTGGGGCAGGGACATGGCAGCACCCAACCCAGGACACATAAAGGATTGCTCAAACCAGCATGCTCTGCCCCGTCCCCCTTGTCCCAAAGGGATCCCCAGGACACTATCACCCACCTTTACTGGGCCGTGTCAGGTCCATTCGGATGGAGAGGTTGAGGTTCTCGGAGCGGAAGGCACGGTAGGAGTCATACTGCTGCCCTACTGGCACCTCGGGCAGGAATTCGGGGGAGCGCAGCACCACACCGTGGTGGTCATGGGGGTTCCCGTGGCACAGCCACTGCAGGTCCAGTGTCATGCACAGGTCAGGCAGGTGCAGGAAGCAGCAGTCGTCATACCTGAATGCAGAAAGAGACCCCAGTCATTCCCCGGCACTGGTGGAGGCCTCTGTGCTCCAGGGCCCACACTCACTTGGAGGCTGTCCGGACGTTGATATCCAGGTTGCCCTTGAAGACAAACTGCCCGGGCTTCCAGTGGAAGGAGAGTTGGCTCCACTCCCAGTGCATGTTCTCTGTGGTGTTGTAGGGGTCCTGCAAGGACAAGCATGAGGAGAGGGAGGTGTGAGCTGACCCTGCGCCATGCTCTGTTCCCCAGCCCAGCAGCACCCACCTCAGTGGCCAGCTGGTGCAGGTTGGCCTGTTCAATGTCCATGTGCCAGTCTCCGTGGAAGAGAAGGCGGCTCTTGTCCCACCAGGGCAACGGGGCACTGGGATCCTCTGAGGGCTTCGTGAGAAGATCCACACACTGGCCAATCAGGGTCCAGGCTGGGTCCCAGCAGGGCCCCCACACGATGGTGTACTGGGAGATCACAGCTGGGAACGCAGAGATGGGCTCAGCCATTTGCACATCCCACGCTGCCCCATCCCTACCCCGGCACAGAGCCCCCCATTCCTCTTACAGTGAAAGTCGTGGTAGAACTTCAAGGGTGGCATGTTCCTCTCCACCGTGGCATCCCCCCAGGGCAGCCCCAGCTTCAGGACCTGGCGGCGCCGGGAGCAGGCCTGGCCGCACTGCTCGGCTCCGATCAGGCGGCCGGAGAGCTGCCAGTTCCGGATCTCAAAGAGGTAGCGAGGGTAGTCACGGATCCGCACTGCAGGGCGGAGGAAGCACTGAGACATGCGGCAGCAAAGGGACACTGCCCCAGTCCCCCGCTCTCAGCCACACGAGGAACCACTCTCCTGTCACATCTCTGCTCCCTTCCCACTCCCTTGAACCTCTGAAAATCATTTTCCCTGCTTGCATGGTGTCAGCAGGTCCCCGTCCTGGAAGCCCAGCCGTCACAGCCATTGTGCTGTCCTCCAAGGGCACCCTCACGCAAAGCAACTCACCAAAGAAGCTGCCAACTCTGCCCTTCATCATGCGGCACCACTGGGTGACCATCTCCAGACCCTCGGAGGGGAACGGGCTAACATCATCCAGGTCCCTCATCTGCTCCAATACACGTTCTGTGCCATGGAAGGACTCATCAGCCATGGCCACCAGCTCCAGGTGGGCCAAGGTCCAGGTGAGAAGGGCCCTCCGCATGGGTGTGTTGGCGTAGAGGCGCCGCGAGCGCTGGATGTAGATCTCGATGTTCTTCTTCTCCAGTGAGGCGTACAGCTCCTCGATCTTGCGGGCAGGCAGCAGTTCCCCGTGCTGCTTGCGCAGCGCAGCCACCTTGGCGTCCAGCAGCTGCAGGCGCTTGGCGCTCTCCTTGCTCTCGTCCTTCATCAGCTCATAGTTGTCTCGTAACTTGACCTCAAAGACATCGTCCAGGAAGACCCAGGAGAAGTGGGTCACTTTAAGCAGGAGGTCTGGGGGCAGCGCCGTGCTGGTGGGGCGCCCAGGCCGGTGAAGGCCCTTCAGCCACTTCTGCACGCCCACGGCAGCGTCCAGCGTGCGGGAGAAGTCGTACTGGTAGGGGAACTCGATGGTCACACTGGCAAAGGAGAAGGCCCAGCCGCGGTTGCGGAGGGTGCGCAGCGTGGGGAAGGCGTCACGGTGCCGGATGACCTCCTCCAGCTCTGGCAGCAGTTTCACCTCCACCTCCTTGAAGCTGAAGATGCTGTGCCCGTCAAAGCCAGCGGCCAGCTCGGGGCAGTAGCCGTGCAGGGCACCACCATGCCAGCTCACCGAGGTCCGCTCGGCAGCCAGGCTGATGTAGTTGGCCTCAGAGACAAAGGCTGTGACTTTGGCGGAGCTCAGCTCTAGGGACAGGGACAAAAGTCTTTTGGAGGATGGCCCTTTTGGCTGGAGGGGCCCCGGTGATTCAGTAGGGGTGGTTGGGTGGGACGTGGGGCTCTCTGGGGGTAAGGAGGGAAGCGTCCTGTGGCCAAGGGCGTTCCACAAGGCTTCGTGGCACTGCAGGGTGGCCAGGGTGTGATGGTAGAGGTGCATATGGTCAGGAGGGCTCCACAGTACTGCCAGCCCCTCACCGCACTGCACCTGTGCCAGAGAGAGCAAGCAGGCACCACGTCACTGCCAGGGCCAGCACAGCACAGCCCCGTTCTCCTCCCCAGCACCTTTCGGTGCCAGCCAATCCTCCCCCTGCCCCATCCATCCCAGTCCCACTACTACAGGATAAAGCAGAGGCCTGACACCCAAACCAACCTCCAGGGAGCGGATGCTGCTGTGGTAGGTGACAGAGAGCATGGAGAGGTTGGCCACCGGGTTGGGGATGGCAGGAGCTTTGCAGCACGGCTGCATCTTCTCAGTGATGCTCTTCACCAGGGCCAGCACCATGCCCTGCACGCTGACTGTGCAGCTCTCAGCACTTCCCAGGACAGTCAGCGTGTCCAGCCGCAGCTCCAAGGCACCTAGAGAGACAGCACATCAGTGCTGGAGGCATGGAGGAGGCACACCACAGCATGCCAGACTCCCAGCTGTGGGGTTATTGCAGGACAGCCACCTGGGATCAGCCTGTATGCTACTTACCCACCAGGGCCGAGAGTGTGAAAAGGTTCACATCCTCCACCTTCAGATCCACCTTCCAGAGCAGCCGCCAGGGCTCACTGGAGGCAGAGGGGGGCTGTTTGGCAAGCTCAGCTCCGCTGGGCTGTGGGCAGAACAGGGGCAGGACCCTGGCCAGGCACTCAGTGCAGGTGTCTGACGACTCCACTTGCAACCCCCGGATGGTGCAGTCCAGGAAAAGCGTATCCGACTGGGCGCTGGACATGCCCAGGGGCTGGTTGTAGCTGCCCTGTAGGACAAACAGGATGATCACTCTCAGGCTGCAGGATGTCCCCGTACCACCCACATGGCATCTCTCTCCTGAAAGCCACCCTTGCCCCCTTGGCTTGCCCCTTACCTGGAGGTTGAAGGAGTCGAGGATGAGGGCTTCTCCCCACACGTGCATGTTGGGGGGATGTGGGGCACGCTGGATGTGCGAGTCGTTGCCCACACGCCAGCACAGGTGGTCCACGGCCAGCACCGCTCGCTGGTGCACGCTCTGCGGCCGCAGGTGCTGGTAGTCTGTGAGCAGAGAGGAGAGGGTGAGTGTGGGCAGGGCTTGCCCAAACACAGGCACAACCAGTCAGGGATCCACAGCCCCTGGCCACATGCAGACATGGGTAAGCACAGTGGCAGCACGGCCATCCCTGTTCCCCTCCTAGTGCCTCTCAGGCACAGCCATCAACCCCCAAGAAGAGCCCAGCAGCCACCCTGATGCCAGCCCGTACCTGCAGAGATGGAGTTGAAGCCCAAGGCGAAGGGTGGTGTGTCCCCCAGCTGCACGGACACACTGACGTTGGACAGTGAGGCACTCAGGATGATGGGCGCTATGATTTGGGGATAGCTCCTGCATGGGACAAGCAGGGATTGTCTTTTACTGGGAGCTGTAGGCCATAGAGCATGGCAGGGAACAGGCCCAGAGGGACACCCTCTCTTCAGGAGCTACCTGATCACCTCCCACTCTCTGTACCAGCCACCCCATCCCACAGGCTGTGCGCAGGGCAGAGAAGGTGCTGAGTGCCCAGGCACCCTGCCAGAGTGTGGCAAGAGCAAACAAGCTGTGATACCAGCAGCTGTGCTGAGGCCAAGTTTACCTTCCTTTGTGCCCTTGGCTGGGGACAGGCACTGCCCGGCACCTGTACTCTTGTGCCAACAGGCCCAGCCAGTGTGAAAACTCTTGGTGACGGTAGTGGATGATGCAGGTGTTGAGCAGAACAGCAGCCGAGAGGTCAATGGCTGTGACCTAGAGCAGGGAGAGGGCCAGGTGGCAAAAAACTCATGCCAGGAGCCAAACCAGTCACCCCCAGGAAAAAGGACTGTGCCCAGCAATCGCTTACCTGTAGGCTGGTCTTCAGGGAGTTGAGGCACACGATGCGTTGGCGGCTCTGGGACAGGAGAAGGCCATCTGTGGAGAGAGAGGAGCAGAAGTCAGGGGTGGCAGAGAGGAGTGGTGGTAGCCCTCTCCTGCCCTTCCTTCTGGCTACTTGCCCTCCAGCTGGAGGTCTACACTCATTTGGTCCAGGTCTGAGCTGGGCGTGAAGTTGCGCAGTGGGATCTGCTCGTCTTCACGCTGATATAGAAACTGCAGCAGCTTCAGGCTCCAGGTGAGGTGCCTGTAAGAAGCGGGGAAACACTGTCAGAAGGGAACCACACCATCATGTCCTTCATCTCCCCATTTCTCATCATCAGCTGACCAGCATGCCGGCATGGACAGACACCAGACAGTGCCCAGCTGAAGCCCAGCCCAGTGCTCGCATCCCATCAGCAGAGCATCCCATCAGGCTGTCCTGCTAGAGAACCAGCTCATGTCCTTCCTCCCTCCCCAAGAGCCCAGTCCCTGGCCAAGCTCAGTCCTTCCCACTGGGGTGGGCTCTAGGACTCACTCTCTGCAGTCTGGATGAGCAGGGAATGGCACAGCTGTTTCCAGGTCCATGTCCCAAGCACTAATTTGGTTTAGGACAGCCTCTTGCCTCTACCTGCCTCCTTACCTCTTCTGGCTGTTCATGGACAGCACCATGCTAGTGTTCTCCAGCTTCATCTCCACCCTCCTGGGGATAAGCTGCAGAGTGTCCCTGCTCAGCACAGACAGGGACTTTGGGGGCTCCTCAGGGCCTGGAGAAGAACACAGTCATGGGAAGGCTCTTGCCCAAAGCCCCACACTCTGCAGCAGGAGGGAGTGACGGCACAGCCAAATCCCTCTGGCTCCAGTGCAAGCATGGGGGCTGCCAGCCCCTGCCGGGCCTGGAGCTTGTCCCTGTCCCTGTCCTGACCTGTGCTGGGCTGTTCCCCTGTGCTGCTGTGCTGGGCCCCGGCAGTGACGTGGTGCAGGAGGGGGCTGCAGAAAAGCCCCTCGTGCAGCTCTGCCTGCAGTGTCCGGATGCACAGCCGGACGCCCACCAGCCGCCGCTTGCTGCTGATCTCCAGCGAGAGGGACAGTGCCAGGGCCAGCTCTGCCAGGCACGTGTCATCCTGCGTGGGGATACAGCAAGGAGTGACACCCAATGTCCTGCCAGCAGATGCTGCAGGTGCCCAGCATTGGGCTCAGAGCCTCACAGCATTGCCCAGCCTCAGGGACATGCTGGAGTGGGTCCTCAGGGTATCCCACAGAGCCGGTGCCCAGGCTCCAAGTGTGGAATTCTCCAGCACTCACCAGCTGGCTGCTCCGGAGGACTTTGCTGTTCACCTTTGTCAGGCTCACCTCGCAGGTCAGGCTGGGGAAAGCAGAAAAGAGAGGGAGGATGTGGGCCTTGCTGCTGCCAAACCAAGTCCCTGTCCTCTCTTTTCTGTGGGACACGGGGATCCCAAGTCCCTGCTTCAAGTGCTCCTCAAAGCAGATCATGCCCTAAGTCCATGCACACCAGCAACACATTATTTGGAGAACACACAACTCAAGCTTCCCATGATGCAAAAAGGAACCAGGCCAGCCTGGAGAAGGTTAATGTGTCACATCACAGGTGACATGAGATGCTGCTGAGTGGAACAGAGAGAGAAGACAGCAGGCTGGGGTCAGAGGAGCCTCCCTGCCCCTGAAGCAGAGTGCATGCAAGCACAGTATTACCTCTTCCCGTTGCCATTCAGGAGGAGACGCGTCTGGCTGGCCTGGATGTGCCAGAGAGACTCTGAGGTGGCCACGTGCAGAACCATGATGTTGATGGAATCCATGTGGATGGAAAAGAGCTGGGAGGAAGGTGCTACGGTGAGGGATATCCGACAGCAGCGCAGCCCACAACAGCGTCTCATCAAGCCAGTGCCTCACCTGGCTAAGTAGCCTTAGCAGGGAGGGTTTAAGGGTCAGGTCTGCTCTGCTTTCATTTCCGTCAGCTTCTCTAGGAGCCTCCGGGACGGACGGCTGGAACCCAGGGCCCTTCTGGAGATCCGTGCGGATTCGCACCTCGCCAAAACACAGCTCGAAGTAGCGCCTGTGGGAGAACAGCACAGGCAGCTCTTACAAGAGCTCACACTTGGCACACCCAGCCCCACCACCAGTGATGTCCCCCATCCCAGGAATATGCAGGACCAGCACAAGGGCACCCACAAGACACTGCCACCTCAAAAAGTGGTTCACTCTCTCAGAGCAGACCATGGGGAAATAAGGATGTCAGGAAGGTGTAAAGGCAGCAGGACCACAGTCAGTGGGGCTAGGGGTGAGCCAGACCCCCCAGGCAAGCAGGCAGGGAGTTGGCGTGGGGGTACATACGGCAGCTCCCGGCTCAGTTTACTGGAGATCCAGATGTTATCAATCTCCTGCAAGGACACACGGGCAGGTCAGAGAAGAAACAACCTGAGCCTTATGATGCTCATCCTGACATTCCTGCTCTACTCCCAATGCCTGGGATCATTCAAGGAGCAGCTAAAACCCCAAGTGTGGCCCTTGGAGGAAGGGCCTGGCACCAGCCATGGGGATGCCCAACAGGAGCATGGCTACACAGATTTGCTGCCAGCCTATAAGTGACCGTAACCACCCTCTCTGCCCGTCTGCCCGTGACCACCCCTTGCTCGGGTACCCACCACAGTCTGCTGCTCCCGCTGAAACTTGAGGCTGATGTTCTGGGCCCAGAAGAAGCCGAAGGAGCCAATCTTCAGCTCCGCATGAAGCTTCTGCCGGCACCAGGTGACAGCCAGGCGACATGCCAGCCACCTGTGGGGACAGGGGGAAGGCCAGGGTCAGCCTCCCCACTGGGGCTGGGGACCAGCCCTCTTTGCCCTTTGAGCACCAGCTCCAGCACCCACAGCTGGACAGGAGCTCCCAGGGCCCCAGGCTGGGGCAGAGACCCTGCAGGGTCACCCCCAACAATCTCTGACACATCCTCCAAGCCCTGAGGGGTCCCTTTGACCCCCATACCCCCCTGACAACCCCGTGCCCACTCCTGCAGGCTCCCATAAACTTCTGTATGCCCCCAAGGCACTGACATCCCCAACCTCCCAGCCCTAGGAGCCCTCAATTCCCTGCAGACTCCCTCCAAGTCCTGTGAGCCCCCCAAATTCCCCAAACTCCCCAGAGCCCTCTTTGTCCCCCTTAATCCCTGCTTCTCCCCTCCTAGACCCCCAACACCTCACCCTCAGCCTCGTGGGGCCCCCTCCATCCCTGACACTACCCCAACCACCCTTATCACCCCCCAAAAC
>NW_021940460.1:6896238-6898019 GCF_001715985.3 Manacus vitellinus
GGGCAGGGGGTGACATTAGGGCTGATGCTGGGATGAGGTGAAGGAGGTGACACCGGGATGGGGAGAGGGGGCGAGTGACATTGGGTCCGGCACTGGATGGGGCGAGAGAGGTGACGCTGGGTCTAGGTACCAAAATGGGGCGAGGAGGTGACACCAGTTTTGGCCTCCAGCCCCGGGCTATTCTCTGCATCCCCCACACAAACAGTCACACCACAGCGCAGGGTTCAGCACTTTTATGGTCCCAGGTCCCCGCAGGATACGGAGAGTGGTTTGGGGTACAGCAGGGGTGTACAGTTCCTGGGGACAGCAGTCCTTGGACGGATAAGGGGGCTGCAAGGGACAGGGTGAGTTTGTCATTCTGCTCTGGGGTTGGGTCTGGATGTCGGGCTTGGCTTTGTGCTGGATTTGGGATGTTGGGACCTGCTTTGTGTCAGGGCTTTGTGTTGGGCTCTGCTTTGGGTCAGGTCTGGATCCTGGGACCTGCTTCATCTCAGATTAGGGACACTGGAATCTGCTCCACATCGAATTCAGGACACTGGGATCTGCTTTGTGTTGGAGCTCTGTCCTGGTGTGTGTCAGTCCCAGGTGGGTCCCAGAAGCCATCCCCTGGGTTCAGTGGTCCCAAACATGGCAGGGCAGCACCCAGTCTCAGCATCAGTCTGTCTGTCCCTCACAACTCAGCGTGGTACCGCTCTGCTTTGAAGGCCTCGCCGGGCTGCATGAAGATGCCCTCCATCACCTTCCAGTAGTTATTCTGGCTGGACGTGGCCATGCCATGCACCTCCTTCTGCCCATGGATGGGCCGCCCATACTGCTCCCCCGTCACCGAGAGGAAGACGTCGGTGGAGGTGTGCTGGAAGCGAACCTCGTCATCCCGCACCCAGTAGGTCCCGCTGCACACCACTGTCCAGTCGTCCAGGTAGTCACCCTCGCCGGCCTCCCCAAATGCACTCACCTCCTGGGGGTGAAGAACAGCTCATTTTGGGGGCCAGGATGAAGGGGGGAGGGACTCGCACCTTGGGGTGGGCAGAAGAAGGGGCTGGGCCTAGGGGTGGGAAGGACATAGTTATTGGGACTTGGAGGGTCTGGTTGGGATTCAGGCACTGGCAGGGCAAGGGGGAACCAGTACAGACTGGGGAACAAGGTGGGACTGATAGGGACCCAGCTGGGACCAGGGGAAAAAGCAGTGCTGGTAGGGACATGGGGGACAAGAGGGACCCAATCTGAACTGAAGCACAAGGTGGGACTGGTGAGGGCATATGGGACATGACTGGGGCCAGGGCACAAGGAAGGGAAATGAGAGACCTGGTTGGGACAGGGAGAATCCAGGAGAGACTGGGGAATAAGATGGGGCTGGCAGTGACATGGGGGACAAGGGGGACCCAGTCTGGACTGGAGAACAAGACAGAACTGGTAGGGAGATGGGGGACAAGGGGAACTCAGTTGGGACTGGTAGGCACAAGGAGAACGGGGAAAAAAGGAGAGACTGGTAGGGACCTGGAGAAAGAACCTGGTAGGGCCTGGGGAACAAGGCAGGGCTGATTAGAGACATGGAGGACAAGAGGAACCCAGTCTGAACTAGGAAACAAGGTGGGAGTGCCAGGGACAAGGGGGACCCAATCGGGATTGGTAGAGCCTGGGCGAACCCAGCAGGGACTCAGGGGACCGGGCAGGGGCGGTGACAAGGGGAAAGGCGCTGAGCCCGGGGCTCGGGGGCGATCCGCGGTGGGTACCTGGTTGCCGGAGAGCGGGGAGGCGAAGCGGTGGCTGTGGAGGTTGCG
>NW_021940460.1:6898989-6931040 GCF_001715985.3 Manacus vitellinus
TGCGGGACATCGCTGACACGGTGTGGGGAGCTGGTGGATGTGAGGAGATGTGGCGTTGGGGAACATCGGGATGCTGTTCTTGGAGGCGAGGGAAGGAAAGGGTCTGACCTTGGTTTCTCAGGTCCACCGGTGGTCCCGAATCCCCCTGCTCCGCAGGTGGGATTCCTGGATCACCCTGGTCTGCAGGTGGGATTCCCAGACCGCTGCATTAGGCTTTCCAAACTTCTGCCAAGGCCCTCCCTGAAAAGCAGAGGGCTGGCAGCCTGGGAAGGCCCTTTTTGGGTTTAATAAATGACTAAAAGGTGGCAAAAAATGGTAGGTGATTGGTGCTCACAGTGGAGTGAGTTTATTGTGGAGTTTCACTGTCATCTTCACTGCTCTTTTTTTTTTGTTTGTTTTCCTGAGTATGGTGATGTGGAGAAGGAAAATTTAATCCTAAATTATTTAGGATAGCTAAACCAGACTGTGGAGTTGCAGAGACCAGATAATACTGGGTGGGAGTGGTGGTGTGGTAAACGAGATATGATGGCAACAGGTGTAATGAAGGCAACAAACGCTCCAGTAATTGACTCTACTCTACTGTTCAGGGAAGAGCTGTTGGAGTCTTAGTAATTGCTTTTTTTAAAACAACTTCAACAGCCCACTGTGTCCTAAAAAGGATATTTTGGAATTACTTTAAAGGAGCAGAGAATGAGATAGAAAACATCATTATGCTGCTGCCTAAATGGTTGGCAGTTTGTGCCCTGGTAGTTATGGTTAGACCACCCCAAAAGGGGAGCGCTGGAAAAGGCAGGAGCAGCAGAGATGAGCAAGTTTTTGGGCAAGCAAAGCCTTGTTTCCTCACCTTAGGGAGGAGACTTGCTGACAGGAGATATGATGCAGGTGCGTGAAGTCATGGGCAGGTCAGAGAAAGCGAGGAGGGAGCATCAATTTTCTGTTTCTTACAGGAAAGTATGATGCAGCAGGGCCAAAATAAAGAGGTGGAAGTGCTGTTTCACACAACATGCTATTAAATGTGTCACTCTGCCACAGGACGTGCTGCCACCCGATAGCATCAGGGGCGGTGGGACCAGCAGGAGCATTAAAACCAACGAAGCAGGTATGGGAAGTTCCTGAGCTGTGGTGTCTGCTTGGCTGGACTTTCCCTGTCGTGGCGTTGTTGGTCTCCAGTCATCACTTCCCCCTCGGCACAGCCACCACTGAGCAGGGTGGGAGTGTGTGGTTCAGGTGCCGACTTCAGAAATCTGTAAAACGGCTGAAAAAGCTAACTATATAAATGTATATATTGGTGATGTCAGGGCTAGCAGGTGACATCAGCCCTGCAGAAGTTCATGTGGGTACTAGGGAATGGCCCTGAGGAAGAGCTCAGCGCTGACGAGGTGCCCGTGAGGGTTGTTTGTTGTGGTGGGAGTGCCTTATGGTGCTTCACAGGGATGGTTTCTGTTAGGCTCTTAAGCTTCAAATTAAAAGATGCCAAGATGATTTTTGTCTGGATTCTGTGATGGGACACAGCTTGAAGATCGTGGTGTAGTTATTAATGTTAAATCCACACGTTCCAGCTCAACTATGGCTTTTTTTTTTTTTTTTTTTTTTTTTTTTTTTTTTTTTTTTAAGAAAAATGACATTGGTTTCATTGGGAGCTTCAGGCAGTGGAACAGTGGCGCTCTCTTTGCAGTTCATTTGTGTTTTTCCTAGTCAGCCATTTGTTGTCACAGTTTTTTAATCCTTTCAATGTACTTGGACTGTGCCAAAATTAATTTAATGACCATTTAATTGACAAAAATTAATAGATTTGGCTTCCTTAGGCTCTGTATTTTGAGTAGAGTTTCCCCGAGATTTCTGAATCCTCTCTCTAGTTTGATTTTTTGAAGTGTAGACATGAGAACTGAGAGAGGCTGTTCAGTGGTGGCTTTGGCAATGTGGTTCCATGGGCCTGTGATCTTAAGTGAACTCTTAGTTGAACTATAAAATGACAGAGATTAGAACCATCCCTGTCCAAACCCTCTCCCCCTTAAAAAAAAACCCACAAAACCAGTGTTAGCATGGTTCAGGGCCCTGGTGTTGTTTCTCCCCCAGAAGATGGGGGGAGTCAAGGACTGTGCCTGGGCTGTCGTGAAGCCTAAATGAGCACTGGGGTTTGCTGTTTTGTGCACTGTCACTGCTGTCCTGAGGTTGACTGCTGAATAATAAATACATCTTGCTGGGAGGACACTCCTTGGTTATTCTGTGAGCACCACTGTGGTCTCCTGCTTTAGTGGACATTGCAGTGCCCGGAGAGCATCTGATGCTTCTGCTTTCCCTCACCCCACACCTGCTGAGGCTGTGAAGCTCCTGTGGGACACTGCCATTCCTGATGCCATCCTGCATCACATGGCAGTGTCCCTCTGCCTTGCCAGAGTACCAAGTGCAGGAATTTTCCCTGTAAGTTCTGATATTTGAAATGTGTCTCCATTTCTAAACCCTAATGAGTTTTCTCTTGCTGGTGTTTGATGTACAAAGCCGTGTCTGCCTCACGTACTGTGATGTTTTGCAGTCCTGAGCAGCCAGCAGGTATCTGGATGTGTGGCCAAGGCTTTACAGGTGTTTGAATGTCTGATTTCCGAAATTCTCAGGTTCCTCAGAAAGCAGCACTTGTTCTAGAGACCCGGCCTGACCTAACCAGGAGGGCAGCTCACAGAGCCCGTGGCTGATGTCCAGCCTGGTCCTGACCTGATCAGAACTCTACTGTCCCAGTACTGACAGTGAAGAGCTGTCTGCTCCAGGCATCCCAGCTAAAAGGAGAATGTGGACTCTGGATAATTGCTATTGTGCCCTTGAGCAGAGCAAAGTGCAGACACTCCTGATTGAAACAGCTCTGCTGGCCCAACAGTCTTTGATTTTTAAATCCTCCTCATGCCCACACAAATGGGGCTCTCCCTGTGTGACCCACCACACCGAGCTCTGCTCTGCACCTCCATCTGTGCTGGCTGCAGCCTTCACTTGCCTCCCTGGCCTGTTTTGTTTCAAAATAGGGCCTTTCTGGCACAGAGGGTGGGAGAGACACCCTAAGTCCATATCTGATTCAACATCTTGTTTCTGTTTTCCATGCTAAGTGACATCCCTGCTGTCCTGAGGTGGATTTCACTGGAGCTGAAAGCACCCAGTTTTGTGGGTGGTTGGCTTGTGTGGAACCTGCTTGGCTGGATTATTAAATAAGATGGTTTTCTTAAGTCCTAGTTGTTCTCTGTGTCCAGACAAATTTGATTTGATGTGGACTGAAATTGCCAGGAAATGGTAGAACAAGTGATGAGGAAGCAAGTTGGAATTGTGAGTGAAACACTTCACTGGCAGAGGACAGTGAAACTCTATGTGGTGCTGTGATGAGGGGGTTTTTTTCTGGCTGGGTTTTTGTGCTGATCATGAGCAGGAGATAAATGAGGTTATTAGACTTGGAAATGCTCTAGGAAAAACCACTCAGCCTGAAGTTTTATATATGTTAATACACCCTGGTGAATACCTGTAGCAGAAGAATTGGTGACAAAGCACGAAGTTGACATAATATTCATACACAGGCTGCTAAATATAACCCCTGTTCCTTTACTGTGTGTAGTTACACAGTTCATCATTGGCATTTGCTTCAGGAACATGCATTTAACTGTCATCTCTGCTACCCTCTGAGGTATTATTTCTGACGGGGTGCTTAAATACATGTGTGTGACTTCTAGTGTCCTCTCAAGGGCAGGGATCACCCTGTGCCTATGCACTGAACCAGAGCAGCCATGTCCTCTCTGGGTGCAGAGCAGAAGCCTTGGCCTGCTGCATTTTCTTCCTGTCTGGACCATCCTAGATAGATACTGGCCATGGCCACATATTCTGCAGCCAAGGAGTGTAAGCTGCTGTGTGCTGGTGTCTGAAATCTGGCAGAGGTCTTTCCCTAGTCTTTGTTGTGGCTTTTCTTTAATGAGATCCGGACAACACATTCATTTGGAGCTGTTCGTATTTCGAGACTTAAAAGATCATCCGAGATCAGCCTCGGACCATTTAACTTTAGCTGAGCAGTAAGTCCCTGGTTTTCTCGAAGTTGTTGTGTTTGTGCACCAGATGTGTGGATCTCGGGGCAGAACATGAAATCCTGCACACAAGAAGTGTCGTGGCAAAGCCTTGATCAGGTTGTCCCATGTGGGACTGATTTCCTTCAGCTGGTTGGTTGCAATGGGGAAATGATTATGGGAATATTTTGAAGCGTGTTTGTTTAGGTATCATTCCCTGGCATATGGAATTATTTACTCATCTTTTTTTTCTCTGTTGTTTTTTTTTTGTGTGTGTGTGTTAAATTACATCTGATGTAATTTAACATGGAAGTTTTGGCTTTAGATCTGACACCTCTGAGCTTCTTTTTGTACCCTCCCAAAGGCTGGTATTTCTTCCTGGGCTGGCGTTTTCATATTCACAGCCATTTGAGGAATTGTTTTGTTTTTCCTTATAGCTGACTCTTGTAAGCTTCTGTTGTTTTGATGTATTTTAAAAAAACCCCAAGTTTCCTTTGAAAACTTTAAAATATCAGCAAGTTTGTAACCACAAGAAGTGGAAGGCTCAGAGAGACAGAACTTGAGCCCTGTCTTCATGGACACAGGCTTTCTGTTGTGCTAAGCATCATTTATATTGTTTCCAGAAACCCTGTTTGGCAAAAAACATCAAACAAAAGGTTCTGGATATAGAAAATGCCCTGTTTTTGTAGTTTCTTGTTGCTTCCTCATCTCTGGACAGAGGTCTCTGCCTTGGAACACCCTGGCAACAGCTCCAGCTGTGTGGGGTTGTGGAGTTGGGCAGCCACAAGCCCCCAATCCCGGACCCCAGACCCCTCTCCTGGTTTCTCCATGGGCTCTGCAATGCCTTGCCAACAGCTGGCAGCCACAGCTCAGTCAAGACCATTTTCAGGGTCATCCTGGCTTCATTAACTGAGTGAGGATTAATCATATTAAGATCCTAAATGACACCGTGCAGCATCAGTGGGAGCTTTCCCAGCCGTGTGGGAGGGTATGGATGGGATGGAGGGCTCTGGCTGTGTGCACATTTCAGCTGCAGCCAGAGCTGGGCTGTGTTACAAGCGCTGCTGTGACAGCTCCTGTCCTGCTCACCCAGACACAGGGTGGCAGGAGCTGGCAGCTCTTTGGCTGCTGGCTTCGCTTCCCTAATCTCTGGTGACAGGGATGGCCAGGCAAGGTGGACACTGGGTAATTCAGGGCCCTGATAGCTAATTTGAAACACTCTTGCCTTAGCTGTCCTCTCTCCAAAACCTGAAAGGGGAAGTGCCTGTGTTTTGCTTGTTCAGCTGATGCCAGGGATGTTTCCTCTTTCCCCAGTTGCTGCAGCCATGTCTGACTTTGTGGAAAGCGAAGCGGAGGAGTCAGAGGAGGAGTACAACCAGGATGGGGAGGTTGTGCCCAGAGTAACCAAGAAGTTTGTAGAGGAAGATGAGGATGGTGAGTTTGCTGGATTGTCTATTCTGCATCCTGTGACTCTGCAGATGGAGCAATAACTGTGCTCTAATAGCAGGGCCATCTGTAGTCAATAATCTCTGCTGTTTAAGTGCTGCCCTTCCTCCCAAGTGCTTAGGTGGTTTTTATATTTGGCAATAAAAAATACTCTGCTTCACCCCTGTGGGACTTGCAGTCACACAATTTGATAGTAAACAATAAAAGCAGAGGAATTCTCCCAGTGTGACCACTCCACCTGTTCCCTCTGCAGAGAGAGCATGAGACCACGAGACAAGAAGTGGGGTTCTGGCATGAGCAGCTGGCTGGGTTCTGTGTCAGTAAAAGTGTTCAGTTAAAATTGTGTGGATGGTGTGAAGGAAGATGCTCCTTGCCCAGAGCCAAGTCTCCGTGGATAACCAATGAGTAAATGTCTAACACATGCTGCTCTCCATCCCAGATGAGGAAGAGGAGGAGCTGAATCTCGATGATCAAGATGAGCAGGGGAACCTGAAAGGATTCATTAATGATGATGACGATGAGGAAGAGGAGGAAGAAGCTAGTGACTCTGGAGACTCTGAGGATGATGTTGGCCACAAAAAGAGAAAGCGCAGTAAGTTTGATGATGATTGTTCATATCAGTAGAATGCTCTGACACTGACCTGCCAGGGAGCAGAGCTCTCCCTCTGCCCTGGGTGTCTGCATGGGTTGGGTAAGCTGTACCCTTCTTGGCTTAGTGCTTTCCCAGATTAGTAAAGAGAGAGAGTAACTCATCTCTGGTCACTTCTCTAGCTTTTGATGACCGCCTGGAGGATGATGATTTTGACCTCATTGAAGAGAACTTGGGCGTTAAAGTCAAAAGAGTGAGTTGTGTTGCCATGCTGCTGTTAATGGTGTGGTGTGTCTTAGTGTGGAGGAGGGTGGGCTCTGGCCTGGAGTGAGCAAGCAGTGCCTCTCCTCTGCTCCTGCCCTCTTGGAAAGAGAGAGCTGAGTGCTTGAAGGAATCAGGATCTCTCCTTGCCCAGGCAACTGGGAAGTGGCTTCCTGGAGTTTGCAAAACACTTTGGTTCCTAAAGTCTGCTACACTCCTCCCTTCCCATCTCTGCGAGACCATCTCATGTTCCAGTAACTTTCTCCTGTGTGTTGCTAACCTCAAAGTCAGCACAGGCTATTATGGGCTCTAAAGCTCTTTCTGTAACACTAGAGGCACATCAAGCCAGGCCAACACTGGTGGTGACAGCACGCAAGTGACACAGGCACAGGCTCCTGAGGGGGTGGCTCTTGTCCCCTGCAGGGCTCCATCCTGCTCCCTCTCAGGTGCCTGCAGAGGAAGTGCAGTGCTGGCCTGGCAGAGCCCACACTGAGCTCGAGTGCTGTGCCAGGGACTGTGGGCACTAACAAGGCGTTTTCCTTGCAGCAAAAATTCAGACGTGTGCGAAAAATGTCTGATGATGAGGATGATGAAGCAGAAGACTATGGAAAGGAGGAACATGAGAAGGAAGCCATTGCTGAAGAAATCTTTCAGGATGGCGAAGGCGAGGAAGGAGGGGAAGCTGTTGAAGCTCCTGTTGCTGCACAAGAAGAGGAAGAAGAGGAGGAGGAAGATGAATCTGGTGCGTATGGATGGTCTGAAGTTTGTTGTAGGATTAAAGCACAGGAACAAAGTTCAGACTTTCTCTGAGCTATAAGTAACCAAAGGCTGTGACCCTTTGTGGTAAAGCTCTTGTTGGTCTGATTAGTAAAATCCCTAGAATTAAACATTTCTGAGTAACAGGTTTAGTTTCTCTGTCTAAATCACTTTGTGCAGCAGCACATTATGTGTGCTGAGATCTTGAACATCTTCCCTAAGCTGCCTCAAAAATGAAAATGCTTCAAAGAAAGGGGGTCAGGGCACTGTTTAGTACCTAGTGCATGCCTGCCCTCCTTCTCTTCAGCATCAGACTGTCACCACTGCTACTACCATACCCAAAAATTTTCAAGAATTCTTTCTACCTACTGTCCAAAGCACCCATGCCTCTTCTGACTGTATTTCCAGTGCACTGCTTTGCAGCTAATTGCCAAATGGCTTTGCCTATGTCTGGAAGTTTGTTCTAGCTTGTTACTGTGGTTTAGGCTCCTGGAATGTCTGAGGTTGGTGTAGAAGATGCTGTGGGGAGCTGGGCAGACTGACAGCCAGCAGCAACCTCAGTCTGTGGTGGAGGCTCATAGTTGTTGCATAGTCTGTCTGAGCTGAGCTTTGTCAGACGTACCAGTTGATTATCCAAGTGTCCTGACCACTGAATTGTTTCTTCATGTCCAGACATTGATGACTTCATTGTGGATGATGATGGACAACCTCTGAAGAAGCCAAAATGGAGAAAGAAGCTTCCAGGATACACAGATGCGTAAGTATCGATTGGAAATTGGCCTGGAGCCTCGAAAACAGTGCTCAGCTTACTTGGTTCTTGCAACTGCAGAGTGATTCAGCTTGTGGTTGGATACCACTGGTCTCTTTCCCGAAGGGAACGTGGTAGATTTAAACATAGAGCTTTTAGTGTTTAATTTATGAAACACGTGACTCCTGGATTTTTTAAAGGATACCAAAACCATGCCCTTAGGAGAAGCATTTGCATGTAAAGCTCAGAATTGTGTACCTACCCGTGATTTTTTAGGCAGAGTGGAAAACTAAAGCTTAGACTTAGGTACCCCTGGCCTCTTCTGTGTGGCTGGAAGGATGGTCTGTGAACTGCACCCTGGGGCTGAATGAGTTTTTTTTCTTTCCAGTGCTTTGCAGGAAGCCCAGGAAATCTTTGGTGTGGACTTTGACTATGATGAGTTTGAGAAGTACAATGAGTACGATGAGGAGATGGAGGAGGAATACGAGTATGAGGATGAAGAAACCGAAGGGGAGACCCGTGTACGACCCAAAAAGACCACCAAGAAGCGTGTCAGTCGGCGTAGCATCTTTGAGATGTACGAGCCCAGTGAGCTGGAGAGCAGTCACCTAACGGACCAGGACAACGAGATCCGCATGACAGACATGCCTGAGAGATTCCAGGTGAGGGAAGGGGTTGAAGGTGTGCAGGCAGGAAGCATTTCAGCTCCCACTGAGTGCAGCAGGGCTGGGACCTGGAGGCCAAGAGCCACCTGGATTTTGGCATCTCTTCTTCCCTCTTTGAAGATCCTCCCTGTCAAATTATAGGCTAAAACTCTGCATTCAGGCCTGTCAGTGGCATGGGAACTGTGGTACCTGTGTGAGCTCTGTTTTAGCCCCGTGACAGTTTCCCTGTGGCCACTGGGTGCCAGTGTTTTACTGCTGGGAGTGGCACAGGGCTTGGGCTGTACTGAGATGGCTTTGTGCTGGATGCTGTTAGAAATCCCTTGAGCTGGACCTCTGGATAGCAAGAGATGCAGTGCCAGAGAAGGTTTGGGAAGGTTTCTAGCCTACCTTTGTCCCAGCCAACACATAACTGCTGTAACCCACTTTATTTGAAATGACCAGGACTTACACTGCTCTCAATACCAAGTGCTGTTTGTGCTGCAAGGAATCACTCTGTTGTTTCATATCTTAGTCTTAATTTTAGCCTGTATTCAGATTTTCACTGAACAGTCAATCTCTCTTTAGTGTATGTTAATGTAATTCTGTGCAGAGATTTGTTACCCTACTCTGTTAAATGGGATGTGTGAAGCTGCCAGTTTTCTGAAGGGCCTTTTTTTCCCATGCCAGTCTGTGCAGCACAAGGGAATGCTGTCTGTGATGTCTTCTGGCTGTATATGGCCTGTTCACACGTTTTGTCATCTTGACGGATGTCAGTGGTGATTAGAGCAGGCCCCCTGAAAGAGAAGTGGCTGAGATTAAGTGCCCAGAGAGGGTTTGGAGCTGCTTTGTGTTCTGTTACTCCGTGGCTGCAGCAAGAAAAGTGGTAACAAGGCACAGATAGATTGGAGCAGGATGTAACTGCAGAGGGTTTGGGAGACTGGTAGGAAGTGGAGATACCCTGACTTGATCTTCACAGATTTTGCACCATTGCAGGCCTTTCCACCAGCCTTTGACAAAATTGTTGTTGCCTTTATCTAGTGTAAAGCTGGTGCAGGTTTCCTGTGTGCTCAGAAGGTGCAGACATTGAAGGGCTATCCTTGGCACCCCATGGCTGAGGGACCCACAGGCAACCTGCCACTCAAAACAATAATTTCCAGGCCTCTTGAAAGCAGTGCAAGCCCTGGTGTTGCATGTGCCTCTGCTCATGCTGTTGTCTCTTCCCAGCTGCGATCCATCCCGGTGAAGAGCGCTGAAGATGATGAGCTGGAGGAAGAAGCTGACTGGATTTACAGGAATGCATTTGCAACTCCCACCATCTCCTTGCAGGTAAAGAGCTATGCCTGGGACTTTTGTCCTAAGAGGGCTTGAAGGCACTGCAGATTTCCAGCCTGGAGACATTGGTCCAGGAGTCTGCTGAGAGGAATGTAGTCCCCTTCCTTTCTGATTTTGAGCAGGTCATTTAACATGCACATCTTCATTTTCGTGTCCATGAAACAGGACAAAAAGGAACACAATGAAGTTGAAAGAATAACTGTCAAGAATGCTTGAGAAATATTTGAGCCACTGTGCACTTAGGGCTAAATTAGTATTAGCCATGATCTGCTTTTGGCCATCAGTTACCTTGGCCAGGTGCTGCTTTTCCCTTTTTCTTTAAGCCTCTCAGGGCTAGGATCTAAATCAAAGTGTGTATTTAAGTCTGCATTCCTGACTAACAAAAGAACCACATCTGTAGCCTGAGGCTGCTCTTCTAAGGGGTCAGCTCAGGAATAGAACACAATGTGTGTTTCTCCTCTTTAGGAGAGTTCTGACTACCTTGACCGTGGACAAGCCAGCAGCTTCAGCCGCAAGGGGCCCAGCACTATCCAGAAGATTAAAGAAGCCCTGAATTTCATGAGAAATCAGCATTTTGAGGTAATTTGTAACTCTGCTTCGTTACCAAGGTCTGGGTTGCTGTCTCCTTTTCCTGAAAGGATCAGCAGGGCTGCTGGAAGCATTTAGGGCAGCACATTAGAAGGGGCTGTGGCAATGCAGGATTTTAAGGCCTGTTTGATGGGGCTGCTGTCATTGTCTTTCCCTGATTCTGGACAAATTGATGCTAAATAAGGTGGGAAGCTTCAGAGTCTCTTGAGCCTTGCTCAGTCTCTCCAACCTGTTCTCTGAGGTGTAACCTGACGTTGCAAAGTTTTGTGTCTGATGTGGTATATTCTCCAGTGAGTAAGATCTCAGACATGATGTGGTACGTGTCCTACGCTGCTGCCCCATTAGTTTGTTCTCCCACATGGAACAGGAGCTTTTTCTGGGGTCCTGGCTGCCAGGAACAAGCCAGTCTCCTGCACAGTGGTAATGAGTCTCATTTCTGACCCAGGTCCCGTTCATCGCCTTCTACAGAAAGGAGTACGTGGAGCCAGAGCTGCACATCAACGACCTGTGGAGGGTCTGGCAGTGGGATGAGAAGGTGAGGAGTGTTTTCCCTACAGGTTGTCCCATCAGCATTTAACATGTCTTTCTACCTAGCCTGATACTTTCTACAGATATTGGTTCGGCCATGGAGACCTTGTGTGTTTGATGTTTTTACCCATGTCTTTTTGTATGTTTGCTGTCATGTGGTAGTAGGGGATATCTAACAAAATACGATTTAAACCAGTCCTTCCCCTTCACTGAATTCTTTTTGTATAGTGACCTTACCTGTCAGCAGTGCAATTTCTTTCTCTACTATGAGGTAGATCCAAACCTAGGTTCTTTTTTTCTGTTAACATAATTCATCTCTGAGATGAGACCTGCCACATGTGACATTTGGGCTTGGCCAGTCTTGAAGATTTTGATAATTATTTTTATATGACAAATATCCCAAGATCCTTGGAGCCCTTGCTTGGGAAGGGAGGAGAAAGTTGACCCACTGCAATGGTGTGTTTCACTGGAATTCTTTTATTCTCATGTCAGTGGACACAGCTGAAGATACGCAAGCAGAACCTAACACGACTGTTTGAGAAGATGCAGGCCTATCAGTATGAACAAATCTCTGCTGATCCAGACAAGCCCTTGGCTGATGGAATAAGGGCCCTGGATACTACTGACATGGAGAGGTATGGTGCCATGGCTTCCTTATATTCATTCCAAAATGACTTAAAATGTGTGTTGACTCCCCCAAACAGCACAGGCTCTTTGGCCACTGTAAAGCACTGATTTTAGCCTCCCCACAAAACCAATAATGAGAAATACTTAAAATTCTTTTGGAGGATGAGCCCAAGGGCTCCTTCTGCCTGACCTGTGCCAGAGCAGGTTCCTTGAGTGCTCTGCCCATGGCTCAGCTGCAGGCAGGGTGTAACGTGCTGGCTGTGTGTGCCGTAGGCTGAAGGATGTGCAGTCCATGGACGAGCTGAAGGACGTGTACAATCACTTCCTGCTGTACTATGGGCGAGACATCCCCAGGATGCAGAACGCTGCCAAGGCTGCTCGCAAGAAGCAAAAGCGTATCCGAGAGGATGGCGAAGAGGAGGAAGGTTTGTCTTCTCAGATTTCATGGTTTCCTAATTCTGGGCTGCTTCAAAATCCTGGTTCAGAAGAAACCTATGAGAAAGTCTGTTGAAAAGCCCATATGTTTGCACAGAGCATCTCTGCTGTTTGCTTTCGTCTCAATTTAATCCTTGGTCTTCCAGGCACCTCTGAAAATGTTTAGTTTACCACACAAGGTGCTCTTTCCAATGGAATATGAATAGCACCCCTCATGGCAGGGGCCAAAGCAAGGATTACCCACCTTGATGTGTGTCTTAATGTGCAACCCAGTCACAGTGCCATTAAAACTGCCAGAGAGTGAAGCTGAAGATAGCATTTTCACTGTCTTTTCTAGCCCTAAATAATTTTAAGGCTACTGTGACCTTTGAGATGTGTTTGTGGGATTAGGGACTTTGTTGCACAACGTAGGTTGTGTTTAATCCCCTTGCTGTACTTCTGACATGCTCCAGCTCTCTGGATGCCTCTGTAACGTATCCTTCCTACAGGGGAAGGGGAGGATGCCGAAGATGATGAGCAGAAAGGGCCTGAGCTGAAGCAGGCTTCCCGTCGGGATATGTACACCATCTGCCAGGCAGCTGGGCTGGGTAAGGCTGTGCTCTGTTGTGCTGACTGTGCAGTGGCCTGGCCCACGTGCTCTGCTGGGTGCTGTGACTTACCTGTAGAAGGAGGACTGATGGTTTTGCTCACTATAAGCTACAGTACCCTTGTCCTCACTGGGTTTTTGTTGTTTTTCTTTTCCCAGATGGCCTGGCTAAGAAATTTGGTCTGACACCTGAGCAGTTTGGAGAGAATCTCAGAGACAGTTACCAGCGTCACGAGACAGAGCAGTTCCCTGCAGAGCCCCTGGAGCTGGCCAAGGATTATGTGTGTAGGTCAGTGTGGGGGGATCTTTGTGGAGGTCCTGTGGACGTGACAAAAGCGAGGGGATCTGGGGACATTCTCAAGCCCTAAGCCTTCATGCTGCCTTTTTCTGCTTGTAGTCAATTCCCAAGCCCTGAAGCTGTGCTGGAAGGAGCGAGGTACATGGTGGCTTTGCAGATAGCCAGGGAGCCTTTGGTCAGACAGGTCCTGAGACAGACTTTCCAAGAGCGAGCTAAAATCAACATCTCACCGACCAAAAAGGGGAAGAAGGTAAGAAAGCAAGCCCTGACTCTGTGGGTCAATTCAGGGAAGGATCTAAATAACATACAAATGCTTGTTCTCCTGTGTCAGTGTCAGCTCTGAATAAATCTCAGAGCAGCATGTGAGCTGGGCTGTTGCAGAGGCTCAGCAGCGTGCTGCATTTTTAGTCTCAGCGTTTCACCAGGCCTGATTCTTGCTGTTGAGATGTTGCCTTCAATTGTTGGAACAGTCTCTGTTTCTCTGAGACTGGGCAGAAATTCCACTGTGTCCTGCTGGGGAAGGAAATGCAGAGTGGCAGGCATAGGGCTGAGGGGGTATTGAATAAAATCCATTGTCTGCTGTGGTATACAGAAGGGTCTTTCTTCATGAATGCCCTGTATGCATGCTGACTGTCTCTCCTCTTTCCCAGGATATTGATGAAGCCCACTATGCCTATTCCTTTAAATACATGAAGAACAAACCTGTGAAGGAGCTGCGAGATGACCAGTTCCTGAAAATGAGCCTGGCAGAGGATGAGGGACTGCTCACTATAGATATCAGCATTGACATGAAAGGAGTGGAGGGGTGAGTTCCCACTGGCCATGCCATCCACACCTTGGCAGACCTCATTCATCCAGTGCTGCTGTGCCCTTAAAGCTCCTCTGTAACCCAAACTGCCCCTGAAAGTCATGCCCTGGTAATTTTCTGCACCTTAATGTCAAACAGCCTCTTAGGGTCTTGTTTTTTCCATCATCTTAGTGAAAACTTAAGCAGACATCTATCTTACTCATTTGAAGTCAAACTCTGAAGCCTTTAGGATTTTTGTGTGAGGTGATGTTTGTTTCCCTACAATCCTCATGGAGTGCTCCTTGGTTCCTTCCCTGCACATCTGGGTGGCCACTCTATGCAATATGGGTGGGTTGGAGTGGCTGTGATCTGTCTACAGCATTGCTTCTGCAGCTAAAGCAGTGCTTGATGGGAGGGTTGGCTCCTCCCTGATTTTTCCAAGCAGCTTCCTGAATCTGAGGTGTTGCTGTTACATCCCTGCCCAGGAATCTGTCAGTGAGGGTGTCAGTGCAGGCATCTGGAGCCTTTCCTCTCCTTTCTTGCAGTTATGGGAGCGACCAGACGTACTTTGAGGAAATCAAACAGTTCTATTACCGGGATGAGTTCAGCCACCAGGTGCAGGAGTGGAATCGGCAGCGCACGATGGCCATTGAGCGGTCCCTCAACCAATTCCTCTACGTGCAGATGGCCAAAGAATTGAAGAACAAGCTGTTGGTGGAGGCCAAGGAGTATGTCCTAAAGGTGAGATGGGACAGAGGTGGATTTGAGTCAGAGCTGGGGTTACAAACACCTACAGTCCTACAGCATGCTGGGGATAGCTGCTGACAGGCCATACACGGGTCCTTGAGGAGGAGGAGAAGGCAGGGATTGAGTCTCGTTCTTCTGCTGCCTTGAGCAGTCCATAACCTTGCCTCCAGAGAAGGGCTATGCCAAGGCATGTGCAGTGGACTTCCTCACTCCTCTCTCCCCTTTCTCTGCTCTGCCAGGCGTGCAGCCGCAAACTGTACAACTGGCTCAAAGTCGCTCCTTACCGGCCTGATCAGCAAGTGGAGGAGGACGATGATTTCATGGATGAAAACCAAGGGAAGGGGATTCGTGTGCTGGGCATTGCGTTTTCATCAGCCAGGTAGGAGTGAGGGAATGGCCTCTGGATGCATGTCCAGCTTTAGCAGTTCTCCATGTCTGAGTTGCCTCTGTTTTACAGAGACCACCCGGTGTTTTGTGCCCTTGTCAATGGAGAGGGTGAGGTTACAGACTTCCTACGATTGCCACATTTCACAAAGAGAAGGAATGCCTGGCGTGAGGAAGAGAGGGAAAAGAAGGTGAGCCTCAGTGCAGCTATCATTGAGATGAATGTAGGCAGCTCAGGACAGAAATCCTCTAGCTGTTCTACCTTGGTCTGTCTTGCTTTCTTTTCCAGGCCCAGGATATTGAAACCTTGAAAAAATTCCTCCTGAACAAGAAGCCTCATGTGGTGACGATTGCAGGCGAGAACAGGTCAGTCTTTTTGTTCCTTCCATTTCCCAGTCTCTTTGCAGTCCCTTCCTCATGCCTGTCCACATTTCACTGTTTGTGTCTATGGTGTGAGGTAACCCATTGGGGTTGTATTCCTAAGTGATTCCAAGACCCAGCTTTGTGCTCTCCTCTCAATCCCCTTGCTATCTCTCCCTAGGGATGCTCAGATGCTGATGGAGGATGTAAAGAGAATTGTTCATGAGCTGGACCAAGGGCAGCAGCTGTCCTCTGTCGGAGTGGAGCTGGTGGACAATGAATTGGCCATCCTCTACATGAACAGCAAGAAGTCTGAGGTGAGCCTTCTGTTACTCCAACTGTCCCTTAGTCTGTTGCTAGTTCATGCTGTGTCATCCTCCATTTGTTGTGCTGGTCCTGCCTTACATCATCATGTGCCTCATATGATCCATCCAGTCAGTCACGTACTGATCTTTGGATCAAGGCAAAACATCTTACTTAGGCTTCTCTGAAGAGATCAGCACCAGCAGATGTACAAAGTGGATATTGATGTGGTCTGAAATGAATCTTGCTCAGCTGAGTGAGTGAGATTGTTTCATTCCTAATTGCAACAAAGCTCCTGGGAGCCTTTGACCTCAGCCTTCTTTGCTCTGAGCACCAGATGCTTCCCTTGCTCTAATCCCTGTCTGACGTGTTTTTGCTGGTTGTGCTACAAAGTGTGAAAATAGCTTCAGGGTTTTCCCTGATTCTCTGTCCTGTTGCAGAATGAATTCCGGGATTACCCACCTCTGCTGCGTCAAGCTGTCTCCCTCGCTCGCCGCATTCAGGACCCCCTCATAGAGTTTGCCCAGGTCTGCAGCTCTGATGAGGACATTCTCTGCCTGAAACTTCACCCTCTGCAGGTAAACTTCCCTTGTGAGATCCTTGGGTAAGGAAGATCCTTCTCTGCAAAGAGAAGGTGGCTTGTGAGGGTTTGCTGTCAAAGGAAAGGTTTCCAAGTTGAACTGGTGCAAGTTGAACTGTTCTGTGCCATATTCAGGCTACACAGCACCTTTTTGCTGTTGCTTCTTTTAGCTTGTGAGCCTTTACACTGTTCTCGGGGGTAACTCTGAGGTGCAACACAGCTCCTGAGAGCCAGTGTGTTGTGTTTGCTTCAGCTTTCTATGGCAAAGTGTTGCACATATCCATCTCCTCCAAGGCTAACGCCTCTTCTCTCTGCCAGGAGCACGTGGTGAAGGAGGAGCTGCTGAATGCCCTCTACTGCGAGTTCATAAACCGTGTGAACGAGGTGGGGGTGGATGTCAACCGGGCCATCGCTCACCCCCACAGCCAGGCTTTGCTGCAGTACGTGTGTGGCCTGGGACCACGCAAAGGCACTCACCTGCTAAAGGTAAGGAGGCTTCTGTCCCTGCCTGCAAAAACGGTACATCACCAACAGTGGTAGGAGATGAGTCAGGGTCCCTTGTGCCAGATGCAGCTGACAGCTCTGTTGACATGTGTTTTACCATGTGTCACCTCACTGCGCCTCTCCCTGAAGCTATACATGGACTTGTGTCCTTGATAGACCCAAACAGCTCAGCAGATCCGTCAATCCGAGACAGCTCCCAAACCCACAGGAGTGGATGTGCTGTTACAGCGTCACGACACCTCCATAGTGTGGAAAACACCAGGCAAAAAGCCAACACTTTTCCTGAGTTGGAGCTGTTTCCATGCAGAATCATCTTCTTTCATACAATGTTGAGACACAGGCAGGGAGCAACAACTTATGAGTTGTGATGGGTGTGTGTCAGATGCTTTGAACACAGCAGAGTCCAGTGTGAGTCCTCTACTTTTTCCAGAGAATCACAGAATAGTTCGGATTGGAAAGGACCTTAAAGATCATTTTGTTCCAACCCCCCTGCCGTTGGCACAGACACCTTCCACTGGACCAGGTTACTCAGAGCCCCATCCAGCCTGATGTTGAACGCTTCCAGGGATGGGTAGTCCACAACCTTGGGCAATCTTGTGTTTGAATAGCAGGGTTTATGCTCTTGCCTCTCTCTCCCAGATCTTAAAACAAAACAACACACGTCTGGAGAACAGGACCCAGCTGGTTACGATGTGTCACATGGGACCCAAGGTGTTTATCAACTGTGCTGGCTTCATCAAAATTGACACAGCATCACTGGGTGATAGGTGGGTATTGGGATGTATTTGATGCAATTCAGGGTATGGAGTTTACATGAGGGGCAGACTGACTCGTTCCCTGGAGTCCAAGTTCCCTGGACTTTCTGTGTGGCCCCTCTGATTTCTGGCCAAGTTCAGATATTGCTGGTTATTAATCTGATTCTTAGGGGCACCTAAACTTGCACAACAGCAGTGTGAGCTGCAGGATATGAATTATATAGTTTGCTCTTGTGTGAAAGACCCTTTGTGATCAAGAGGAGCTAAACTAAAACCAGTTGTTCTCTCACAGTTGTCAGTAGCCCATGTGCTCTTCAGCTTAGTTTCTTCCTGGTCCTACTAACAGTATTTTATTTTTCTAAAGTTTCAAACTTGAGTAATAACTCAGCAATTTGGCTTCCTCTTAAACCAGTAGTAATACTGGGAAGTCTGTAGAGCATTAAGTAACTGGTAACTACACAAGAGGTGTTTTGAGGACAGCTGTAACCTAGTTTCTGAACCTCCGACTCACTGCTTTGCACAGAAGGGTCACTTGCTGGAAACGTGCTTTCTCCAGGGTTTTTTGCTTTTGAAAAGCAGTCTGAGGAAGGACACCTGGCTGAATACCTACACTGAGTGATCCAACAGTGCTAGAACCCTTGGTTTGTATCTCTGGGATACAAATCCCAGAGATTCAGGGGGCAAAGTGTTGCCGAAGAGCTCAATGCAGATGGCTGTGCTGCCACTTGGCAACGTTGAATTTATATGAGGAGGGAAACTGCAGAGAGCTGTGTGCTCAAGGAGCAGCTGTAGTACACAGGGATCAAATCCACCCAGGATCCAAAATGCCTGGCTGTATCTTTGCAGTGCGGGAGCTGCAGAGTGGAGTTTGCCAGGTCTTACCTTGGCTCCTGTTGATTTAGCAATGAATAATTCATCATGTCCTTTTTAGAGCAGTTTGTTCTGTGGAGAGCAAGTGATGGTGCTCAAGAGTGTGCTTGATTATTGAGCTGCAGTAACAGCTGGAACCCTCAGAGCCCTTATCTGAACATTGCTTTGGTTTTATTTCAGCACTGATTCCTACATCGAGGTCCTAGATGGGTCCAGGGTCCATCCTGAAACCTATGAATGGGCAAGGAAAATGGCAGTGGATGCCTTGGAATATGATGAGTCAGCTGAGGATGCTAATCCTGCAGGAGCTCTGGAGGAGATCTTGGAAAACCCTGAGCGCCTGAAAGACCTGGATCTCGATGCCTTTGCTGAAGAACTGGAAAGACAGGTGTGCTGGGGGTTCCTGATGCTGAGAACAGAGAAGAAGCTCTGCTGCCCAGCTCGGATTCTCTTGTTTTATAGCTGATGACACTTATCCTTTTTAGGAGCTGAGCATTATCTGTGCTGTTGTAAAATGTATAAACAACCATGATGAGAATTCAGTGTCTCACAGTGGCATGTAGTAAATGCTTGCAGAAAGTACACTTGGAGCAGAGAGAAGAGGGAGGCAGTAGACAGTAATTAAACCATTTAAGCCATTCTCCCCAAAATTATCTAACTTTTTTAATTAATATATTGGTATTTTTGACCTCATTAACATCCTGTGGCTGAGTTCCACAGGTTGATGGTACCTGGCACATTCCTCTATGTAAATTTGCTGTTTGATAAGTTCCTTGAGTTCTTCCATAACTTACACTGGATTCACTATTGACCTTCTTGCTGCTCATGCCTTTATAACCTTTTAATCCCACACAGGGCTACGGTGACAAGCACATCACTTTATATGACATTCGAGCTGAACTAAGCTGCAGATACAAGGACCTGAGAACACCATACCGTTCTCCAAACACAGAAGAGGTTTTCAATATGCTGACTAAAGAAACTCCAGAGACATTTTATATAGGTACATCCCTGTTTGCATCCCTGCTTTTGTCGTAGGTTGACACGGACATGTAAAGGTGGGGCAGAGGGATGCTGGTGAGCATGATATTGGGACAGTGTTGTGGTTGCATGTATGTGAAGCAGCTTTTCAAAGGTACCTGGGTAGTCTGCTATCACCTTCATGCCTGAATGACTACCTTAGATGGAAGGAACTGCCCAGCTCTGCAGTTTTTCAGTCTTTCCTTCTACTCTCCCATCACACCACAGGTAAAATGATCATCTGCAACGTGACTGGGATAGCCCACAGGCGCCCCCAAGGAGAGAGCTACGACCAGGCCATACGGAATGATGAAACCGGCCTTTGGCAGTGCCCTTTCTGTCAGCAGGATAACTTCCCAGAGCTCAGCGAGGTGGGGCTGCTTCTCCTGCCAGGCCTGCCTTTGTCAGGAGTCTGCTGTCAGCAGGCTTGAGCCTTGTTTTGGGTTCTTGGGAGACGAGGTATTGGAGCCAAGATTGTGTCTGCAGTGCCCCAGGATCCCAACCTGATGTGGCCTTTGGCTGCAAATATAATCTGTTCCACTTTTGACTAATTGCTTCAGTATAGATTTGACAGGTCCTTTATGGCTACATTATGGATTTTAGTGAACTGGGCTGAGTGAAATGTACCTGGGGCTAAGCTGACCAGTGCTCTGCAGATACATAAAACATGTTTGTTTGTGCTCTGGGATTGTTTTACGCAGAGAAATTGCCCGTGACACTGAGAACAGAAGGTTCTGCCACCTTAATTTTAAGAATTTATCTGGACTCCCTGCTGCTTAATGCAGCTGTACTTTAGGTCTCTTCTAAACACTGTGAATTCCAGCCTGGGTAATCTGTGACTCTAAACCCCTATAGCATTCATTAAGCAGCAGCCCTGGCTGCAGGCTGGTGTTCAGGGTCTAAAAATGTTCTGACCTTCCCGGTTGCAATGTCCCATAAGCTGAGCAGAACTGGAGTAGGAAGATTGCATTACTGGGTAGCATTTGTTGAAGTCCTCTGTCCCCTGCCCTTCTACAAGTCTTTACTGGCTGTACCACTTTGCTGACACAGCTTTTGGACTTGTTTGAGTGTGAGCTGCCGGGGCTATTTTGTTTCCATGCTGAATGACTTTTTCCTGTTGCCTTGCTCAAGGTGTGGAACCATTTTGACAGCGGTTCCTGCCCAGGTCAGGCCATTGGAGTGAAGACACGTCTGGATAATGGTGTTGCTGGCTTCATTCCAACAAAATTTCTTAGTGATAAGGTGGTCAAGCGGCCAGAAGAAAGGGTGAAGGTATGAAAGCAGTGGATTTTCCCATATCCAGCAAGAGCTGGAAGAGCGTGGACCCGATACCAAAGAATCAGAGTTGGCTTAATAACACTGTTCCTTAAATGACTTTTCCAACCTTATTTTCATTTAAGGTCTTTAAATCAGCAGGAAGTTCAGGTTCTGGTTAGTGTCCTTCTCCCACAGTGCAAATCTCCCTTGGCAGCTGGTGGAACCCTGTTAATCAGTTAACACGTTGCGCTTTGGGAGGATTTATTGTCGTCTGGCTGAAGTCTGGGTTTAGGAGACCAGAAGGCATTCTAATGCAGAGCTGCCCTTTGTTTCTGGCTTTCTAAAGAGCTCAGAGAACTGCTTTTGCATAGGCAAGGGTCATTTTCCCTCTCATAGCTTTTCTCCTCTCTCAATTAATTAATGGAGCTCATCAGTTACTGGTCTTGCTCAGGACATGGGTTGGGGTTCTGAAAGGAACAGAATAACACATTTTTACCATGTGATAAGACAGAGGTTTAACATTTTTGCTGTCTGTTGGGGTCCCCAACAGTCCATGCAGGTGATGGATAATCCTGTAAGCTCAGAGGTCTCAGCATTTCTTTAAAGAGTTATTAATTAACTTCATTATGGTTAAGTGAACTAAGACATTACAGTTTTTGTGGGGGTATTTTATGTCTCCCAGTTTACTAGGGAAGTCCTTTGGGTATCTGCTTCTGAACAGACTTAACTGCTTTCTTGCACATCTTGAAGTCCAGTTTCATTGCTCCTATTGATAAAGATATTTAAAATAGAAAAGGTAATTGTCCTCATCCTCCAGACATGCAGTTTTTTGTGTGGTATGGGGCATAGGTAGTAGATATGCTGGAGAACTGCACATTTTTCCTTTAATCTCTTTTGATTCTGGTTGTGTTGGGGATCAGCTGATTTTATAGAAAGATCACTTTTAAAGGTTGTGTGAGTCTGAAGGAGGTGAGGTAATCTGTACCTGCAGATTGTCAGTGTGATCCCACACGGATCGCTCGGTGGTAAAGGGAGGCTGGTGCAGCTGCCAAACCTGCTGCTCACCTTTCCCTGCACCTCCTCTGCAGGTGGGAATGACAGTTCACTGCAGGATCATGAAGATTGACATTGAGAAGTTCAGTGCAGACCTGACCTGCAGGACCTCAGACCTCATGGATAAAAACAATGAGTGGAAGCTGCCTAAAGACACCTACTATGACTTTGACTCTGAAGCAGCGGATCACAAACAGGAAGAAGACATGAAAAGAAAGCAGCAGCGGACAAGTGAGTCTCCAGTTCTTAACTCCACTGTATCTCCAGTCTTCCCAGAATGCTTCCAGGAGAATCAGCACATTAGATATATAGCTGCATTAAAGCAGTTCCTCTTGGAAGCCTGAACACTCTGCTTTGTTCCCTAGCGTACATCAAGAGAGTAATTGCTCACCCATCATTCCACAACATTAGCTTCAAGCAAGCAGAGAAGATGATGGAAACCATGGACCAAGGGGACGTGATTATCCGGCCAAGTAGCAAAGGGGAGAACCACCTGACTGTCACCTGGAAGGTCAATGATGGGATTTACCAGCATGTGGATGTCCGGGAAGAGGGCAAGGAGAATGCCTTCAGCCTGGGCTCCATGCTTTGGATTAACACAGAGGTAAGAGCCCTCCAGAGCATGCCTGGGAAGGAGTTGGTTGGGAAGAAGTACCTATTTGACAGGAACAGGTTGGTGCAGCTTTTCTGTCCTTGCAGCTGCTTTCAGACTAACCCTAACCCAGTGCAGTTCTCCAGATCCTTAGACAATACTCAGCTTTTTTTTTTTTCTCAAAGCATCCAGCCTTGCTGTGCAGAATGTATGACTAAGAGCTATTTAGCAGAATAAGAGTTCATCATCATGCACCCTAAATACCTCTTTAAATGTGTTTGTTCAAAGGAATTTGAAGACCTGGATGAAATTGTTGCTCGCTATGTCCAGCCAATGGCTTCTTTTGCCAGAGACCTGTTGAATCACAAATACTATCAGGACTGCAATGGTGGAGACAAGAAGGTAGGCCTGTCCTGGGATGTGGTAGCTTCTGTAGGAAGATATCTATAGACTCTGTGTGTTGCTGAAAATGTGGGCTCCCCTGGAGCATTTATCTTCTTTCTCTCTACAATTAGAAGCTGGAAGAGCTGCTGAT
This sequence comes from Manacus vitellinus, assembly GCF_001715985.3. NCBI lineage: Eukaryota > Metazoa > Chordata > Aves > Passeriformes > Pipridae > Manacus > Manacus vitellinus. The sequence goes on from NW_021940460.1 coordinate 6,921,603, forward strand.
AAAGACCAAGAAAGAGAAGCCAACATTTATTCCATACTTTATCAGTGCCTGTAAAGATCTACCTGGTAAATTCCTCTTGGGATATCAGCCTCGAGGCAAACCAAGGTAAGTCAGAATCAAGCCCAGCATCTGCACTGAGTACTGCCAGTACCACACCTCAGCTGATTGCTGCCAGTTTTTCTTCCAGCTCTGTCAGTATCCTTGTGAGTCATGCCTCCCCTTTCCCAGAATTTGGCCTCCTGGCAGTAGAGGACCCAAGTCTAGCAGTAAATCTCACCCAGGAGACTCCCCTGTTTCTTAACCAGCTGGGTGCCACAGGCAGCACTGCCCTGTGCAGTGGATGTCACGGGAGTGTAGGCAGGGATTGATGGATTTTGCGTGGAAAGGAAGGGTATTTTGGAGCAATTGTTTGAAAATGAAGTGTCTTGGGTAGGTCTGTCAGTTCATTATCAGTACAGCCATCACCTGAGTTTGTAGGCCATGACAGTTCTGACTGAGCTGTTAGTGACAGGTATGGCTCTAAAGCAGCCTGTGGTCTCTTGTGCTCTCACTGCTCCTCACAGGATAGAGTATGTGACAGTGACACCAGAAGGATTCCGCTACCGGGGCCAAGTCTTCCCTACTGTAAATGGACTTTTCCGATGGTTTAAGGATCATTATCAGGACCCTGTTCCAGGTGAGCACCCCACAACTCGAGTGCTGTTTGTTTCCTGGATGTCATGCAATAGGGACAGTTATTAAAGGACAGTTTCCTGTTCTTTGTCCCTAAAATGACCCAGGATTTTCTATATGTGGGAGGTTCCAAAGCAACACCCCAAGGGTTTGCATTCTGTGGACCCACTGAGAGCTCTCCTGAGAGTTAATCCTTCAGCCAAGTGGGCCGTACAGCAAAGGCTGGATCAGTCCCTTTCTTCTCCCTTGTCTCCCCCACCATGCACTGCAGCACACACCACTCCCTGGTAACAAACCATTGTGCCAGAACAAATATTGCCTCAATTTTTGTCAAATTCTGAGTTTGAGGCCAATGGCCACTCTTCTGGGAGAACTAATCTGCCTCTCTTGGTTTGTGTTTTATACAGGTATTACCCCCAGCAGTAGCAGTAGGACCAGGACTCCAGCCTCCATTAATGCTACTCCAGCTAACATTAACCTGGCAGGTCAGTGCAGGCCATTCCTGGTTGGAACTGGGACGTGAGCTCCTTCTCCGGGCTCTTTGTCTCACACAACGTGTCTTTCTTGCAGACCTGACACGTGCAGTGAACGCTCTACCACAGAACATGACCTCCCAGATGTTCAGTGCCATCGCTGCTGTGACAGGCCAGGGACAGAACCCAAATGCCACCCCTGCCCAGTGGGGATCCAGCCAATATGGCTACGGAGGCAGTGGAGGCGGCAGCAGCGCGTACCACGTAGGTGTCACTTAAATTTTGAGAGGAGGTGCTGCTGCCTTCTCCTTGCTGCTAAAAATGATCCCATGGGGGCTCTGCTGAGAGCCTAAGGAGCCCCTCATTGCCTGGGATCACCCAGTCCTAGTTTTGTGCCCATGGTGCTGCACAGGGGGAGCCTGGCTGGATTCTTGGACCAGGTTTCCTCTTGCCTCCCGTGACTGAAGAAATGAGGCGTGTGAGACAACCCTGCTCTGGGGGGGAGTTGAAACAAGTAGCAAGCTGGTCTGGCCCTCAAGGAATGTGGCAGGGTGGAGAGGTAGGATCCAGCGGTGAGGGCACACAACCTTCTGATTGTGCCCCTGAATTGGCAACGTGAGCTGCCAGTGGAGGAGATTAGCTGTGAAACTATGCGCTGAGTTTGCAGGGCTTTTCAGCTCAGCACGGTAATCTCCGACCTGCACCGGCGGGCGAACACCTCAGCCTGACCCACCACCCAGAGGCTTTGCAGGGAGTAAGATGGAATTGGACAGTTTTGGCTCATGCTGAAGCCTTTCCTCATGTGTGCTGGTGCCTGCCTCCTCCCAGCCCGTGCTCCCAGCTGACACCAAGGCTGATTCCAGCTGCAGAAGGACTGAGGAGCCTGGGTACAAGGAACACACCCAGCTGTTAGACCAAAAGAAGAGATGCTGCAAGACAAGGCTTGCAGAGAGGAGTGATCCTCCTTTGGAGCACCTTGGGAGGCTTTCAGGGAATTTGGCACAGTGAACGCTGAGCTGGGGATAGGCAGAGACTGTGGATAACTCGATGTATTAATCATCAAGACATCTGAAGAAAAAGGGAGGTGAACACTGGGAGGCAAAAAAACTAAGTGCTCTATGGGACAAGCAGCCAGTTGGCTTGGGATGTGGGAAGGAGCCATCTTGGGAGCTGCTGCATTTTCCCTGCAGACTGCAGGGGAAGAATTCATCTGTTCTTTGTGCCCACCACAGGATGTCACTGCTGTTGGCTTGCTCCAACTGTCTCCTGTGCCCCTTATCTTTGCTTGGCTCTAGCATCTCCCCTTGCAGCCTGTATGGGGTGAACAAGGAGGGTAGGCTGTGCTGGCCCTGCTGGCCCAGGTTGGGTGGGAGATCAAAGACTCTCAGGGGAACAAATGTCCTATGCTCAGCAAGGTGTTGCTTCTCCTGCTCTGCAGCTGCCCATTCCCTGGGCAGTGCCCACTGCCACCCTCTCCTTGCCCAGATGAGGGGCCTGGCAGGGCTGGGAGTGTGCAGAAAGGGTGAGCAGGACAGTGCAGAGCCCCCCACAGCCTAGCAGGGTTCACCCTCTGTCCCCTAACAGCCTCTGCTCTCTGCAGGTCTTCACGACTCCAGCACAGCAGCCAGTGGCCACCCCTCTGATGACCCCCAGTTACTCCTACACTACTCCCAGTCAGCCGATCACCACACCCCAGTACCAGCTCCAGGCCAACACCACACCCCAGTCCAACCAGGCACAGGCATCGTCCAGCTCCAGGCAGAGGCAGCAGCCAAAGTGAGTAGCTCCGGGTGCATGTATCCATCTGTGTCCTGTCTCCTTGTCTTCTGTTGATTTTTTTGTGAAAAACAGCATGGTGGGGTTACCTTGTACCTTCCTGCGTGGAACCCTTGGGGAGGGAAGGAGGGCAGGGAGGCTTTCCTGGTAGCACATCTCACCTTCTGCCCGTGTCCTTGCAGGACCAACAGCCACGCTGCCATCGACTGGGGCAAGATGGCCGAGCAGTGGCTGCAGGAGAAGGAGGCTGAGCGGAGGAAACAGAAGCAGAGGTTGACCCCTCGCCCGTCCCCCAGCCCCATGATCGAGAGCACGCCCATGTCCATCGCGGGGGACGCCACGCCGCTCCTGGATGAGATGGATCGATAGGACCTGACCCGGAACCTCCGCTCTCTTCTCCAGGAAGGGGGAAGGAGAGGGAACAATTGGAAGCAACTTCCCTTCCCTTAGACATGTAACTCCTGTTTTATACGTCGTGGGATGGTGGGAAATGACTCTTGGTGACGTGGCACCTGAGCAAATGAATAGACTTGGCAGGGCTGGTTTAAAAATATACTATATATAAGAAAAATATATCATAGAAAGGAACACTGCATCGGCCTCTGCGTTCCAGGCTCTGGTTCCAAGCACCTTGGAAGCTTAGCAGACATGAGGTCAAAGGAATCTGTCCTTATACATGCTCAGCAGTCTGCTTTCATCCCAAAGACTGGGAAGCAAACGTAGCTGAAAGTGCAGACCATCGGCCTGTAGTGAGCCTGTCTCCTTTGGATTCTCCTAAACCCTGACTGTCACCTCTCCTTGTCCCAAGACCACAAAGCAAAGCCACGAGGGGTTGTGACAAGTGAACCGGAGTTCTCAAAAAGTTCCTGTTGTTGTTTGCTCCATGTTTCCATGTGTGACAGGCTCAGCGGAGCCTGTGCCAACCCCCAGCTGTGTCCGGAGGGGTCCAGCACAGCAGCTCGGGGTCTTGCCGGAGATGCAGCTGTTGTACCAAAGGCTTGCTCTCTCCTCTGGCTTCTTTTGGAACAATATTTATTTAGTTTTGATTATTATTTTTTTTTTTTTTTTAATCAGACTGCGAAGTAACGGCAGCTTCCCCGAGCGCGGGGCAGACACGGGGGCTAAACTGCTGCGGCGGAGCAGCCCGGAGTGCATGGCATCCTCCTCCATACCCGCTTACCCTGCCCGACTGTAACCAAGAGGGGTGAATAAATAGTGTTTTTACTGAATGCTAGTTGAGAGGTTTACTGCCTGCACCCTGCCCTTTCCCTTAGGATTTGTTCAGAGCAGAGTTCTGTGGTGGAAGTTGATGCTCCTTCTTCCTTTTGGTGCTTGGCGTTGCCTTCTGTGTGCTGAAACTGTCACAGAGAAGCTGATTTCTGTTGTTAAAAAAATGTTTTGTTTCGGATGCGTCGTATGGAGGCGTCACACTGACACCGGGAGCTCCCAGAGGCCCATGGCTGTTGGGTTGGGAGAGGTACTGGCAGGGGGGTGGATAAGGTGGATAACTTCGGTTGTGTCAGAAGCAGCCCAGTGCAGTGTCCCAGAGGGACTGCCGGTGATGGGGAGAGACATTTCTGAGAGGGAAAGTTCCTGCTGCACGCATTCTCCCCTCTCCTGCTTTGTTAGTAGGGATTTTCTATGGAAGCAGAGTCTTTGTTCCTTCCAAGTGCTCCTGGTCAGCCTCCTTTGCTAGGAAATGAGCAGGAACAGCAGATCTTAGGAAACAAAGGTCTTTTTTGCATGTAAATGCTCCTGAAGAATGGCAGCAACCCGGGAGACAAAGCAAAGCTCTTCCCACAGAGAAATGCAGGTCCTGGCTTCATTTCCACCCCCTCTGCAGTGCTGGGGGGCTGACAGGGTCCTGTTCCTCACAGAACCACCCAGGCTGGACCAGAGAACCATGGGCTGGGACCTGCAGCTCCGAGGTTGCAGGTGGACTAACCTGGCACTGTTTTCTTTATTTATGAAACTGTATGCTGGGAATTTGACTGGGAGCAGCTTCTTACCAGTTGGACCTGTAAGTGGGAGGGGGGCTGGTTGTGTATTGTTGGTTTCTTTTTGGCTGTCTTTGTTTTTAGTTTTCCCTTGCCATTAATAAAAACTCTACTTTTGGGAAGCTGCCCACGTGGCACAGATCTGTGCTTCCTGCTGTGATGCTGTGGCTGCCACAGGGGCTTTGCTCCCATTAGCAGCACTGGACAGAGAGTGATGCCTCCCTACAACCTTGGTATTCCCCCCTGGGCTCCTGTGATCCGCTTAGGTCAGGGATTTGGGATTGCTCTGTTCACTCCTCCAAGAGCAGCAGGGTTTGCATGAGGCAGCTCTGCTCTCTGACCCCTGTGCTGTCTGATCTCCCGAGGCAAAACAGGAGACAGGGCTCAGCTCCTGTAATTCCAGCTTTTTCTGGTCCTGATATTTGAGGCTGGTGCAGGAGGATCTTTCTGCCACCTCACCAGGACTCGGGGCTGAGCCACACTCCTCCTTGAGAAGCACTTTGGAGGAGTGGAGGCAATGTCCTTGGGCCCTCAAATTCCTCACTAGAGGAGCCCAGGCACAATCCCCATGCACGAGGCAGAGACACAGTCAGCATTCCCTGCCCCAGCTCTTCCCAGGCAGTATCTGCCTTTGTCCTAGGGCTGGAAAAGCTTCTATTGTCCCAGGCTAAGGAGCTTTTGTAGGCGTTTGAGGAGCCTTCAGGGAGGGCCAAGGCCCTGTTCCTCCCAGAGCAGCCATTGCTGGGGGCTGCAAAAAAGAAGTCGGTGCTGTTGTGGGAGCACTGGAAGGGCAGCAAGTTAAGAGGATGAGAGAGCTGGGGTGGTGCAATTCAGAGAAATTCCAGAGAAAAACATGCCTGGGGAGCTGGAATTTAACCCTTTATAGCAGGGTAGCTAAAACTGGGGCTCAGCCCTGTGCCAGTGTGGGTCTGGGAGCTGTGTCCCAGCCAGAGCATGACTCATGTCCCCAGTGCTCAGGACAATGGTGGGAGCTGTGAGGAACAGCTCAAACCCCTCAATACCCACCCAGCTCTGGGTGTTTCCCTCCTGTGGGATCAGCCCCGGGATTTCCCCTGGATGCCACCCCCAGTGCTATCCTTTCCCCCACAGACAGGGCTGAGGCAGCACCATCTGCTCGAGCAGATGTAACTTTATTTCACAGCCAAGACCCGCACAGGACAAGGGGGGCTCAGGACTCTCGTGTGGGCTTGGACTCAGCTTTGCTTTTCAGCCTCTTCTTTCTGTTCCTCTCTTTCCTCCTCCCCTTCCCGCTGGCAGTAGGGACCGGGGATGGAGTGGCTGGTGTTGGCTCCCTGCCTAAGCCCTTCTGCACTGGGGCATCACTCAGGATAGTGTTGGACGCTTCCTCCCAGGATGGCAGCAGAGCCCAGGGGTCGTGGCCCGCAGAGGGATCAGCGGGGGCAGCAGGTGCAGGACGGCTCTGCGCCCCCTTTTCAGGAGGGCCTTTCTTTTTCAGACCTTTTCCTTTCTTTTTCTTGTCTTTCTTCTTCCCCTTCCTCTCTTTCTTGGCTGACTTGAGGGCTGTCTCAGCGTGGTGGTCTTCAGGGAGGGCTCCTCCACCCACGCTGTTCCAAGGGGGGCTCAGAGGGACCCCCCTGGGCCTCGCTGCCCGGTCGATGAGCTCCCCACCAAACTCGTACAGCCCCAGCGGCTCCCTGGGCACTGCGACGGCCACCGTGTTGTACGCCTTGCACCTGCAGAGAGAGGAGCCACCAGGTGAGGTGACCTCCAGTGGGGCCAGGCGGGGGGACAGCGGTGGGAGCCACTCACCAGACGTAGAGGTAGGGCTCCACACACTCCTCCTTGTAGGTGAACTCGAAGCAGGGCACCTGGATGACGTTGAAGAAGGCCTGGCCCACCGCCCGGGAGGCCGTGTCGTTCACCCTCCGCAGGCACTCCTTCAGCCTGCGGTCGCAGTCGCAGTGGCTGATGGTGTGCCAGCGCAGGTTGCGGTACCCGTAGCGCGCGGTGAAGGGGTGGATGACGTGCTGGCAGTGGTCATGGTCCCGGCAGCACCGGTCTGTGTCCCGGTGCTCCCCTGCAGGGAGGTGCAGGCAGAGCTGAGGGGCCTGCGTGCATGGGCTGGGGCTAGATGGGGTTGGGATCAGGGCTGCAGAGGGGCTGAGCTGCGCTAGGACTGGGATCGGGGTTAGATTTGACTGAGCTGGGCTTGGAATCATAGTGGGATGGGTAGGGACTGCAACTGAACTGGTGCTTGGGTGTGGACAAGGCTAGCACTGGAATGGGGACTGGAGCTGTACCAGCATCACAGTGGGGATGAGACTAGGACTAGGCTGGGGTCAGGAAGGGGACCAGGACCAGGAGACTGTCTAGGCTGGGATCAGGATAGCAACTGAGAGTGCACCAGCACTGGGATGGGGACCGGAATGGGAGTGGGATAGACCACAGATGAGGCTGGAGACAAAGAGTGGATCAAGACTAGACCAGCACAAAGATGGATTAGTCTTGTGATAGGGACTAGGCAGAGAGAAACTGGGACTGGACTGGTGCTTGGCTGGGGACTGAACTGGGGCAGACAGGGATTGAACTAGCATGGGGATGGGGACTGGAGTATATCAGCACTGGGATGCAACTGGATCAGGATTGGTGGGGACTTACCCAGCACTGCACTGGGGACTGGGAATGGGATGGGAATGGAATGGGAAGAGATGGGATGGGATGGAACTAGAGGGAAGGGATGGGATGGGAAAAGATGGGATGGGAAGGAAAGAAAGAGAGTAGATGGAAGGGAGTGGAATAGGAAGAGCTGGGAGGGATGGGATTGGATGGGGTGGTAGGGATGGGTTGGGAAGATACAGGTAGCAGCTACCCCGCTGCCCTTACCCAGCTCTTCGTAGGTATCCGCGTTGCTGCCCGCGCCGCACCACAGTGTCCCGGGGTAGGTGAGCCCGCGGCGGGCGCGGGGCCGTCCCGGTGGGGCCGCTCCGGGGGCGACTGCCAGCGGGAGGAGGAGAAGGAGGAGGAGGAGGCGGAGGCGGCGGAGCAGCCCCGGGGCGCACATGGCACCGCGCGCTCGCTGCCGTGGGGCCGCCTTATAGAGTCGCGCAGCCCGCCACACGCGGGGCGGCCCGGCAGCGGCTTGGCACGGCCCCGGCCAACCGTGCGGAGGGTCCCCCGCAGAGGCCGGGTGCTGGACCGCCCCGGAGCCGCGCACTGTCCCGCCGGCAGCCCCGCGGGTAAGGGGTTCACCACCTCCCCGGGGACGGCCCGTTTGGCTGTGGCAAGCCGGTGGGGTGATGTGCCGGGGCCGGTAACGAGCCGTCCCCAAGAACCCCCGCCCCGTGACGTGCAACTCCCCCCTGCAAGCCCCGGCCCCGGAGTGGCCCCGACAGGAGAATGATGCTCTCCCTGCATCCCTAAGTCCCATTCCACGGATGCTTCCTGCAGCCCTGTATCCCAGCCCATATGTGCTCTCTGCATCCCCATGCCTGATCCTGCAGATGCTCTCCACATCCCATCCCATGAATGCTTATGGCACCCCCACATCCCATCCCATGGATGTTCCCTGTGGCCCTGCATCCCATCCCACTGTTCCTTTCATGGGACAGCCCAGTGCCTCATGCCCAGCCGGGCTGGCAGCCCACAAGGCACCGGTATTCCCAGCACGCTGCCAGGTCTGTCCCTCTTGGCCAGCTCCGGGCCTTGGAGCCCATTGACAATCCAGACACAGCTCTGGCAAGCTGGGATGCTGTGGGAGCCAGCGTTCAGCCAGGGAGGACAGTGCCTGGACACCCCAAAATGGTGGTCTCAGAAAGTCCCTGCACTGACTGAGATCCCTCGGGAGTGCAGGGGAGTGCAGAGGCAGCACCCTGAGCATCACCCTGGCTCGCTGACCCTTGCGCCCATGGGGTACCTCGAGCACTGTGCCACCCACACCATGCCCTGGCACCGCTGGCACAGGCAGCCAGTGCTGGGGACACTCCTGCGGGGTGCAAACACCCAACCCTGGTGCTCCCCACCACAACCCTGCCTGGCTGGGACGCATCCCCAGCCCATGGGAAGGGCTCCCGCCTGGCAGCAGCCCAGGGCCCAGCTGGCCAAGGGCACTGGCAGGGGCCCAGTGCTGCAGGGGCTGCCCCTGCTCAGCTGTCGCTGTCTGTGACGGTCCCATTCGGCTCAGCTTCGCCACCAGCACCCAGGTACGGAGCTGAAAAAGGCACACTGGGCCCTCAGGGTGCCCATGTGTGGGCGTGGGTGGGGAGGGTGGGGGACACCGTGCCACAGGGAGCCCTTTGGGGGCTGCAGGTGGGGAGTCTCACCTCCATTACGTGCTCAGTGCTCGCAGCGCCTGCAGTCCCCACACATGGACCTGTGTCACGTCCCTGCTGCCCGGGAGAAGGGCTGGTACCTGGCGCTCATGGCCCCCAACGTCAAGGGTCCCAACTACGCCTGGCTGGACCCCTCCCGGCTCTACTGCCACCCGCAAGTACCCAGTGCCCGGGGCAGGTGGCCCCCGCGGGGGTGCTGGGGTGGGCTGC
>NW_021940460.1:6932636-6933798 GCF_001715985.3 Manacus vitellinus
CGGGATCTGCATTCCCCCCACTCATCCTGGAACCCACCAGTGAGTGAGGAGACAGCCCAGTACTCCGCCTGCATCTCCTGGGCCACCTTGAGAGCGTCCTTCTCCATCAGGCTGTACTGCGCCGGTGTCTGCCAACAGAGCCGGGGGGAGCAGGTGACGGGGACAGCCCTGCTGAGCCAGGGTGCAGCTTGCCCACGGGGAGGGGGACACACTCACACTCAGATCCTTCTTGGAGCCCACCAAGAAGAGGATCACGTTGGAGGGGTCATTTTCCTTCAGAGCGTCAGCCAACCACTGCCTGTGGGGGCCACTGTCACCAGCCGGTGGCCAAGCTTGTTGGCATACCACAGCACAGTGTTGCCAGCAGTCCTGTGGCCCCTGCCCAGGTCTTCCCTCTCCATCCAGCCTCAGAGCCCCCTCATGCTTGTTCCCAGTCCCATCTGGGCCCTTTGGCCATGTGTCACCTACCGTGTGTGCTCCAGGGACGCCACATCGTTGACATCAAAGACGATCACAATGGCTGGGGTGGGAAGGAGGGATGAGATGGGGACAGGGACAGTGTGACAGAGAGGTCAGACAGGGTGGGCACCTCACCTTGTGCTCCCCGGTAGTAAGTAGAGGCGATGCACTTGAAGCGCTCCTGGCCGGCCGTGTCCCACCTGGGAGGGTGTGAGAGGTGAGGGGGGCCCAAAGGGTTGTGTGGGGAGGGGGCTGGGCCGGTGCCTACTCACAGCTGAAGGCTGAAGGGCACCCCCAGCACCTCAAACCGCTCCATCTCGAAATCCACCCCGATGGTCGCCTTGTAGTTCTTGTCGAATGTGTCCTTGCAAAAGCTGGAGTGGGAGTGAGGGTGGGTCAGCAGCCCCCAGCCCCCCCCCTCCAACCCCTGGGGCCTCAGTGCCCCCCCATCCTGGGGATGCTCAGCACCAGAGTCCAGCCAGAGCTGGACTCAGCCCAAGGCGCTGCCGCCCTTTGGGAGAGGGGGATCGCTTCCCCTTTCCCCCCTCCTCCCTCCCCTCTCCGGGGGTCCTGTTACCGGTTGATCAGGCAGGTCTTCCCCACCGACAGATCACCCACCACGATGATCTTGGAGATCTTGAACCTGCAGCGAGGGGGGGACGCACGGCTCAGCAGGGCGGGAGGGGAGGGGGGCTCCCCCCCT